>NW_027142440.1:1416033-1872372 GCF_026170545.1 Melanerpes formicivorus
GTGTTTTTACATTCAGACTCCAAACCTGGCACCTCTCCTAGTTATTCATTGCCTTGTGAAGCTTTTCAGTTCCCATTCTGAAAGAGACATCTCATCCTGAGAACTCTGGAGCAAACTCCATCTCCACACACGCAGGAGCATGATGTTGCTAGGCAAGGTTGGTGTTAATTTAACTTTGGGAATAGCAGGAACAATAGGACTGAAAGGGGCCTTCTGGTTCATCAAACTAGTCCTCTGTTGTTAGAGGCAACTGCGTTATATAATCCCCTTTGCAAACGAAGCTGGCTGCATCCTAAAGCTGGCTCTATCCTAAAGCTGGCTCTATCCTAAAGCTAGCAAGGTTATTTTTGTCCCCCTGCGTCCATGGGAAGGCCCTTGGAGAGCCTCCCTGCTGTAAGGACATCACTATCTGAGGAGCATTTCATTCCCCACAGAACATCACACTTATTAATCACAAACTGCACAGCCTGAGATCTCATCCTGTTACATTTCATCTTTCTTCCTAGTGCTGCAGTGCCCGGGATCATAAAGGTCTTCCCCTGGAATACTCTGGCCTTCCACCACCTACAGCTCTGCTCTTAATTTGTGTCACCAGCACAGCCCTACAGCAAGATCATTGATCCTGGTTTATATTTTTAGCAATCTGAAGATTTTGCCTTGAGAGATTGTGCCAGTTCCGTGCCAGCAGGCTCCCCTTCCGCACAGCTATCGTCTCCCTTTTTGAAGAGAATGCATCGGGCAGAGCTATCCAATCTGGGGAAATCTATTTATTCCCATGCAGGTTTTCTCCAGTTCAGGGATTTATCTGCAGCTCATGTTCTTCTGCCATATATTTTAAGGATGATATGCTCCATGTTGGCTGAGAGCCTTGGGAACTCCAGCCCTCTGAAGAACACCTGGATGCCAAGTCTTCCTGTGGCTCTTATTGGAATGGAATGGAATGGAATGGAATGGAATGGAATGGAATGGAATGGAATGGAATGGAATAGAATAGAATAGAATAGAATAGAATAGAATAGAATAGAATAGACCAGACCAGGTTGGAAGAGACCTTCAAGATCATCGTGTCCAACCCATCAACCAATCCAACACCACCTAAACAACTAACCCATGGCACCAAGCACCCCATCAAGTCCCCTCCTGAACACCTCCAGTGATGGTGACTCCACCACCTCCCCAGGCAGCACATCCCAATGGGCAATCACTCTCTCTGTATAGAACTTCTTCCTAACATCCAACCTAAACCTCCCCTGGTGCAGCCTGAGACTGTGTCCTCTTGTTTAGGCTCTCATATATTAGATTAGGCTCTCATCATGTGTTCCCTATTCTTATAACATCCATTTTCCTTTCCTTTAACCCTATGCAGATCTTGAAGACAATTAGTGTTGACCCTTTCTACAAGATTTGTTTCCATCTGACCTCTTGTCAGGGCAGGACAGAAGGAGAATGCAAGATTCTAACTACTCATTAGAGATAAACCCATTGGATCTCCTGCTCGCTTGTATCCTGAGTGTGCTTTGATTGTGTGAGTATTTCAGAGGAGGAGGGTTCCTCTTACAAAGAGACCTGTTTCCCACCCTCTCTTTTTGGTGCTTCTTAGAGGGCCTCTTTGGAAGGGACTAATGGTCCTGTGGGACAAGCCCCCTTCAGCCAATAACCGTGGGTCAAAAGTTAAACTCAGCAGCAGAGAATGAGAAGCGGATGAAATGCACCATAAATCTTGACATTCTAATTGAGAACTGTCCAGTGCAAACTGCAGTGGAGTGTCTGGTTTACCTCAATGCTCCACTCTATAAGAGCCCAGAGCCCATTTTTTCCTTAATGGCTGGAAGTATCCTACTGATTTTTACTGGGGCTTCTTACTTAATGATTAAGCGGAGCAAGAATCTGGCTCATGCAGTCTCCTTGCAAAGGCTTTGAGTTTGGCAGTTACTGCCACCCCTCTTCTGCAGTCCTGGGAGCAGAATGATGGTTTTGATTTCACACTAAAGGCATGGTCAGCTCATCTTTCAGGCAGAACTGACACGACTGTGGCTGTGTGTGTCTGGGGGCAGAGATTTGCAGGACAAAAAGATCTGTGGACAGCACAGAGCTGAGAGGGAGAATTTCTTGCTGAAGAAACATTTGCCTGAACAGAACATGTCATGTAAGATGGTTTATAGATAGTTTTGCTGTCTGAGGTAAATGGGGGAGGATTACACCTATTTTACAGGGTGAAATCAGCACATGAAGAATTTAAGTGACTCACCCAAGATTACACAATAACTCAGGAGCAGACCCTAGCAGAGGCTGACTCCCAGGGCTCAGAGCACTGGCCCACCGCTTGGTCCTGTCGTCTCTGTCAGACGTACATCGCTTTCAGAGACTTAGAACACATATGGAGGCAAAAAGAGGAGCACAGAGTTTGTTTATTGCCCTGCTTATATATTAAACATAAGTTTGCTCTCAGTGAATAGTTCTGCTGTTTACATTTTCATAGGAATTCTAATTATTGAAGCAATTCATTCCAGGCTTTGGCTGTTCCCTTTCACAAAGCAACATATAGATACTGGAACAAAACCACCACTACAACAAGCAGGCTACTGTTGCTCCAGCTCAACAGAACAATCTTCTAACAGTGGAATAAACCAGCTGTTTATTCATGGAATCATAGACTCAGAGAATGGCTTCGTTTGGAGGGCACGATAGCGATCCTATGGAGACAGACTGGGAGAGTTGGGGCTGTTTGGTCTGGAGAGGAAAAGGCTATGAGAAAACCTCACTGTGGCCTTCCAATATCTGAAGGAGGCTCCAAGAAAGCTGGGGAGGGACTTTTGAGGGTGTCAGGGAGGGATAGGACTGGGGGGGATGGAGCAAAACTAGAACTGGGTAGATTCAGATTGGATGTTAGAAAGAAGTTGTTCCCCATAAGGGTGGTGAGAGACTGGCACAGGTTGCCCAGGGAGGTGGTGGAAGCCTCATCCCTGAAAGTGCTTAAGGCCAGGCTGGATGTGGCTGTGAGCAACCTGCTGCAGGGTGAAGTGTCCCTGCCCATGGCAGGGGGTTGGAACTGGCTGAGACTTGAGGTCCTTTCCAACCCTGACAAATCTATGATTCTGTGATCATCTACTCCAACCTCTCCACCTCTCAAATACCTCTCGAATAGACTTGGCTTGCTCAAGGCCTGAATGTTACACACCTTGGAGCTCTTCTCTGGGTAGGAAACTTTTGCCCCAGATGTATGTGAAGTTACATCCCTATACCCTTAGCTCATTTTTTTTTCAGCATGGTTAGCATCATCAAATGCATCATAGAGTTGTTTCAGGTGGAAAAATCCACTAAGATCATCAAGTCCAAACACTGACCCAATATCACCATATCCCCAGGTGCCATGGCCACACATCATAGTAGTATCATAGTATCAGTCAGGCTTGGAAGGGACCACAAGGATCATCCAGTTCCAACCCCCCTGCCATGGGCAGGGACACCCCACACTAGATCAGCCTGGCCAGAGCCTCAGCCAGCCTGGGATTAAACACCTCCAGGTATGGGGCCCCAACCACCTCCCTGGCCAACCCATTCCAGGGCTTCACCACTCTCATGGGGAAGAACTTCCTCCTCACCTCCAGCATCTTGAACACCTCCAGGCATGGGGACTCCACCACCTACCTGGGCAGCCTGCTCCAATCCCTGACCACTCCTGCAGCAAAGGAATCTTTCCTGATCTCCAATTTAACCCTCCCCTGGCACATTTCCTCTCGTTCTATGGCCTGATACCAGGGAGAAGAGACCAACCCCCACCTCATTCCAATCTCCTTTCAGGGAGTTGTAGTGAGCAAAAGATGCCAATAATGTGTAGCTTATACAGTCTTTAAGTGTTGATGTAAAGAAACACGCTCCCACTGTATGGCATGTGTGTGCCAAGGAAGAGGGAGAGGGTTAAGGGAGGGAAAACAACCACTGGAACACAGTGGCATAACAAATCTACCCCTAATCTTAAGAGCTCCACAGTGCATGAGTAATGAAACTAAAGATGAGTTATTGCCTCTTGCCCTCATAATTTACAGGTATGTGTTGTATTATCTTACAGCATAAATATCCCATTTATGCTTTGTGATGATGTTTTCCTCCACATAGGAAAATAAAAGTAGCATTAGTCACATGTCCCCAGCTTTGTCAGTGGTTGCAAAATGTTTTTCTTTCCAGGAGCAAAGCATGCTGAATAATGCAACACTTACATTTAAGCTGGGGGGTGTTGCTTTGCTTTGCCTTGCCTTTTATTTCCCCCTCCCACCCCCCAGACATTGACACTTTCAAAACCTAGAAATGGGGCTTTTAATTTCAAGGGCTACAATGTCTGCTCCCTTTATTCCTGCCCTTTATCATCTTACACACCATGGTCTTATAGACAAGGGGTGGGGGGGGGGGGGGGAAACATTCCAGTGTCCAATAAATCTGAAATCCATCAGGGGGCCGCAAAGCCTTCGCTCCCCTCGCCTGTTCCAGCTCACGTTACACCGCTGCAGCCCAACAAATGCACTCTGTGCACAAGTGCCACCAAGCACCCAGCTTCATTTTTGCCAAGCTGGGAAATGGGTCCATGGAGTTGGGTGGTTTGGTTGTGGTGGTTTGTTGGTTTTTCCCTTTCAGGAGTTTGGGACATTTTTAACAAAGGGAAGGGCTGCACGATTGATTTTTGTGGAGTGAGGAGAGGGGGAAATTGTGCTCCAACAGCGCTTTCTGAGCAGAATCTTAATGTTGGGAAAGGACTTGAAAAAATATTGGATGGCACCAGCCCTCCATAGCAGGCAGGGCTCTGCCCTTGGTTTTTTGGAGCTAATTTATGAGAACCTCTCTGTGTGCAGCCCTCAGCAGTCCTTTTTGGTTGTTGTTCATAGACCTTTCGCTGCCTGTTACAGCCAAGTTGCACGTGCTGTGCTGTCTCAGATGGGAACTTCACTTTTGTTCTTTCCTGGTGCATTTCCCTAAAGTAAAATATTGGGGAGGGGGGAGAGGGAGAGGGGAATCACTATTGTTCTCTACAACTACCTGAAGGGGGGTTGTAAACAGGCAGAGGTTGGTCTCTTCTCCCAGGCAACCAGCACCAGAACAAGAGGACACAGTCTCAGGCTGCACCAGGGGAGGTTTAGGCTGGAGGTGAGGAGGAAGCTCTGCACAGAGAGAGTGATTGCCCATTGGAATGGGCTGCCTGGGGAGGTGGTGGAGTCACCATCACTGGAGGTGTTCAGGAGGAGACTTGATGGGGTGCTTGGTTGCATGGTTTAGTTGGTTGGGTGGTGTTGGATGATAGGTTGGACTTGATGATCTTGAAGGTCTCTTCCAACCTCGTCTATTCTATTCTATTCTATTCCATTCCATTCCATTCCATTCCATTCCATTCCATTCTATTTGTGTAAGGACATGTAATGTGGGGCCACCTCCTTGGGCGCAAAAGGATTGACTTTCCACTGCGTGATCTGACAAGAGTGGAAGGTTTTGCTTCAAAGAGCTCAGCTCACAGCTACACACCTAAAAGAGGAGCAGATTAATAGGCATCAGGCATTTGAATAGTTCCTTTCTGGCTCTTGTAGAGGGATATTTTGGAAGAGCTGAGCCCTCAGCAAGGTGAGTTCTTCCAGAACTGAGAAGCCAGCTCTGCACACTGAAGCCTTCTGAGAGAGCTTCTTGCAGATATCTGCATCTCAGTTTCTGCTTCTGTGAAGTGGAAGCATTTACAGCAAGCTAAATAACTGCTAATGAAACAATCACTGAATGTTATCTACTAAATGCTTTTAGTCAGAGAGGCTAAGTAACATTAAAGCAGATATAAAATGTGCAGAACTTTTGCCTGCAAAGTATGAAAGTGTGCATGGAGATAACCTGTCCTGATGTGTTCCACACAAAACATTGCATTTACCAAACCCAGAGCAGTTTGAGTAGGAACACTACCCAGTGTGAAGGGTTTTAAGGAAGAAGCAGCAGTGAGCTCTTGTGACTGGAGCACTCCCACATGGCACAAGTCTTCCAGCCTACAGGCACACCACTTTCAGAGAAGGAGCTAAAGAAAAGCAAGAGGACCAATGTTCCAAGACAAGATTTCAGATGGACACATGCTGATGGAAATGATCTGAAGAATGTGAGGGAGGGGAGGGTAGTTTAGGAGGGGCTTAAGTTCATAGAATCACAGAATTGTCAGGGTTGGAAGGGACCTCAAGGACCATCCAGTTCCAAAACCCCTGCCATGGCCAGGGACACCTCACACTACAGCAGGTTGCTCACAGCCACATTCAGCCTGGCCTTAAAAGCCTCCAGGCAGGAGGCTTTCACCCTGAGCAACCTGTGCCAGTCTCTCACCACCCTCATGGGGAACAACTTCTTCCTCACATCCAATCTCAATCTTCCTATTTCTAGTTCTGCTTCATCCCCCCCAGTCCTATCCCTCCCTGACACCCTCAAAAGTCCCTCCCCAGCTTTCTTGGAGTCCCCTTCAGATATTGGAAGGCCACAATGAGGTCTCCTGGGAGCCTTCTCCTCTCCAGCCTGCACAACCCCAGCTCCCTCAAGTCTGTCCTCACAGCAGAGCAGCTCCAGCCCTCTGCTCCTCCTCGTGGCCCTGCTCTGGACATGTTCCAGCACACTCATGAGCACTTTCAGACAAACCAAAATTAAGCACTTGCACCTACACAGCCTGAACGATCTGAAAACATCAGCACTGAGTGGCATGCAGATAGGTGGTGCACAGCTGTAATCAGGCTGGGGGCTCAGCAAGGAGTCCATGTTACATTAACTTCTCAAGTCATCTTCTCAGCTCAAACCAAAGAGACAGCAGAGACCATCTCACCACTGGCTTCTCTGCTGGATTGAGCAAGATCAGAATTCAAACCTCTCATAGTAGGCCAGTATATAGAAACATAGACTCTTCTGGGGTCAGAAAACACGCTTAACATCCTGGAGAACTATTGTGATGTGACTCTGCCAAGGCTGATGCTAACCTATGTCCCTCAGCACCACATCTCTGCCTCTTTGAAACGCCTCCAGGGATGGGGATTCAGCCACCTCCCTGGGCAGCCTGGGCCAGTGTGTGAGAACCCTCTCAGGGAAGACATGTTTTCAAATGCCCAACCTAAACCTCCCTTGGTGCAACTTGACACCATTTCCTCTCATTCTATCACTCCTTACTTGAGAGAAGAGACAGCCCCAGCCTGGCTCCAACCTCCTTGGAGGGAGTTGTAGAGGGTCTCCCCTCAGCCTCCTCCAGGCAGAACAAGCCAGAGTCCCTCAGCTGCTCCTCCCCACTCCTGTTCCCCAGCTTTGTTGCCCTTCTCTGGTTCTGCTTCAGCTCCTCAATGTTCTTCTCAGAGTGAGGAGCCCAGAACTGAATCCAGGGTTCAAGTTGTGGCTGATTGGACTCGATGATCTTTGAGGTTTCTTCCAACCTTTGTGATACTGTGATACTGTGATACTGTGAGTGCAGGGGGAAGATCCCCACCCAGGTCCTGCTTCTCCCACTATTGCTGAGCCAGCTGTGGTTATCACAGTATCACAGTATCACTTAGGTTGGAAAGGACCTTGAGGATCATCGAGTCCAACCTATCAACACAGACCCCATGACTAGACCATGGCACCAAGTGCCACGTCCAATCTCCCCTTGAACGCCTCCAGGGTCGATGACTCCACCACCTCCCTGGGCAACCCGTTCCAATGCCGAATGACTCGCTCGGTAAAGAACTTCCTCCTCACCTCGAGTCTAAACCTCCCCTGGCGCAGCTTGAGACTGTGTCCCCTTGTTCTGGTGCTGGCTGCCTGGGAGAAGAGGCCAACCCCTTCCTGGCTACAACCACCCTTCAGGTAGTTCTAGAGGGTAATGAGGTCACCCCTGAGCCTCCTCTTCTCCAGGCTAAGCAACCCCAGCTCCCTCAGCCTCTCCTCACAGGGCTGTGTTCAAGGCCCCTCCCCAGCCTTGTTGCCCTTCTCTGGACACACTCAAGTGTTTCGATGTCCTTCTTAAACTGAGGGGCCCAGAACTGGACACAGGACTCAAGCTACTTCTGCCAAAAAGGTTTCTGTTTCCCCCCCCATCATTAACCTGACATTTTGAGCATGCAGTGGAAACCCCTGCACTGTACCAGGGCACATTTGCTGCACCCAGTCTTCACCAGGAGCCGCTTAGCAAATGTGAACAACTGTAAGCGGTTGCTGGTGTTTCAAAGCAGAAATTGTCTGTTGGGACAACAACATTTTCCAATGCTGGCATGCAACACTTGCCTGGAGGAGAAAATGTAATGATCCTTAAGAAATCATAGATGGTAGCAGTGCAACAGCAAGAGGAGAGCACTTAGGCAGAGAATGCTCAAGGAAAAACGTCAGGTGGTCACTCACTTCTGTGGGTGACCTCCAGCGCGACACCAGCAGTGCCACTGCTTTGTGTGTAAGGAGCCATCCATTTCAGCTGAGGAAAGAGATGGTGCTTTGAAGCAGAAGCATCTGTTTAGAGCTGCAGTCCCCAGGGAGTAGGTATTTCCTAAGAAACGGTTCAAACTGTCAGTATTTTAAGCAAGCTGGAGGTATTGCAGCCATTTCCTATCAGATGATGTCTCTCTTAAGCACGCAGGGTAATAGGACTTCAGTGAGCAGCTTAGCTTAAATACTAAACCTGACTCTGCTAATGCTGATGGAGACACAGGGCTCAGTACTCTCTGTAAAACTCTGTTTGGGAGGAAAATCTCCTTTTAAGCAATAGCATAGCAGGTTAGAACTGTTAAATTCGATACTGTTGTAACATAACACGCTGCAAAACTTGAGTGGCAAGGAGCAGAAATGTTCCAGTCCTGGAAGAGCAAATTCGTGCACTTAGGCATTACTGGTGGTCTTTTGTTTCCCCTTTTTAAATGACTTTTAAATGACCCCCTCTGTTCCACTCTGCTGAGACCACTGCTGGAGCACTGTGTCCAGTTCTGGAGCCTCTAGTAAAGGCTCTGGAGGTGCTGGAAGGTGTCCAGAGAAGGGCCACGAGGATGAGCAGAGGGCTGGAGCTGCTCTGCTGTGAGGACAGACTGAAGGAGTTGGGGTTGTTCTGTCTGGAGAAGAGAAGGCTCTGAGGAGACCTAATTGTGGCCTTCCAGGATCTGAAAGGAGGCTCCAAGAAAGCTGGGGAGGGACATTGGAGGGTGTCAGGGAGTGATAGGACTGGGGGAGATGGAGCAAAACTAGAAGTGGGGAGATTGAGATTGGATGTGAGGAAGAAGTTGTTCCCCAGGAGGGTGGTGAGAGCCGGGCACAGGTTGCCCAGGGTGGAAGCCTCATCCCTGGAGGTGTTTGCAGCCAGGCTGGAGGTGGCTGTGAGCAACCTGCTGTAGTCTGAGGTGTCCCTGCCCATGGTAGGGGTTTTGGAACTGGCTGAGCCTTGAGGTCCCTTCCAACCCTGACAATGCTATGACTTGCCATCAGAAAATCTCGTGTGGGAAACAAACATGGCAAGCTTACTCTGAAGGATCTCGAGGCAAGTAATTATTCAGTCATTATTGCAGGTTCATTATCCTGATTAAATAGTGAATAAAGCCATCACCATTTATCTATGGCCTGCTGTAGTTTTGATTTGTAGCACAAAGCTGCACCAGAGAGCTCCGAGAGCAGCCTCTGGGCCTGGGCGGCGCTGGGAGCCCTGATGGTTCCTGTCCCCCAAAAGGGCAGTAATAAACAGAAATGCCTTTGGAATTCCAAGTTCCATTGGAATCACAGGGGGAAGGTCAGTGTTTGCCAAACTGGGGAAGACAAAACTGGCATGAAAGGAATTTTCTGTTGGGGCTTCTCAGAGGGGATTAGAAGTGCTTTCTTAGCAGGGACTGAAAGGAAGCTGGAATGGTGTCACTGAACCTACAGACATTGCCCTGCTTATGCACATGCATACACAGGCACCAGGCACAGCAGCACCAGGAGTGAATGCACAAAGTTGCTGCAATGTTGGGGGGGGTGTGTGTCTGTGTGTCTCTGTGTGTGTGTGTGTGTTTAAAATACATTTTTTCCACCCTTCATCTCCACATGCTAAATATATAATAAGATACCTTGTTTGCTTGCCCTGTAGACCCACATGACCAAAATGAGGGACATTAGTAAGTGTTAGAAAAAGTATTCAAGTGTGAAATGAATTTCTCAAACATTAATAAGTATTTCTAGAACCTCAGTTTCATAATTTGACAGTTCCACAGTTAATAAATCACAGCCAAAGGAAAGTGTGATAACAGCAGAGCAAAAGGAAGCCTGGATCTATGAAGTGCAACTGAGGGATAAGTGAAAGAAGCATGCTGATGACCCTGAGTTTACTTTTGGGTTTTCTGAGCTTTCACTCAATTAAATTCATTCCTCTCCTCTAAAGACCTATTATGTGCCTTTACCTACGTTCCTAACTGATTTTTCTTGTAATGCAGCTCCTTTGCCAAGTTATTTCCATGATTTAAGGAGCACTGATTAAAAAAAAAAAGAGAGAGAGAGAGGGAAAAAAAAAGCAGAAGCAGCAAGGTTGAGATGAAAGGAGCATCCAGGCTGTGTTGGAAAGGGCTTTCTAAAGAGGTGGGTTGATTTTAATTAACTTCCTGAATGAAACAATTCAGGTCTGGAGCTGGCAATCTCCAATAATCACTCTTTGGCCTCCGGATGAAACAAGGAGTCAATTACACAAAACAATGCAGCAGAAAGGCAGTCAATGGGAGGAAGCAGTTATGTGTAGCGTGGCAGTAGGCACACTAAGAGAGGCCCAGCCTGTGGAGGCCCGAAAGGAGATTAGCCCCCACTGCAGCAGACACTAAGTACACATTGCAAGGGACAGCCCCCTTGCTCCACAGCTTATCTTCTCTGCAAGACTGGTTCCTGTTTATGTATTTTGAGCATTTCCCCTAATTCAGACCCCATATGCTCACAAAAAGTCATAGTATCGTAGTATCATAGTATCATAGTGTCAGTCAGGGTTGGAAGGGACCACAAGGATCAGCCAGTTCCAACCCCCCTGCCATGGGCAGGGACACCCCACACTAGATCAGCCTGGCCAGAGCCTCAGACAGCCTGGCCTTAAACACCTCCAGGGATGGGGCCTCAACCTCCTCCCTGGACAACCCATTCCAGGGCTTCACCACTCTCATGGGGAAGAACTGCAGTGGGCAGTAGTGTCCTCCCTACTCTAGTCATGAGGGCTGTGGTGACAGGTTGGACTCGATGATCTTTGAGGTCCCTTCCAACCTTAGGAATACTGAATACTGAATACTAAAACCTCCTCCTCACCTCCAGCCTCAATCTCCCCACCTCCAGCTTCATTCCATTCCCCCTAGTCCTATCACTCCCTGAGAGCCTGAGCAGTCCCTCCCCAGCCTTTCTGTAGCCCCCTTCAGATCCTGGAAGGCCACAATGAGGTCACCTGGGAGCCTTCTCTTCTCCAGACTGAACAGCCCCAACTCCTTCAGTCTGTCCTCACAGCAGAGCAGCTCCAGCCCTCTGCTCATCCTCCTGGCCCTGCTCTGGACACCTTCCAGCACCTCCAGATCCCTCTTGTCATAGGGGCCCCAGAGCTGGAGGCAGTACTCCAGGTGGGGTCTCCCCAGAGCTGAGTTGCTGCGAGTTGTTGTCCCAGGAGCACCACAAGCTGCACTTCCAGCCACCCACTTCCAGCCACCCAACTGCCATCACTTGGCATCACTCAACTGCTCCTGCATCCCCGATTCTTTCCCTCTGCCTTCCCATTTGTGTGTCCTGGAAAGAGGTGACTTAGACCACATTTTTCCTAGGAGGAGTTAACACTGAAGCTTAAGGAAGGATCCAGTTGCCATTAAGCAGGAAGATCAAGAACAAGAAGAAAGAAGTGAGTGAGAGAGAGAAGGGCTTGGCAAAGCTCCTGGTAACAGGGAGTGTGCAAATCTTTGTTCAGCCCTTGTCACCACAGGGACTTGCTCTCTACTGGGACCACTACCAACTGCCATAACTTCTGTGAGCCATGGTAATAGGCAGGCTGGTAGGCTGAGTGAAGAGAGAGCATCACAGCACAATGAACAGGGACAAAAGTATTCAGCTGGAAAACCAAAAACCCTTCTCGGGCCCTGCCCATCCCTGACAGTGCTGGTTTCCTATCAAAGGGCCCCAGGATTTGATATGTCACTGGAGCAGGCTTTCCAATTCCTGCCACATTCCATAAATCCTGGAAAATCTCAGGCCCTATACTAGAGGCTTTGAATGTTGTTGAAGAGCTCAAGCTATTACTTTGTTTTATGGGGTATTGAAATTACCTGCTAGGCATCTGCATGGTTTGAGGTTATGAAAAACACTCCAGCTCCTTTGTGCCCTGTGCTGGCAGAAGGGAACAGGACTGTTTTCACCAGGGTAAAATGGAAGGTGGAACAGCTACCAAATACCACAGAAACCAAGGAGTGACATCATGAAGAGAAGCTAACTTGAAAACAGAGAGCTTGCTTTCTGCTGCGTGACAGGTTGAGAGGTGTCCCTTCTCTTCTCAAACACAGAAGTAGAGATTTTTCTGCTGTTGTTTTTCCTTTTCAGCTGGCACATGAAGGATCTGCCTGCATCCCTCTGCTCTGCAAGGATGGTTCATGGTGTGTCCACTTGATTTCTCCTGTGTTACACGTAGAGACACAATCCCAGGGAAGCAGCATCAGCCACACCATAGTGAGCTTCATATGCTGGATTGGTTTCTCCAGGAGGCTAACACAACCTTAGGAGTTTGAAGCCCTTCTTCTTCAAATCCCTTCCACTCTCCCAATAGGTTAACTCTACCAATCATCACTGTCTTTTCACCTCCACAGAACCTGGATATTTATTGTCAAACAATAAAAATGAAGGGAAATCATAGCAGAGGAAATCCAGAGACACAAGCCTGGTTCACCTTTTCCCCTCCTTGCGCTTCCCCCGCCACAAAGCATCCTCACTCTTTGCAAACACTCATCCTCTAAAAGCCACAGCCCAGCAACATCTGAACTCAGCAGAGTCAAGGACTTTTTTGTCTCTCCTCGGTCTTAATTTCCCTGCTCTGAATCTAATGCCATGCTCTGGTCAGCAGTGCTTTAAGACTGATTTAGTTCACAGCAGCCTGACACGTCCTCGCTTCAGACACTCATCTGTGCCACTGCACCTTCAACCTACCCAGCAGAGCTCCTGGGCTTCTGCTGAGCAGAGAGAGTAAGTCAAGAGGATTGTGCTAAAACTGCTTGGTGTATTTCTGCTGCTGGGAGAAAGAGAAAAGCCTTGTGATGGAGTTCAGAGTCTGAACTCTTGTCACCTGTCAGTTCCACTGACGATAATGTGGTAATTCTGGGTTAGGATTTGGTTCGGGAAGGCATCCTCAATCAGGCAAGCACATAGGCTTAAAAGCACATTTATTAGAGGTTGCCCTGGAGTGGTTGTTCTTACTGATATTATTCAGATCAGAACTTGATCCCAGAAGACATTTACTGAATAGTTTCATCAGTGAGGTAGCCTCTGTGCTAAGAAACTAAACCTGGCTTTTAAAACTGAGCTTTCCTTTAGCGCTCCCAGAGTGTTCTTGCCTCTGTCAGCAGAATTAGTGAGTTGAACAGCAAGTGGGAAGGGGCTGCAGAAAGGAGTAGGGAGGCTTCAGGGTTGTGCTTTCATCAGAATGGCACATGTCCCATTGCTTCATCCTGAACTCCCTGAGCCATGGATTTAGCAAAAGAAAGATCGAGACGCTTGAAAAATGAATGAAAGTGATCCTGAATGGGAGGGAGAGAAGCTTCAAGGAAATGGCTTAAGTCAATCTGTCCAAATGTCACCTGCAAGGATGTCTCAGCTCTGCTTAATGACAAGAGAGCAAGAAAGGTGAGGGGGGGGAAAGGGACCCTTCTGAAGAGCTGTTGTTCTAATGTACCTGTGTTTATTTTAAAAGCTTTTCAAGGAGGGAGGGAGGGAAGCTACTCTCTCTCAGTGATAAAAGTTGAGTGATTGAAGACACCATTTGGGGGCAATCTGTTCTCTGTCTCTGCAGTTGCCCACAAAATTCCTGATATGCAGGTAGAGCAAGCTCAGGAGGCCGTGGCAGATGGGAGAGGACAAAGAATCAGGACTCTTGGGTTTTATTTTCTGGTTCTGACACCGCCTGGGGGTGTAGGCATCTCATGTGAAAGTTTCCTGCAACCACCTAGCTGGCAGGTGGGACAGCAGTCCCTACTGCCCTCACAGGGCAGGGCAGCAACGAGTTTTGAGGAGTGTCTGCCAAGCAGTTGGTTTCATGGCTGAAAAGTGGCTCAGACACATGAATTGCCTGGCAGTTAAAGGCAGGCCAATGAGCAGAGCTAGAGCCTTGCATCAAGAATGCTGATTCCTGTAACATATCTGTTCCTGCTCTAATTAGCCATGGTGGGTGAATGTCTGCACCCACCCTCCCCCTCTTATGTGGCAAATTATACCCTGGTTTATGGCTCCTCTGCTGCAAATGGCTTCTTGCTCAGTGTCTGACCTGAAATGGTTTCAGGCTGGAGTCTCCCTGCGCTGTATGTGAGCGAGTCTGTTTGAAAAGACAAAAGCTTTAGCTTCAGTGGCTGCCATCTACAGACACTGTAACCCGGCTCTTGTGGAGAGAGCTGGCTGTGGAACATCTCCCTGCAGGTTGCTGCAGATAAAGGTATTCTTGGTTTTAGTTCCAGGAGATTGTTCTGCCAGAAGTTCAGAGTCAGTTCCAGCACTCGCTGACCCCTGCTGTCCTCACACACCTCGGAGCAGCCCTTGTTTAGCAGGGAGCAGAGATCTCTCTTTCTCTCTGCCTCTCCCTGTGCTCTCTCTGCTGTAACGTTGTCCTTTACGAACAATGACATATTCTCACTGCTTCTCCTCTGCCCTTCCATTGAGATGAAAAGCCAGGTCCAGATTTGTTTTTGCTGTCATTCCAAATGAAGCCAGAAGAGTTATTCTTGGAATCATCTGCACTCTGCACTTTACCTAAACAAATCTGAAAGGACAGGTTTTGAGTGCAACTGATCCTGCAAGGTAACCAGGGTCTCTAGTCAATGAGAGAGAAGGACACTCACAACCATGCTGCAGAAGGCAGGGCTCTTTTTGTAGCATGTTGCAACATGGCTCCAGGGAGAGAGAGAGAGAGAGAGAGAGAGAGAGAGAAAGAAAGAGAGAGAGAGAGAAAGAAAGAGAGAAAGAGAGAAAGAGAGAGAGAGGAAGGAAGGAAGGAAGGAAGGAAGGAGGAAGGAAGGAAGGAAGGAAGGAAGGAAGGAAGGAAGGAAAGGAAGGAAGGAAGGAAGGAAGGAAGGAAGGAAGGAAGGAAGGAAGGAAGGAAGGAAGGAAGGAAGGAAGGAAGGAAGGAAGGAAGGGAGAAAGAGAGAAAGAGAGAAAGAGAGAAAGAAAGAAAGAAAGAAAGAAAGAAAGAGAAGAAAGAAAGATAAAGAAAGAGGAGAGAAAGAGAAAGAAAGAAAGAAAGAAAGAAAGAGCAAGCAAGAAAAAGAAAGAAAGAAAGAAAAGAAGAGAGAAAGAGAGAAAGAAAGAAAGAAAGAAAGAAGAAAGAAAGAAGAAAGAAAGAAAGAAAGAAAGAAGAGAGAAAGAAAGAGAGAAAGAAAGAGAGAAAGAAAGAAAGAAAGAAGAGAAAGAAAGAAAGAAGAAAGAAAGAAAGAAAGAAAGAAAGAAAGAAAGAAAGAAAGAAAGAAAAGAAAGAAAAGAAAGAAAGAAAGAAAGAAAGAAAGAAAGAAAGAAAGAAAGAAAGAAAGAAAGAAAGAGAAAGAAAGAAAGAAAGAAAGAAAGAAAGAAAGAAAGAAAGAAAGAAAGAAAGAAAGAAAGAAAGAAAGAAAGAAAGAAAGAAAGAAAAGAAAGAAAGAAAGAAAGAAAGAAAGAAAGAAAGAAAGAAAAGAAAGAAAGAAAGAAGAAAGAGAAAGAAAGAAAGAAAGGAGGAAGGAAGGAAGAGAGGAAGGAAGGAAGAGAGGAAGGGAGGAAGGAAGAGAGGAAGAGAGGAAGAGAGGAAGAGAGGAAGAGAGGAAGGAAGGAAGGAAGGAAGGAAGGAAGGAAGGAAGGAAGGAAGGAAGGAAGGAAGGAAGGAAGGAAGGAAGGAAGGAAGGAAGGAAGGAAGGAAGGAAGGAAGGAAGGAAGGAAGGAAGGAAGGAAGGAAGGAAGGAAGGAAGGAAGGAAGGAAGGAAGGAAGGAAGGAAGGAAGGAAGGAAGGAAGGAAGGAAGGAAGGAAGGAAGGAAGGAAGGAAGGAAGGAAGGAAGCTATAAGGAAAGAAGAAGGAAAGGAATAAGAAGGGAAGCAAACAAGCAAGAAAGAAAAAAGAAAGGGAGGAAAGGCCGAGCAAGCCCTGTGGAGAAAATGATTAAATCTGAAAGGTTTGAGGCCACAAGGCCAAAGCTGGAATGGGGGTTCCTGGGTGCTGGTCCTAGCCCAGTGCCCGGCATGCCTGGTGACAGAAGGAGCAGGTTTTCAGCCACACAGAGCACTCTGGCTGTGCTCAGCAAACCCAGCTGGTTTGCAAGCCTGATCATTTTTCTGTGTGGCTAAATAGGAGATGAGCTCTCAAAAGGAAAGTGTCCAAAGACTTTGAACAAGTGATTTCATATTCATGCAGAAAAATCCTTGTCACTAGTGTTCCTTTTGGCTTGTGGCTCTCAGCCCAGTATTTTAATGTGGCCTTCTTACTTTAATGTGGTAAGAGTCACCTTACAGCAACTCTAAAAACTCTTCTAAATGCCTCCTTGCTGCCTTTTCTGTGCAGAGGGACCTGGGTGGAATTTGGGCCTTACATTTAGGAGGTGACAGAGATGGCCAGGTTTCAGCAGACACAGAGGAGATGATAGAGAAATGGCTGATAGGCAGTGTGGTGATGGACAAAATGGGGAAGAGGAGTTTCATCTTCATACAGAATGAGAAGGGAAGGGTCAGATGGAAAGGAGGAGGTTAGATGAGACAGGGGAAGACTTAATGAAGCCATCTTGTCCTGAAACGTGATGGAGACTGGAAGCTTGCTTAAGCATCCCTTTGCCTAGTGAGTGCCATGAGATGAAAGGAATTGCTCTTTGGCAGCTCAACAAAACAGGGTGAGATTAATATAACTAGACAAAGGTCATTTTACTCATGACTAAAGTTCTCTACTATGCATAAGAATTTTCTCATCTTTTCTATGATTTGTAGTAAATGAACACAAAGTTTTCCTAGAAGTAAGCCTGGGTGCTGCTTCAAAGCCAAGACCAAGAGCATCACTCCGGCAAGCCTCTGGCTGCGCTCACAGGGTGGTTGGTACCACTCCCAGCGCACAACTCCTGAACAAGCAAAGTCAAGGCTCAGCGTGGCAGAGCCATGGGGAAGTTTTCACTTGGGTTAGGGTTGTGTCCCAACTTCTTTTCATCCAGCTCAGCACTGAAATCCACTGCAAAGGGCAGCAGGTCACAAATTCTGACCCTTCGAATATCTCTCCGTCTGAGTTTGGCTCTTTGTCCTTGAGGAGCTCTGGCTGTCACTTAATGGAGCTGCAGCCCAAGAAGGAGACAGATGGTACTGATGGGCTGAAATTATACTCAGCTAAGTGCAAAGCTATAACTGCTATTTGTCATTCTAACATCACTGATTTGTCTAGAGAGAAAAACAAATAACTTGTTGGGGGAGTAAGCAACCGACTGGCTGTGGCCAGGCCAGATTGGAAGTGGGTGTAAGGCTCAGCACACAGAGACCCAGGTGCCATCAGCACTCAAGGGAGGCTATTAGGATGTCATTTCAGTTTCTTTCTCTGTCTGTCTCTCTCTCTGCTTGCTGTGGAGGTGGAAGGTGCTTGCGTTGCGAGGTGAACTGGGGAGTGAAGATAAAAATCTGTGGTAAGGAAATGCTACAGCTTTATCTCTGCTCTTTGATGTGGCAGGACAAATTAATTGATAACAGAACCAGCTAAAGCAGATGTGGTCATGGCCTCCTGAACTGGCCTATTGCAAGGAAAGGGCCTAGCAACATCAAAGACAAAGGTCAGCCAGCATTCCCCAAGCACAAAAAGACAAATCATGACAGGCAAATAGCTCAGGCTGCCATTGGAAAGGGGTTATTACCACCAGAGATGATGTCTGGCACATGGCCACTATCCTGGGCAGCTGGACTCAGGGGCTTCTCTTCTCTGCAATTCTTTTCTGTACCCAAAGGCAAAGTTTGGCCATAGCATTTTGCTGTCAAAGTGACTGTAACTTGGTGTGTAGTGGCTGAGGAGAATTAAAGCACAAAGCAAAACCCAAGGAGCAGGCCAAAGCCCACACAGCAGGGTTGGAAAATCGACCTCAGCTAGCTGGAGTCCTCTTGTAGCCATTCCTTTTGAAACTACAGCAAACTGATCTGCCCACTTCTTGCTTAAAGAGCTGGATTCTAGTCCCAGTTCTCCCATTTGCTGCCTGTGTGCCTTGAGCAAATCAGTCTCTCTCTCATCTCTGACCTTCTCTGTGAAGTGGGGGTGATGGAGAAGGCCACCCTGAGCCCCCCAGAGCTAGCACTGGTGGTTTTCAGCATAGTTTATTTCTACCATTCCCTTTCTGTTTCCTGTGTCTTGATGTTCCTCAGCCATGCTGCCCATCCACAGCAAACATTTCAGCAGTCACTGAGCACCAAACACTGCTGCCAAAGGGCTGACTGCACAGCGTTTCTCAGGTTAGTTTCTCCATATAGGAACAGAAATATTTGTCCTCCAAATAGAATGGCCTTGCAAGTTGGAACCCACACGCTCCTGGCAAGTCATTATTACCTAGCTTGGGTTGCACAGGTTCCCTTTTGCCATAGTCCTGAATTCCTGGCAGATACTCGTGTATTTATCCTGGGATCTCCACATGGCATCAGCACACCAGCAATCCCTTTTTCTTCACCTGCTGTCCAGGTGCTTGTCCAAGCTACATCTCAGTTCCCTGTCAGAAGATCCTGGCTCCTGTCCCATGCCTCTGCCCTCTGATTTTCTGCTGGTAAGAAACCCATCACACCAGCATCACAGAATTGCCAGGGTGGAAAGATCAGAAAATGCCTAACAGAAGATGATGGCTAGAAGGGAGCCAGGAAACTTCCAGCCTAGTGCCTAGACATCCCAGGACACAGTCGTGTAACACAGAGCAGCTGCCCCACAGCTGAGGTGTGACTGGAGTGCCTACATGTCTGAGCCACCCTCACCTAAGAGACCTGCAGCATACTGAGGTCTCTGATCACATATTTGAGGACTTGGGACAGGGCTGTGACTGCTTTCTGATCACTCAGACAAACAGAGCTGCTGCACAGGACACAGACTATGCCACAATCTTGGAATGAATTTCTTTTCACTACAGGCATCCCAGGAGGGCTGCACAGTGCTGGGTACCAGGAGAGGCTTGGCTGTTCCACTTTTAAGTGTCCTTGTGCCCATTATAACACTGTAACAAAAATAACCAGAAGCGGGTATGTGCTCCCAGCAGGCACCAGTGATTCACAGCAAACTGCAGAATCCAATGCATGACAGAGATAAAGGCATTTGAAGCCCCAAGACACGATTCTGGTGTGTGGATGCACCCCGGACTACGTCACCAGAAAGCAGAGGGCTGCAGAGCTCTTCTCCCACGGCATGCAACAATAACTCGGTGGGACAGGTCACATTCATAGCCAGCCCTGTCTTGTCCTCCTCCTCTGAGGAGCTGAAAGGAGAGATCAGAATAAGGGGAAAAACTCTTGGAGGCAGGCTGGGCAACGTTCTCCAAAGCTCCCCTACGAGGAAGGTGGACAGCTGGAGCTGTGGTACTCAGGGCACTGCAGAAACGGAAGGATGTTAGCTCCCCGCCGCAGGCTGGAGACAACCCTGGGGAGAGGAATCTCTTGGTCACGCTGCCATGTCTGCTTGCTTGTTTGTTTACTGCAGAGAGCTTGTCCCTCTTCCCCAGGGTAACCTTGTGGACACGGAAAGTTTTACTGCAGGGAACAGCTGGAGCAGAGATGTCAGTCAATGTGCCATGCTAGAGGAACAATGCCACCAGTGGGGTGGTTATGATATGAGAGCAATTTCAGACCCAAAAATGAGCGCTGCTGGTTCCAGGGGAAACGCTCCTGCTTACAACAGTGAGAAACTAACCCACTGGACTTACCTCTGGTTTCAGCTTGGTCTAGCTGCAGGGGAGTTAGAGCCAGCTAGCACAGCTCTGGTAAGCCTGAGGAAGAGGGGAACAGATGAAATTTGTGTCTCGAATGTGAGAGGAAGCAGCAGCCTGGGCTGTGAGTGTGCACAGCCTGGGTCACCAAGTGACCCTCTTTCACCTACAGTTTCTCTTTGCCTCGCTTCCCCTGTCTGTCAGGGTAGGAAAGTGGCATTGACCCTTTTTTATTTTGGAAAGTGATGTGACAAGCACTAAGTATTAGATTGTTAGACAGCTGTGGGAAGCACCGAGAGATCTCTTGGAATTACAGATACAGGAACAAGGAAAGATTTTGTCAGCTGGATCCAAGGACTCAGGGAAAAAAAACAAAAAGAAGACATTCTGACATGCGATTGCTGCTGAAGTTCCCTCCCCAGAGAGGTCTGCTGAGGGCATTTCTCAGTGCCCACTCTTTATCTGAACTCCTCCACATGCCTCAATCCTAATCCAGCACAGCAGAGACTCATCCTATTGTGTTAAAATCAAATGTACTTACAGGTAAATGTCACTCAGCCATAAAAAGAAAGGAAACCACTTAACTTTCTGTTTCTTTGTCTGCCTCCCTCCGTAATAGTTCTTGTCAATTTACATTATTCATGACTAGCAGAGCTAACTTCAAATGTATCTTTCAATGGAGGATAATGCAAACAGATTTCTGTGTGGGCAGGGTAAAACAAAATAATAATTACAATACAGGATGATAGTGCTTAGAACAAAATATTATCCCCAGAAAAAGACTTTTGTGGCAGGAATACGTCCTCCAGCAACAACAACAAAAAGATGCCAGGCAAGAGAAAAAAAACCACCATCTCTGCTGGTGTATTAGGCTCTATCAATGACACTGATGGGCTCATTGTCTAAGTAAACATTGTGTGTAGAGAAAGTGTGACCTGCAAAGAGGATCCTCAGATTGACAGGATAAAGCAAATCAACTTTCTTCTGCCTTCCTGCCTCCCACCCGATACTTACGCAGGCTTCTCCCTATGTGGGCACTCCGACTGCAAGCATCTGTCAGGATCAGCTATTCTTGCAGCTCAGGTTTGGTGCTTTATGATAATCTGACGAAATTGCAGCAGACCATTGCAGACAGGTTTCGTTCCTCTCTCTTTTCAGCACTGTGACTGCTTAACGTCACGTCCCTGAAAGGACACTAGGCACAGGTAATTGGGGCTTGCAGACACTCCCTGTGCCTCTGCGAGTGCACGCATCCCACAGATGGAACTCACTCAGGAAGCAAACACACAGCACTTGAGCTGCCCCAGCTTAAATCACTGAAGAGAAAACCTAAAGGGAAGGGTTTTCTCCTCTTCTAGCTGAGCTTCTGATAGCATCCCTGGTAGATGTTTTTCCTGCTCTAAAAGCCAAGTAAGTACTGCTGGATTAAGGTACTCAGTGTATCGGGCCCCAGAACTCACGTGAAGCACTAAGAGGAACCTCCAGACTATCTAACAAGTGAATTCAGGCTAACCACTGTCCAGAGTCAGAGCAATAATTACTAAGATGATAGAGCTGTCAGAAAACAACTAAAGCAGAATCCCACCCTAACTCACAGCTCCGAGTGAATCCAAAAGCCAGCTGACTGTGCACAGAAGAGCAGATGACAGGGATATATTCTCTTACAGCCTTAATTAGCATCCCCCACGGATCACAGTCCCCACAATGACAAGCACTTGGTGCAAAGCAACCTGCTCCATGAAAATGCACCTGTAGAAGTGAGCAGATTGCGTGGCACCGGGTGACAAACGGCAGCCCGCGCCGTCACCTGCCTGCCCCCAGCTACCCTGAAACCACCACTGATGGCAATTTGTTGGCAATATTTTTGCTGGAAGAAGTCCCTCCCGTGTTGCTACAGAGTCCTGATGAACCCCTGTTTATTTGTCTTCCCCAGGACTACGGTGACCTTTCTGCAGGGTGGAAAGGCTTTCAGAAACTATTAATCTCTTCTCTGGGGTGGAGAGAGAGGACCCATGGAGAGAAAGGCTCCCAACGATCTTCCTCATCCCTGTCAACAAAGATCAGAGGCAGAAACTAGGTTTCTTGTTTGGCAATGTACAGGAATAAGCACAAAGCTATTACAGGGCAGGGCTCTGTAAAGATGAAGGGTTGGGAAACACGAAATGGAAAAGCAATGCTGCTCAGTAAATATTGATAGATGTTCCCTGTACTCCCTCTACCTCCCTGGCACAGCCATCCCCTTCTCCGCTGCCTTTCACGCTGTCACTCCGCAGACTAGAGCATTACTTCACCTTCTGGCTGTTTAATTTAAAGCAGGTTTCTGCATTTGCTCTGCAAAAGTGAAGAGGTAAGAGAGATGGCAGGAAACTTTCCACTCCAGGCTTTCTGCTCAGGGACAGCAGCACAAATGTAACCCCAGCTTACTGCGTGAAATGAGGTGAAAGGTTTTGTCAGTGTTGATCAGTGTTCATTTCACTGGTCCTGATTGCCCATTTTGGTAGAAAGATCAAGGGCTGAATGCTGAATGCTGAATGGAAGGAAGACTAAACTAACCTTTCTTCCCAGGAGATGATCATTGTAGGTCAGGCTTGAAGCATATTAGCTGGGTATTATAAGGGGAAGCAATGCTGAAACTCCTGCTGTGCCTGCTTGGCAGATAAATAAAGAATTTCAAGCTCTGGGGCAGACAGATCAGCAATAAATTCATATTAAGAAATGTCTGTGAGATTTGCTAACGACTTCGAGTCCCTCAGGGCAGGGACCATGGCCTTTCATGTGCTCATAAAGCACAAAACTGAGCAAAGCCCTGGTCCTGAGCAGGGTAGCCACAGGTGAGTGCAGCACAGGGAAGGGCTCTACACAAGTGCCACAGAGAAACAGCACAAGGGCAACAGTACAGTCCTGAGACAGGCTTCAGGGCTCAAGGATCTGTCCAATGTTCTCCTACCAAGCAAGGCAGGTTCTCCTCAGTCACAGAGAGGGACATTTAGTAACCTCCTGGAAGACAGCAGTGAGTTGAGTTCAGGTCTGCTTCTCAGAGGGAGTCCAGTTGCTGCTGTGCCACTAATTTGGTTCTTAATCAATGAGAAAGAACTTGGGATGGGATGCTCTGAAAATGCCTCAGTTAGTCAAGAGCAAGACCAAATCCTGGTGGGCTCTGAAGCTTCTGGCTCCAACAGCAGCACCTCTTTTCTCTCCCAACAGCAGCACCTCTTTGCTCTCCCAACAGCAGCACCTCTTTGCTCTCCCAACAGCAGCACCTCTTTGCTCTCCCAACAGCATCCATAGAACTGAACTGAAAATGCAGCTTAGAAAGGTGTTGTGAGGCTGAATTTGACGACTTTTGCAAAGCACTAACATGAATATTGACACGGTGGTAGCAAGAGAGAGAGTTATGTGAGGTGAAGGAACAAGATTCTCCCACTAGATTGCTTTCAGTCAGCCACCTCTGCTTTTGCCATGCAAAGCTGAGGGAGAACTCCCCATTCCGCTACTCCTCCCTATCATAATGGCACCCCAGCTTCTGCCAGCTTCCCTCTTTCAAATTACCCAGGTTCAAATATGAAAACCTCCCTTTGACAGGATATTCATGGGCCCATTCCGGGCTGGGCAGGGTTGGAGTCTCCCAGGCTGTCGCATGGAAGAGGGAGAGCAGAGGGATGTGCTGCTGCTTAGAGTGTCTGCGGACAGCAGATTTATCCTGGCTTCAGGAGGTCCTGCGTTCTCTGCCCCCTCTCCATCATAATTAGACACATCAAAGAGCTGATCTGTCATCTGAAATGGCAAGATGCCTAATATTTATATTAGAAGGAGTCAAGCCCCAAGCAAACAAAGATCAAGAACATGATGGTGAATGTGAAGGGGGAGACTGAAGGTCTGTGTGTGGACCCCAAGGAGGCTAAAGTGCTGGAAAGTGTGCAAGCAAAGGAGAAGAGGCAACCAACCTTCCAGTTAAAACCCCCAAGGATGGGAGTTTTGTCTGTGTTTGTACTAATCAAGGACGAGGAATCAGACAGCTCAATGAGACAGGAGGAATTGTACTGAGAAGCAAAGGCTGGGGAAGAACTGGGGGTCACCGGGGGCTGGGTGCACACGGGAAGAAAGCAAACAATGACTAAAAATTTAACTACAAGGTGCTTAAAGGAAATAAAAACCTCCCCGGGGGGCCGGCAGCGTTCTGAAGGCAAGACAGGCTTTACTCACCCCTCGACCTAAGCGGCAGGCTGGCTTCAAAGCAGAGCCCTACTGAAATATGCTTATGCAAAGAGGTTTTCAAGCTTTTATTGACAGTGCTTCGCAGCTAGGGCTTTCCTGAACCTCAGCTTGCCTAAGGGCAACGTTGCGTAGGTTGAATGTCTTCCTCTGGTCAGGGACACTGCCCCCGGCTTCGGGGAGCTGCCGGGCATGAGCTGGCTGCAGGACAGGGAAGGGGCTGGCTCACCTCTCTAGCTTGGAATCAGGAATTCTGCCGCTGTCCCTACCTCTGGCACCCACAAGGAGCAGATCTCAGTCAAACCTATAGCGATTGGCCCGAGGCAATAGATGGTGTCAGTGTCAGAGCCAGGATTAAAACTCCGGTGGTTTTTGGCTGCCAGTCTGATGCTCGAATCACTAGACCACACCTCTCATTATAAAATAATTGTCTGATTTTCCCTTTGAAATCAAAGCTGTTTACAATTAGATGGGAGAGAGCAAGAAAATGCAATCTGGGATGGTTCTCTTTAAAAGCATTTCCACCTTTTTATGTTAAACTGCAGCTGAAACAAGCCCTCTGTGAGCAGTTGTTAGAGGATTCTACTTAATCTTTTCTTTTCCCTTCAATCTGACAGGAGGATTTCTTGTCCCTTTTGCAGGAAGTCTCCAGATCCAGATGAATTCAGGGATTTTTATCTCGCTGAGAACTGCTGATTGTGATGAATACAAAATGTTACTGCTTGAACAGAACCCAAATGTCCACTGCTGAGAAGCCAAAGTGATTCCATGAGGCTGCAGCATCTCTCTTAGGAGGACAGGCTGAAGGACCTGGGGTTGTTCAGCCTGGAAAAGAGAAGGCTCTGGGGAAACCTCAGAGCAGCCTTCCAGTCCCTGAAGGGGCTACAGGAAGGCTGCAGAGGGACTGCTCCCAAAGGCCTGCAGGGACAGAACCAAGGGCAGTGGTTTGAAATGAGAGCAGAGCAGATTGAAATTGGATGTGAGGAACAAGTTGTGCACCAGGAGGCTGCTGGAACACTGCCACAGGTTGTCCAGGGAGGCGATTGAGATCCCATCCCTGGAGATATTCAAGGTCAGGCTGGACAAGGCTCTGAGCAACCTGATCTAGGGGAGGATGTGCCTGCCCATGGCAGAAGATTGGAACTGGATGATCTTTAAGATCCCTTCCAACCCAAACCATTCATTGATTGTGTGAAGACTTTGGCTGTGGTGGCCTTCTGAATTTGTGAGTGCTGCACAGGAGTCAGTTTTCTTCTAAAATAATCCAAGCCAAGCAAGTAACACCACCAAAAAAAGATGAAATCAGTCTTGAGCCTGTCTTTCTCTATAAATCAGGAGATTTTCTATTAATACTAATGAAAGAGGAGAATTTGGAACAATTAAGCACTCATAAGTAGTAAACCACCGAGCAGAGTGACTTACAGAGTGCCCTGAATGCACCTAAATATCCACACAGCTGCTGCAGCACTTCAGGTTGTGCAAGCAGCTTAAATGCTGACTGAGTTGGGCCTCACTTGGTAACAGAATGGGACACACCACCTCCAGAGGCATCTGACTGAGTCTGTCTGACACTGAATTTCTCTGCTTTCTGAGGTGGAGTTTCAGGGTGGGAGGGTTTGATACCTTGCACCTAAGCTGAATAAGCCTCACGTCAGCAGGAGCCTTCCCCTCCAGTTGAAGGGGCTTTGGACTGGATCCTGGGGGCGTAAGGAGCTGCAGACAAGTCTGTATTGTAGTCAGCCTTCATATTTAGATGGTAATGTATATTGCTCATGGTTATTATGAAAATGATTCCAATTAGAGATACCAGATGCCATGATATGAGGTAAGCTAAGGAAGCTGTCTTTAGCCCTATCATTAGCAGAAAATGGCTGAAGCAGTTGATATTTGAGGCTGCACACAAATATTAGTCACTAAATGCTTTGCAATATGGTTTCCCTAATATTTCATATCTAAAGCCAGCAAGAAGCTGGAGAAGTAGAAAATGCTGTTATCAATATTGTCCTTCCTTCAAGTGAATTCCTCTTGCTAATGTTTGTTGGCATCTGCTTGTTAGAGACACATATGGGTTCATGGAGCTACCTAAACCAAACCCAAACAAATCTGTTCTCAGTGCAGTGCCTTTGAGTCAGCACTCTTCTGGGAGCTTGGAGGTTCCCTTCCCTGTAGAAACAGACCCTGGACATGCACAGATAGATGACATTTTATTGTCAGTGACTCCAGAGGCAATGTTCTCACTGACCAGTAAAAGTCTGGAGATGAGGAGAGGAAGGGTGAAAAGGAAGGGACAATTTAACCCCCAAATACTCAAAGCCCTGCATATTCCTTTTCCCTTTTCTGCCCTAATTGCAGCAACAACCTTCCCTTTCTTTTTTCCCAGTGACTGGGAGACCTGGAGCAGGGCTTGGGTGACATGTACCCAGCCTCCTCTTCCTGGGTGGCATATCAGCAATGTGTTGACACCAATCATGATAACCAGGTTTTGTTCCAGTGTTAAGCATAATGATAATGATGTAACCTTAGATAGTGCTGTATTGTAATTACACAGTTGTGCCAGTTATTACATAGTTATAACACAGATCAGCTTCTTGATCAGATATGCCCAGGAGCTTCTTTTGCTTTACACCTAATGTAGGAACAGAAAACTAGATCCCTAATTAACTCTGATTGAACCCTGATTAGATAAGGGAGTGGGGCCAGTAGGCACCAAGCGGGCGGGGAAGTCAGCCCATATGTAGATATGTTAAGTGTGTAGGCACCATCCTGACTAGTCACAGGAAAGAGAAAGGAAACTCCCTTTTCAGGAATTGATACCTCCCGACAAGCACAAAGGAATTAGCCCAGACTAGCCCTCAGAAATTCAAGAAACTTCTTCCCTTCCCCATCTAGCGATGCCCCCACCCTATTAAGATGAGCTTCTCAAGCAATTCACCTTGGGAACAGATAGATCTCTATCACCCTCTCCTGCCATCACAGGAGGGAATTGCACAGAAGACAATTCATTCCTCCTGAGCACTCCCCCCTCACTCCCTTTTTTTCTGCTAGAAGTGCTGAATTGTTAGTGCTTTGCAAACAAAGTCCACTTGCCCCCTCACCAATTTACCTGAGCACATGATTCAGTACAAGGGTGAATGAAGCCAGGCTTGGCCAAGCCTCTGGTGGGCAGCTGAAACCTGCAGAGCCACAGATGTACCTGAAGAGAACACAGCAATCATTGCACTCACGGGACAGGAGACATGCAGCTGCCATCTCACCTCTGCAGAGCTGCACTGGCTCCACAGCAGCCCAGTTTTGCATCCAGATGTTAGTATACTGGGTAACAAAACCATCACCCCCAAATGGCACCCTGCCAGGCTGTGTGTTGTCCTTGCTCCAAGACCAGAAGTGCACATTCACACAGCAGCTTTGCTGACTGGATGCATTTTGCTAGGAATTATTAGTGGCAGCAACTCAACAGGAGCTTGTTTAGAATCTCTTAAGATGTAACTGCTTCTACTGATCACACAATGGTTTGAGTTGGAAGGGACTTCAAAGATCATCAAGTTCAAACTTCCCTGCCATAGGCAGGGACATGTCCTACTAGACCAGGTTGCTCAAGGGCCCATCTAAACTGACTTTGAACACTTCCAGGCTTGGAGCCTCCACAACATCTCTGGACAAACTGTTCCAGTGCCTCACCACCCACATGGGGAAGAATTTCTTCTTAAGGTCTCATCTAAATCCACCTCCTTCCAGATCAAAGCCACTGCCCTTTGTCCTGTCACCCCATGCCTTTGTAAAAGGTCCCTTTCCAGCTTCCCTGTAGACCCATCAAATACTGAATGGCTGCTCTAAGGTCTTCCCGGAACCTTCTCTTTTCCAGGCTGAACAACCCCAACTCTCTCAGCTTTTCTTTGTAGGAGAGGTTCTCCAGCCCTCTGAGCACCTTTGCTGGACCCACTCCAGCAGTTCCATGTCCTTTTCTCTTGGAGGCTCCAGAGCTGCCCCAGCACTGCAGGGAGGTCTCAGCAGAGCACAGCAGAGGGGCAGAATCCCCTCCCTGCCTCTGCTGCCAGCGCTGCTGGGGATCAGCCCAGGACACAGCTTTGCACCTCCCAACACCCCCAAGTCCTTCTTCATAGGGCTGCTCCCCATCCATTCTCTATCCAGTCTGGATTTGTGCTTGGGATTACCTCAACCCAGGTGCAGGACCTTGCACTTGACTTTGTTGAGTTCCATAAGGTTGACATTGGCAAACCTCCCAAGCTTGTCCAGGTCCCTCTGGATGGCAACCTAAGCTACTGTGTTCAAAGAACTAAATTAACTTAAGATGCTCTTAAACAACTTTCTTAGCTATCTGAGGCTGGTTTTTTTCCCCCTTCATTCTGCTGCCATATGAATTGCTAACCTGTGTTACAGAGCTCTGACTGCCCAAACTCATTACATTTAGAGTTCTTGACCACAGACATTAGAATAAAGTGCAAAAGTTCCCTAAGAGTGCTCCCAGCTGCCATGGCTTCTTGTGTCACCCTGAACATGGGAGGGAGCATAAGGCAGGGGTTTGCAGAAGCATGAACATGCAGTTCCTGCTAGGAGAATATCATACTGACTACTGTGAGGGCACTGAGCTTGTGCCTGCCATGCTCTTGTCAAAGACTTAAAGTCAGCTTAAGTCCTTTGGGCCAGGTTGGGCTTATTGAGCTGGGGGATGGGAGTGGGGGGGGGGTAGGGGACAGATCTCAAAGAAAAAAATGCTTCACTTTCTAAGTCACTGGAATCATAGAATCACAGAATTGTTTGGGTTAGAAAATCCTTCTGAGATCATCCAGTCCCACCATTGACCCAACACCACCATGGCCACTAAACCATGCCCTCAGGTGCCATGGTCACACCTTTCTTGAACACTTCCAGCCATGGGGACTCCACCACCTCCCTGGGCAGCCTGTGCCAGTCCCTGACCACTCTTGCAGCAGAGAAATCTTTCCTCCTCTCTGCCCTAACCCTCCCCTGGCACAATTTCAGGCCATTTCCTCTCCTTCTATCACCTGATGCTAGGAAGAAGAGCCCAACCCCCACCTGGCTCCAGCCTCCTCTCAGGGAGTTGTAGAGAAATATTCTGTCCCATGTCACAGCCAACTTTCAGTCCTTCAGGCTTTCATATCATCCAAAGCCTCTTTGTTTTACCGTATGTGCCGTGGACACTTCCCTCGGTGAGAGCTGTTTACGTGCTGAGTATCAGGTTTCAAAGTTCTTTGATATATTAATTAGCTGTGTGGTGTAGGGAAGCATGGCAATCATTTTCCTTAAAAACCAGGGAAAATGTATTCATTTCACTTTTGCAGTGCTCAGAAATGGCTTGAGGGTTCCATTTCACACACAGGGCTGAGAACTACGAGCACACAGCCACAGATAGGAGCTGAACTTGGAGAGCTGCCTGCAGGATGGAGCTTCTCAAAAGTGAATGAGTGCAGTGCATGGAACCTGTCTGCAGGTACAGCTGTGGTCAGCCTTATCAGCTTGGTCTGGACCACGTGAGGGAGTCTTAACACTTCCAGAACTCTGACACCTTTGTCCCTCGCTAGCCTGCCTTCTCCCCTCCAGGATCACCCCAAACCCGAAACTTCTCTCAGATTTAATTCCAACTTAAAAGCCTCAGGTTTTGTGATTGAACAGAGCAACAAGCACACAGCTCTGAGCTGAGGAGGAGCCTTCCTGATACCTGGATATCTGAATGCAGGATATGCTTCCATGCTTGGCTGGAGCAGAGGCAGTGCCATTAGAGCTGAACCACCTTTCATTTGTGACTTTGCTGGTTTCAGGGCAGAGGAGCTAATAGTGACACAGCAGCAGAAGTATCCTGCAGACCTCTTAGGACTTTGCAATGACCACAGAGACTCCAGCACAAATAAACTGCCTGATGACACTGATTTGGTTTGTGCTGAGTAAGACCTTAAGAGTGAGATAACCAACCCAGCTCCAAACAGAGAGCTTGGCTCTACACTTGTTCTCCTCCAGTCATTTTCACCTCACAGACAACAAAACAACTTCCCACTTTTGCCTCCTTTACAGCCAGAGACACAGTGACAGAAAGCTGTAATAAATGGTAGAGAAAGTGGCTGATTTGTGCTTCCAGCACTTGAATCTCTGAAAAAAAATGATGCTGGATTTAGAGCTCTAAGGACAGACTCTGTAAATACAGTGCTGCCTTTTCCCCTTCTCCGCGGCCCGCAATTCTTTTACCAGGGTTGGCTTCTCGTTCTGCTTTAACAAATCATCACAATTTCAGCAGGCACTCCACTGACTGCCAGTGCTGTGCTACCAAGAATTTACCAGAATTGAGAAACTTTCCTTCTGCACAGCTAAATTACCTCCTGCATGCCCGGATTTGTTCAGTTCCGGATGACGTACCGGAGGCTCAGTCCTGCCCTGATACTGGGCACTGTCTCTAGGCTCTTACAGTACGAGCAGCTCCAGGGGTTTAGAAGGGAAGAGGATGGGTGAACACTTTGGTTCCACGAGGAACACTCTGCTGTGCATCCTGGAGAAGAAACAGAGCCTGGCAGGATGAGGCAAACAAAAGCACTTGCTCATCCTTTATCAACTTTTGGAGGCTGAGGTAGAGCTCTGTGCTTTCTGACACGCCAGCGCCAAAAGCACCTTCCGCGGGAGGCTGCATCGACACAGCTCACAAATTAACCCCACTTAAGCGGTTTGTAAAGTTGGTATCAAACAAGATGTGACAGCTGTAGGCAGGACCATGGAGATACCTTCTTCTAGAGGTCTTCTGGGGGGTGATCTGCAGCTACAGCGAGGAGATGTTGCGTGAAGCCGAAATGAAATTTCTCCTCTTAGCTGCAGTGCTTAGGCTCAAACTCGTATTAACCTGGGAAATAACACAAGTGCCATTTGAAAGCCTATTCTGGTAACATTTGTGACCCACTTCGGGCTCCTTTCAGTAATCTGGGAAGGGACCTTTGTTCCCATGGCAGCCCATAATTTCCTGACTGAAACAGTTCAGCTGAGCCCTGAATGACAGAGTCAGGCATTTGGATGCTTATCTTGCTTCCAAGCGTTCCGAGGTTCCTCATTTCTCACTTCTTGCACAATGCCCCAATCTCGCTGGGAAGGTGAGAACTGCATGGGGAAAGGAATATAATTGCCTTTTTTTTTATTATTATTATTATTATTATTAGCTTAGGATCCAGTCCCGCCCTTCTGTGCTGCCAGCTTCCCCTCTTATTCACAAATGATGATATACATCCAGCGAATTATATAATTATCAGCCTATAATTACAGGTATAGAGATATATACATCCCCCTGGAGGAGAGCGGGGCTTGGCACAGGCCCGCTCGCACCTCCGAGTCGGTGGGGAATTCGTGCCCATTCGGAGCGGCAGGATTATTTATTTATCAACTGCTGGAGACATTTTATGAAGAATGAACCCAAAAGAATCCTTTGATTCTGTTTAATAACGCCGCAGAAGTATGCGAGCGAGCAGATCCAGGCACGCAGCAGCCAGCCCTCCTGCGCCGGCTGAGGGCAGAGAGCTTTCCGCGGCGGCGAGCGGTGGGGAGCGCAGCTCTGGCAGGGGGTGAGGAGGCTGCGGGAGCCATGCTGGTTTGTTCAGGGAAGAGGAGATGCCAGCCTTGGCAGGGCGATCAGAAGGCAAGGCTGAGACAGCGGAGTCAGCGCTCTGTTCCCATAGACACCTTCTTTTTCTGAAAGCTTTAGACAAGAATTAGTTTATCTTGTGCTGCTGTAACCATAGATAAACCCTCTTGCCTCCCCACTCCCTTCCAATGCCTCCTGTTGTCACTGGGGCAGATAGTGATTCTCAGCTGATAGAAATCAGCAAAGCTCCACTGATTTTTAACAAAGCTGTGCCAGCTTCTGCTAGCTGAGGGTCTGCCTGCGTGCTCCTCTCCTTGAAAAGCAGAGAATCCAGCAGGCAAAGCTGCCCTACGTTGGATATTCAAGTTGGCTCTTTTCCCTTTGTTCTGTCTTTCAAATGCTGCTCCCAATCACAACTGCGTGGGTGCCCTCAAGCCTGCCGTGGGGCCTGAGCTGGCTGCTACCCTGGTGCAAATCTAGGGGAGCTCTGATCGATTCAGATCCTTGCTGAGCGGTACTGCAGTGCTGTGGAAGCACCACACTTGCGCCAGCCCTGATCTGTAAATCCCACCGTGTGCCCTGTGCCTTTCCAAGAGTTTATTTGCAAACAAACAGGAAGAAGCTTGGGGGCTGAACGGCCTGGCTCCAGCCTGTGGAGAATGGACTGAGCCTCCACCAGAAATCAGCAGCAGACACTTGCTAATTACCATGGGTGGCCAGTTCACAAACTTCAGCACAAGACAAAAACTACCCCATTCAGCTCCACTCTCCCAGCCTGATGACATCATTGGCATCATTATGTTGTGATATGCCAGATGGGAAAATTTGAGGTGGGGATGAAGTGAAAATCCTGGCTACACCTTTTCTCCAGGCTATCTGCCTCTCCATCACTTTACAACATCACAGAGAGGCTCAGACAGCTTGACTCTGCCATCCCCAGCTGGTTTGGACCCAACAGATAAATGCTGAAGCACCAAGAATCAATAGGTGTCTCCGGCATTGCCACAGGTTGGGCTGCACAGAGCCACCCTTCAGTTAAGTCATTTCTTTAAGCTCCCTGGTATATTTAAGTGGAGAAGGAAGGCAATGCTGTGAAGTCTGTAATTTCTATTGCCTGGGAAAAAAAAAATGAAAGCAGCCCTGCATCAAATGCTTATTGAAACTGAAACATATGCATTAACATATGGCAGAACTTCACTTACTGTATGTTTTAGTGCAGAGCTGATGAGGAAGGCATCTGTGCTGAGAGCATCTGAATGGAGGCTCAGATAATGAGCAGGGCTCAGAAAAATAGACTCTGAAAGGTTGGGATGTGTCAAAGTGCCCTGCAGTTGATTTGTGGCAGGGCTGAAGGAATACACTCAAGCCTCCATGCAGGTGCACTGCTGTGCCCTGCTCCCTGCTCTGGGACCCGTCTGAGGCTTCATGTGGCACCGTGGGCACTTGCTTTGGAAATCCTGGGCAAACGCTCAACCTGAGACGCATGGCTCCACACCAGAAATGCTGACACAACATGGGAGCTTAAGCAAGGGCTGGTACAGCATTGCTGCTTAACAAAGAGCAAATTAACTGCAGATCTTAAACCTCAAGCCCAAATCTGGCTCCACGTTTGGAATTCCCTCAAGGACAACAGCTCCCCAGAGCTGGGGCTTTGGGTTTGCCCGTTCTAGGGCCGTGCTGCCTGGCACAGTGGTGAGCATAATCCCTATCTGCAGGGAAGGGACACTAAGAAAAGAGAGCAACCTTCCTCTTGCTGAGAGTCTCACCCCACTCATACAAACTGACAAGGTCTAGAGCAAGCCGGGTCTCCTGGTTCTGAGCTGACCCACTGCATGCTCTGAGCATTAACCATTTCTCCTGCACAGAGTCAGGTACAGCTGTGTAAAGCCTCTCAGAGGCTTTTGCTGCCAACTGCTAATATTATTAATGGGCACTACAAAGCCACATTGTTCTACACCTATTTACTGGAAGTAAGATATGAGGATACCAGCTGTAATTACTTCACTGCCTTAAGGATAGAAGTCTTTCTTTCTGATTTGACCACAGCAGAACATCTGCATCGCTCAACCACAGATTACCTGGCTCCTGGGACATGCTTTCAAACCACCCAGTTGCTGCTCAGTGACCCAGAAGAAAGTTTACCACCTACTCACAGAGCCTCATTTGGAAGTACTATGCCTCTTGTGAAGGAATCTCGAGGTTCTTGAGTACTAAATGTGTGAACCACTTGTGCACCGCTGTACAAATCACAGCTTTTGATAGCAAACTGCACTCCAGGGATAATTCCCTGTCCAGAACAAAAGTGATTATTGAGGCTCAAAGTATTTAGCACGTGTGCATTGCTTTCCAAGGAGGCTTTTGCAGGGGAGCTTCCAGACACAGCGCTTGGGGACATGGTTTAGCGGTGGACTTGGCAGTGTTAGGTTTACACTTGGACTCAATCTTACAGGTCTTTTCCAACCTGAATGAGTCTATGAACTGCAGCAAGTAACTGGGGACAACTCACTCTGTGTGCTTTTTTCTTTCAGAAGTACCAAAAAAGAGTGATGCAGAGAAGCTATCATCGGGTGCTAATCAAAGCTCTGTTCACTGAGAGGGTTTGAGCTTGTTGCATTTCCATTTTCACCTGTACTGAGGAAGCTTCTGGAGGTCCTGCCATCGAGAGATTTCAGCTTGTAGCCTTCAAGCAGGAATATTTTTCATACATTTATTGCACTCCACCCAAGTACAAGCTTCTCCTTCACAGGAAGGACAGCTCACAGCTCGTCTCCTTGGGGGCAGAACTACACAAAGGTTGTCTTAGTTCTGCAGGGTAAACACTGAGCTGCAAATGCCCTGGCTGGAAGAGTAAACGTGCTGAACTCCCTTCAGCTGAGGATGGCATTATTATTACTCCTCCTCCTCCTCCTTCTCCTCCTCTGCTCAGTCTCTGTGCTGGAGGTTACCTCCCACGGAAGCATAATAGGCAGGAGCCACCCGCCTGCCTCCCCACCACCACTTTGAGACAAAACCAAGTCAAGTCATTTCAGGTCTTTGAAGGCAGGTTTGTGCTAAAGACCCAGATTTTATGCTGAAGTGGCTGACACTCATACAATGTGGGGGATAAGGGGTAGCCTTTGGCAGCAGACAGCCGAGGGTTGTATCATCTTCAGCCAGCCCTGCAAGATTTCCCAGAGCTTGTCTGCTGGCACCTCGCATAAGCCCCCGACTTAAATCCACCTTGACTGAGGAAAGAGCAGAGTAGATTAGGTATGCACAGAAGGATACAAACAGACATTTAAATGTCTGCTCAGGTGGCTAAACAACCCTGTGGAGAGAGGCTGGGTGCTTCCCTCCGAGTGAGGCAGAAACGTTTGGCACAGGCCAGGACACTGAACTCAGCTCTCCTGGGTCCCAGCCCAGCAGTTCAATCCCGGCACCATCACTCTCTCTGTGTATGGATTTGTCTATCCCCTCTGTCTTTTCCATCATCTCTAAACTTGAGTGACTCCTATGACTAATGTGATTGTAAGTCATAAAACATTAAGTTATGACACAATCAAATCAAGGCCAAGAAATTCATAGTTAGGGTGTAGGCTACATTCTTAACTCAAAACCAGAAAAGCAGCATTGCAGGGTAAACAAAAGGATGAAGTGTCAGCCCTCATTTTTCACTTTTTGGGCCCTTATCAGTTTGTATCAATTTAAGCCCTCTTTAAGTAAGTAATTTCTTTGACTTCTTTTTTTTTTTTTTTCTTTGTCTTTTTCTTTTTTTTTTCTTTTTTTTCCCCTCCCCTCTAGGAACTGAAAATGATTCTGCTTTGAGGTCTGGAACCTGCCATACAATAAACACTACTTAATTGGGACATGCTTAATAGGGATGGCCACTTTAATGGGACATCTCCTAGGGAACCTATTTATGTTAATGAGCCTGAATGACAATGACTGTTTCTTAAGTGGGGCAACAAAAAGGAAAAAACCTTCCCTTAACAGGGATGCACTCAGCTGTTACTACTTTGTTAAGTGTTTAACCAGGTGTTAAATAGGTCTGAAACTCTGAGCTTCCATCCTTTAATTCAAAACTGGAATATTAAAGCATTTACACCCCGCTGAAATGTGGTGGTTGTGTTTGCCTAGGGGTGGTTAGCACAAAGAAAGGGGCAGGCTGCTCTCAGCTCTGCCAGAGATGGAAGCACTCTTCTCCAAAGAGCTTAAATAACTCTTTGCTCCAGGTCTGGGACTACCCACCTATGGATTGGACTTGTTCAGAGATTCATTGCAAAGAAATAAAGAAATAGATTTTAAAATGATGCATTTATAGGCTATCTATATGTGTGGAGAGAGAGAACATTAGAAATAGAAGCCACCTGCCCTAATTCTGAACCCTAGGTTTTACCCTCTCCCCGCAAACCTTTCCTCCTCTGCCACCTGAATAAAAAGATGGGAGCCAAAAAAGTAAAAATAGGAAAGCTTCTTAAGTCTGAAGTGATCCTAAGATCCCTAAGAATAGATGGCTGAAGACTTGCAGGAGCCTCCAAAAGCCTGTAAGCCATTTTGAAGGTTATTCTCCTGCCGAAGCTCTTTTGTGCTGGGTGGTTTCCTCAGAAAATGCAGGCACAGGTTTGGGGGGGTGGGGACAAGAGGCCATGGCAAGGAGCTGTCTTGAAAACAAAAATCCCATCTTAGACGACAGCTATATAAATTTGGGGACTCTCCCAGGCAAACCAAGACATCTGATTATGCCATTGTATCCTGCTTGGCAAAGGAGAGAGTGAAGGGAAGTGATAGACGTGAGGGGCAGATGGAGTTTGCCTAATGTGTCTGTTCTTTTCTTCGCTGCCTTTTCAATTTAAGAATGTAGCAAAATAGCAGCTGCTCATAATTTCATGAATCAAGAAGTATGTAAATTTCAGCTACAAAATTTGGTGCATAGTTAGACACACACACACACACAAAGAAGTGGGGGGGTGGGGGTTGGGGGGGGAGGAAAAGAGAAAAGATCTTGCTTGCATCTACAACTTTCTTAATGGTGCATGCAAATGTAGCTGCCAGGCCTGGTTCTCCTCTTGGTTAGGAGGGAACCAAGAGTGGTTCCATCAGTTCTGCTGTCATCCTGTAGGACAAACTTGTGCTCCAAGGGCTCAGCCAGGCCCTGCTTCTTGCCCTAATGGAAGGATGAGTCTGGCATGAAAGGCTCCTTGCACAGCCCTGAGCTACCATGGGAGCTTTACACCATACCTCTGCTTCGAGGCTGCAGGCTACACGACCAGATCAGATCAAATCAAGTGGAGGTGAGGAGGAAAGGGGGTGTGAAAGGTCTCCACCAGCAGGAAAGCCAGAGCTGTGCCTAGCTACCTGAGGATGCTGACAAGCACTGCAAAATGAAATGGAAATCACACTCCTATTTCAATCCCCAGCAGCCCTCAGATCAAAAGCTGGAAAAAAGTGACTGGAATTGTATCATCCAAAGGTAGGAAACTGTTCAGGAGCCGAGGATCAGGGCCTCCATATCCTCTACAGCTGGTTCTAGTTTTCAGACAAGATTTACTAAACACATGTAAACCCTGCCTAGCTGTTTGAATACTTCTTGTGCAAATAACTTCCTCTGTGGTCAAGCTGTTTCTCTCGGATCCAGGCTACGGATCTGTGCTTTAGACTCCTGCCTTTTTACCCTTGGATTTCCACCAGTACCAGTTCACACCCAGAGTACCAAACTGTGAAGGAGGGAGCTGGGTTTGGCAAGAAGAGTCAGGAGAATTGAGAGTGCAGAACGTGGAACAAAGTCATAGTATAGGGCAGAAGTCCTCCCTGGCTCAGCTCCATCCCAGCCAGTGGGGCAGATCCTGAGCAGCTGTAAACAGACACCGAGCTGAGCGTCTCACGGGAGGTGCAACTGGGGACAACCTTTGGTCCAACAGCATCTGACACAGGCAGAACATTTCAGCAGTCCTGGAGGGTTTCTCCTGTGTTACATCCCTGGAGTGAGTGAGCAGAGCACTGGTCTCTTCTCCAGGTAAAGCTGCCCCACAATGGCATCTGCTGAGCCTCGGGAAGTCAAACCTTACACAGACAGCAACAAGCTGCAACTGATCAGAAAAAAAAGCAGGAGAAGAGAGTTTTGTGACAGACATTTTACTGCAATCATACAAAAAAAAGCATTTCACATACTTCAGGAAGGTATTTCACGTGCAAATTCACCATGAATCGTCCTCTTGTTCAACTCTTCCATGGCCTGTGTACTGCAGTGCACAAAACACAGCACGGGACAACTATGAACAAGTTTATTAAAAGAGCTCAGGCTGCTGTTGACATCACCAACCACACAAGTGCTTGCTCAGGGTTGGGGTGATCTTATCAGCCTCTCCTTATATTTCAGGTTACCTACTCATTCCTTCTCCCTGTATATCTTTCATTGTTACAAGAATTCAACTCATGGGCAGATCTGGGAGATAAATCTGCTGCTCTGTTTTGGGAACATGGCTCTAGCTCTAATTTTGCAGACTCCGTTCAGGCAATGCTCCCTTTGACTTCAGGGACTTTTTTTTTGCCTGAGTAATCCTTTCAGAATTGGACTCTCTCTGATTTTCATTTACTTAACAACTTGGCATCACATCTGTAAGATATTAGCCTGGTAATGTGAAATATCAAATTAGATTTATGCATTAATCTAATCTATACACCGAGCCTGATAGCTCTGTTACGCTGCACGGCTGCAATCCCAGGCTGTCTCTGTCACTTCACCTTTATCCTGATGATGTCAGAGAAAGAAAAAGTGAGGCTTACAGACCACACTTGGTAGCCCAGGCATGGGAAAAGAAAGCCTGAAATGTCAAGCTCCATTTGCAATGAGTTTCTTCTTTGGGTTACAGCAGGTAGATGTTTCTCTATCAATCACAAGGGAAGGAGAGAGCGCGCGCGCACGCAAAAGCCAGCCTGAAATAATCAGCCAAACAATAAGCTATTAAAAGCAAAGAGCAGGTCAAAAGAGACACTCAAACTGCAATGTATTCCCTAAAAATCCTTGGGAAAAGACAAGCCAGTGATTGTTTTGTTCTGTGTCGCAGTCTGAAAAGTAAAAAATGACTCCTTCATACGTGTTCCCAAACTGCATTTATAAACACTTCACATAACTAAATGAGATTTCTTCCCTCCAGGTTGGCTGCCCTTGAACATTCTTCTCCTTCTCACAGTTTTAAAGCTCTTTTTTTTTTTGTGTGTGTGTGTGTGTGTAATCCTTTCATGAAAGCAGGTTTTATGCACATGGCCCCGGTTCAGGCTCCAGCCCCACGCAGCAGGGCGTTTAGGAACAGGTTAAACCAAAGTTTTGCACATGCTTTGGTGCTTGAAAAACTGACTGCTTGGAGACGAGCCACTGACATGTTGTTCTTCCATCTAAAGCCCATTCACTCCTCTTCATGAATGCTTTCCATTTGTTTTACTCTCATCGGGCCAATTCCAGCTTGTTATGTACAGAGCGAGCACCACAAGGTTAATAAGCTGCGGTCTGCACCCCTGGACGTTCATAGTGGTCCCACCAACTCCCCTAGAATGTGTTTGAGTTTATATCAGGTTAAAGCTCCAGGCTGGGACAATGCCAAGCAGAAGCAAACAAAGGCTTGCATATAAACATGGAGAATCGTGGCCAGAATCTGGCTGGGTCTCTTCATTGCAAAGCAGAAGGTAGTGTTTAGAGATACAAAAAATCATGTGGATTTTTACCCCCTGATTAGTGATCCCTCACCACCCAAACACCAAGCAGGAGATGATACAATGCTGGGGGGAAAAAACATCCATTTATTTTGTGCATGCCACTAAAATAGTATGGATTGATGCCCTGTCCCAGGTGCTTTGGGTCACCTGTGTGTGCTATGAGAAACACTCTGCACCCTTTCAGCGAAACAGGAGGCTCCTGTGGGACACAGCATTGGCTTTGGGTCACCTGTGTGTGCTGTGACAAGCACCCTGTACCTTTTCAGCGAAACAGGAGGCTCCTGTGGGACACAGCATTGGCTTTGGGTCACCTGTGTGTGCTGTGACAAGCACCCGGCACCCTTTCAGCGAAACAGGAGGCTCCTGTGGGACACAGCCTCGGGTTTGGCAGCATAAGGCAGCTGCAGTGAGCTGCTGGCTTCCCTGCCATCCCAGTTGTCTCCTTTTCTGCACCGATCCACAGTTGCTGTTTCCCTACCCAAGCATTCAGGTGCACAACCCCAGTTGTGTTTGCAGCAAATCCCAGCTGAGCCAAGCCTTCTTTCTAAGAAGAGATGTGCTTCCCAAAGGGAAATCTCACACTCATTGCTGGAAGACAAACCACCTCTGACATGCTCCACACCAAGTACCACAAACGCAGCTTCCTGCCTGCCCCGGCAGCTCCGGCAGCCTGCTCAGGGCTGTGCAGTGAGGCAGTGCCAGCCCTGCTGGGCACCTCCCATCCCCCCACACCTGCCTCTGTGTCCTACACACCTGCCTGCCTCTCCTTGCCTGGCCCTTGCCTGTCACAACCGGGCCCAGGTATGGATGCCTCTCCCCTTGGCACCCATGTGCTGGAGGTGGCTGTGCCAGCCCGGGATGGCTGACACCATGGGGGACACACCACAAGGGATTGTGGGTGGCGACAAGCCAGGACAAGGGCACAAAAATTTCATCTGGGGGAAAGGAGGCATGTCCCTTTCTTCCTGTCCTATGGCAAGAGTTTGTGACTGGAAAGTGAAAGAAAAACCTTTTCCCCTTTTCCTCTTCCAAGCCAGCTCAGCTCTGTGCTCACACACTTTATGGCCCTCTCTGGAAGAGAACCAAAGGGATATTGAGAGGTGTGGGAGCAGCCTCTGAGCTGCTTTATTTATGCTGCCCCTCCATCTCCTTCGTGCAGCTTCCCTGTTCTGCAGCCTGTGAGATGCGAGTGCCCAACAGTCACCACAAGATTTTTATCTCCTGGTGGCCACCAGTATTTTACAGAAGGGAGAAACTGGGGGAGGGAGATCCAGTGAATTGTTTCATGTCATGAAGAACCTTGTGGCAGCAGCTGAACGCAGCTCCTGTCCCCAGCTACAAGCACTAAAGCAGCCCTCCTGCCATGGGGGGAATGGCACCAAGAGAGCAGGAGAGAGTCATCCTAGCTGGGGCTCAGAAAACAGAAAGGGATTTAAATTAATAATGTTTCTGATTCTTACTCTGAAGTAATATGTGAAACACTGGAGCTGAAGATTCTGCAGAAACTGGGAGAAAAACCTGGCTGGGGAGGAGCTTAGGTGGAGGGGAAAGCAGAGCCAAACTGGATTCCTGACTGAGCAGGGAGGGAGAGATGGGAAGAGCAAGAACCTGAAGTGAGGTAGCAGCTCCTTAAGTGTGTTGGGAGATTCATGATGGGAAGAACAAGAGTTAAATACAAGATAAAATGAATGTGCAAAAGAACCAAACCCCCAAACTCTAGAAGAAGTCAGTAAAGAGGTGAAAAAATAAGTGAAAGGCTCTGAGTGAGAAGAAAAGGTAAGAATGTTGCCTGGGAACATAACCGACTTACTTGCCTCCTGACCCCTTTAAAGGGCAGATCAGAACAGCCCAAGTGGGAGAGAAGAGTGCTGGCAGGAGCCTGACCCCTGCCCAGCCAAGAGAGGATGAGTCCTGATACCATCCTGCTCATGGCTGAAGGACAAGGCAAGGCCAGGGCTCACCAACTCAGGCTGGTAAGAACCACACACCAGCTTCAGGCTGGTGTGCAGTGATTCACTGCCAGCTCCAGGAGTGGATAATCTGATGGGTCCTCTTCTTCTCTAATTCTCCTGATTGCCCATGGGTATGGTTATTACTTAGCTTGGCCAGAACATGACCATGCACCTGGCTGGAATGCACCCTGAGAGCAGCAGCTATTCCACAGAGATGTTTCCAACGTGTGCTCAGCTGGGAAGCCCAACTCAGCTCATTAGCTGGCTTCCTCCTTTGAGGGTCTTCAGTACCTCTACAGCACAGGGCAGAGAGCACTGCTGCAGTGTCATCACTTGGGTTTGTTGCTGTGGCTTAATCCACAAACCCTCAGTGCAGATCTGTTGTGGGTTGTGCTGGGTACTTATAAATGTCTCCAGAGTTAAACAGTGAGTAACCACAGTGCCCAAATTCACTCTGCTTTTAATTGTGGCTGTTTTCCCTGCCCTCTCTCAGAACTGTTTGCTTCTCTTCCACCTACCAGCCTGCAGCTCTCGCAGGGTTTCGTGCTTAGCTCATGTATGTCACCACCTACATGATCTGTGCTATAACTTTCACAAATGAGTCTGTTGCTTCACAACCAGGGGCCCTGCAGCTGAGTCTCCTCTCTCTGCCAGGGGACATACAGGGAAGAGTGGGCAGGCACACAGGATCCCTCTCCCAGCTTCCAACCATTCTGTGCTCAGGGGGTCTCCTGAGTTTCTATACAGCGTGTTCACATCACTAGCCAAGTCCTCTGGCAATTTATATGCTACAAAACCTCTGGCTACTGCAGCAGATATAAATCAAGCAGAACTGGAGTCAGGGACAATAATGGGGAAAAAAGTATCTGTGATTTGGAAGACATAGATGAGTTTCACTCTTAATTTGGGTTAAATCTCCCAGCAACATAAATTACCTGTCTGGCTGCCTCTGCTCTCTGCCATCCCTACAAGTCTCACTATGCAATGGCAGTGGCAAGAATGGATGGAGCACAGCTTCCTTTGCTCTCAAATCCAGTTTAAGAGTGGATAGGGAGACACAATTCCCAGTGGAGAGGGATGGGACTTGGGAAGGAGGCACTCCAATGGGACAGGCAGCTCGGGATGAGAAGCAGCTGAAGGAAATGCAAAGGTAAGAGCTATGATAGTGAGGGAATGGGCTGGAAAGGAGCAGACAAGGGCACAGATAAGGAATTCTTTGTGGGAACTGATAAAAATTTGGGAATCAATTCAAATGAAAAAGAGGAGAGGAAGTGACAAGAGGCCATGGAGACTCAAGGTTACAGCCGTGCTGGGAGAAGCACTCCTAGTGTCCTGGCCACCCTAGACTCACCAAGACAAACAGAAGCCTAAGCCTAGTGATTCCAATTGGATCTGTGGACCAAAACACCTTAATGCATGCAGAGTGCTGCCCAAAGGGGCACCTGGGACAACTAATTGTTTCTCACAAGTTTGGGACCCTTGGAATAAGGGTCCATTCTCTTCAGCATTCTGGGCAACGAGACATGAAGCATAAGATGGCCAATGGCTGTTGATGGCCCAGTGTGCAAACCTGCTCAGGTCCCTGTGCCAGGGACACTGCATGGCACAAAGTTAATAGGGAGCAACTGTGAATCAGCTATTTGCTCAATTCCTAACATGGTGCCTGCATGGATACACCTGGGAGAAAGTGAAGCAGGAATCCATGCAACATACTTGGAGATCTTTCTGAGGAGCTCTTGAGTCCTCACTGTCATTTCAGATTTCCAACTCCAAACACGCTGTGCTTACTGTTTCAGGGCTCTGTCAGCGTGCACTGAAAGCAGTTCGCATTCACACAGCTCAAATCCAGCCTTAGGAAAACCTTCCTCAGATGAAGAGATGAGGCCGACTTCTCAAATCAGAGTAATCCCAGGAAACTCCATTCTAATCCTCTTCTTGCCAGAATGCACCCCCTTTTCCAAGGTCCTTCCTGCACCCTGCACAGGTACCTCTCAGCAGGCACACCAAGCGAACAGTCGCTTGCTCTGAGGAGCTCTGAACCCTGCGGGGTCTTTGCAGAAGGCAGCCCGAGGAAATCCAGCGCTCTGAACAAACAGAGCTGTCATGCAAGATTTCCTCGGGCTTGCTGCCACACAAAATGGCAAAGAAGGGACTGGATCCTGCACGGAAGACAATAGGAATTATCGGTGCGCAGCGTTTGTCTTCCGGCAGGGTGAAGGTTTCTCGGCACTTCCCAAACTCAGCTGTGCTGTGTACACTCAGAGCGGCACAGCTGAAAGCTTTGGGATCCAGCCACGGAGCTCTCGTTTCCAACCGGCAGTAACGCCACGAGACCCAACTCCCGCAGCAACAAGCCTGCAAGGACGGCAGAAACACCCCAAAGCCCCGTTTGTAGCGGGATCCCTTTGCTACCCCATCTGACGGTCACCCCTCTTTCTCCACAGACGCGAACCTCCGCTTAACACATTAGTCTTGTAAATACTACCAGAGGGGAGGCTGCAAGCTAATACCTACCAAATGTGTTTGAAAAACAGCACTCGACTGAAAAGTTTGGATTCTAACCAGATGTGCTTCCAGGGAACGATTCAGGTCAGCTGCTTTTGTCTCCTCCTTCTCGCCGTGCGTGCGCGTTCAAAGCGGAGCGTTCCCCTGTGATTTATTGTACCCTGACTGTAAGCCCCCAACCTAAACCGGCACCGGGATACTTCGTCCTCCAGGCTTTACACACCTGCAGTCCAAACTAACAAGAGAAAACATCCCCACGGCACGGCAGGAGCCTTTGAAATGTCTTTTTGCAGTTGCTTGGACACAGAACAGACTGGTAGAGCAGGGAGGCAGCGGAGAAAGGGTGAAGACAGGAACTCCAGCCTCTTTCATCTAGAAAGGGGGGACCATGGAGAGATTAGAGGAAAGGATTTTGATTAGATCACTGGAATGTGAAACGATGCTTCCCAGGATTAAAATCCTATTTTAGGGCTACCAAACCGGTTACACTGTCACTCAGGATGCGGAAGCTTGTGGAGCTCTGTCACTAACAGGCAGCTGTCACTCAGCAGCACCCAGCACTCCCTTGTTGGAGCAGCCCTGGCCAGGCTCCTCACACCTCTCCACCGTCATCCCAGCCACCCACGCGGAGCCACCAGCCCAGCAAAGTGCTGCCAACCCTCCAAGTGTGGCACTTGTGGAGGACAAGGGGCATCCCTCTCACAGGGCATCCCTCTCGCAGGGCATCCCCACGACTGCCACAGGGGCTCTTGGCTGTGGGTCTTGTGAAGCACCTGGCCTAGCTGGCCGGGCAGAGGCTTCACACTGCCATCACCCAACACCATTCGGTTTATCCCCAGGGCAGCCAACAAGCCGAGGGTCTGCAGTCGTCAGGCTGATCGTTAGGTGGTACCCATTAACATAAACCCCGCCATCGCAATTAGTATCTTTGTAAGCAGCAGCCTCAGCAAAAAGTGGAAATGGAGGCTGGAATCAGGGCACTGCTCCCAAGGAGGCCGGCAGCAGGTTGGGAATCGATGGGCAGCGATCGCTCTGCCGCTGTCCACACCGTGACTGCCCCACCACAGACAAACCAATTCCAGGTGGTCGCCCTCCGACCTGAGTGAGTGCTGCAGCCACTTGGTGAGCAAAGGCAATCTGAGGACAAAAATCGACGCTCACTCACTCACTCCCCAGGGAAGGCATATTTGCCTTCTAGAGGAACGGCTAAACTGTGGGGAAAGGGGAAAAAAAGCTTGGTTTTGTTAAAATCCTGCAGCTTAGCTCTTTCAGAGAGGACCAGTACACCCCATAGGTGTGCACCCCACAGGTTCGCCCCTTTCCCAGTAAGGACACAGGGACTGCTCTCCTGGGGAGGGTACCAGGGGGCTGCCCGTGTACACTGGATTGGTTTGTGGAGATGAGCTTGGTCCAACACTCTGCTTTCCAGGAAGGGCAGAAGGGGAACTGCTCCTATTTAGAGCAGCATGGGTGTTTAGAACAAAATAACTTCTTTCACCTTTTAATCTGCGTTTGTATGGACATCCCGTGCCCAGCCGGGATCTGTTTTTCCGGCCCCACCGCGGTTGTCCCAGACACGCAGCGGTCAGCGGCTCCGGAGCAAGTGCCCGGCGAGCTGCGCCCGGTCCCTTCCAGAGCCACATCCGGCCCGCTCCGCACACGGGGACCAGGCCCTGCCACAGGCTCCGCCGCTGCCGCTTCCCTAAAACTCTCCTACCTAGCCCGTCTGGCCCCGCGGGCTGCCCACCTCCCTCGGCCCTCCGCCACCACCCGTCGTGCGCGATGTTCTACCCCGGACCCACCGCACCCGCGGGGGATGCCCGGGCAGCGCAGGGCACGGCGGGGGCTCCGCGCTGCCACCACTGCCACCCCCTCCCTCCCCGCTATACTCCGCACTGCCCCGGCTCCGTACCGCCCGGTTACACCCCGCACTGCCCGGCTGCACCTCGCATTGACCCATAGAGCCCAGCCCCACCACCACCCGCTTGCACCCCGCACTATCCCCTTGCCCCTCGCATTCCTTGCCGGCTCCGCACTGCCCGAATGCCCCCCGCACTGCCCCGTGGACAGTCGCCTCCCGTCGCTGCCCGCGGCTCTCGTTCGCACCCCGCACTGCCCAGCTCGGCAGGGCCCGGGTCCATCCCGCACTGCCCCATCCAGCCCCCCACGGCTTGCCCAGATGCGCACTGCCCGACCCCGCACACTTGCGCCCCGCATCGCGCAGCGAAGCCCCCCCCCGCTCCCCCCCGGCCCTCTCCTGCGCGCTCCCCGGCGGCGGCACGCGCGCTGCGGGGGGACGATGCGCGCCCTGTCAGCTCGCGCGGGCGCGGCGCCCCCTCCCTCTCTGCCCTCCTCAGCCCCCCCCCCCCCCGCCACCCCAGCCGCGCGCGGTCTGAGTCCGTGTTCCGGGCGGGCGCGGGCTCCAGGCCGGGATTTGGGCGCTCCCTGCCCGCCTCCCTCCCCCTTGCCCCCCCCGCCCCTCCTCCCCCCCTCCCGCTGGCTCCCTCCCTCCCTCCCCCTCCCTCCCGGCTCCTGAACTCCAGCCCCTCTCTCTCTATCAGCCGCTCACTCTGTCTCAATATGTCTCAAGATGGCGGCCAATGTGGGATCGATGTTTCAATATTGGAAGCGCTTTGATTTACAGCAGCTGCAGGTCAGGCTCCCCCCGCTCGCCGCACCGGCCGGGCCGCGCCGCCGGACCCCCCCCCCCCCGCTCCCCTCCTTCCCTTCTCCGCCTTCCCTCGGGCCCGGCCTCCCCCTCCTCCTCCCGCTGCCGGCCCGCGCCGCCTAAAGGGAACCCCCCGCTCCGCCCGGCCGCGGCGCTCCGCTCCCTCCGCCTCTCCTCCCCCCCCCCGCCATTGATCACCGGCCCCATCGGAAATTGATCCTCTTTGTTCAATTCATCGATCAGCCCAAGATGGCGCCGGAGCCGGCGCTGCCGGGGCTGTCGCCGCTTCGCCCGCTCCGTCCCGGGCTGCTCTCTTTCCCCGCTTCCCGTTCCCCCCCGGCGGCCGGGGCCGTAAAGGGCGGCCGAGGCGGCGGGCGGGCGGCGGGGCTGCCGGCGGCCGCTCCTCTCCCCGCGCCTCTCTGCTTGCCTGCCCCCCCCCGCCTGCCCCTTCCCGCCGCCGCTTCCCCGTCGCCTTTTCTCGCCGGGAGCCGGGGAAAGTTTACCGAGTGCTGGGACTTTGTGTGGGGGCGCAGGGAGCCGGCCGGGCTCGGCGTGCAGGCGCGGAGCGGCGGGGGCTGGGGGCGCTGTGGTGCCGGCCAGGCGGGCGCTCCCCCGCCGCTGCCCAGCCGCCGCCGCCGCCTCGCCTCGCCGCGGGGTGCCGGCCCTCCGCTGCCGCCGGCGGGCAAGGGGCTCCGGCCCGCCGCGCTCCCGCCGGTCCGCTGGCACCGCGCCGGGCAGGTGGCGGTGGCGGGCAGCCGCCGCAGGCGGGCGGGGCGGGGGGGGGGGGGGTGAGGATGGAGCCGCTGCGGGGTCCCGCGGGGAGGGAAGAGGGCGAGCGCCCGGCCTCACGCGGCCCCGGGAGGGGGTGTGGGGGAGGACGGGGGCAGCGCCCAGCGGGGAGGCCCCCGGCGGGCACGGGAGGCCGGTGCGGGGCCGGCCGGGCGCGGGGGCGTCCGGGCCGGCGGGGCATGGCCGGCGGCGGCGGCGGGAGGGCAGGCTTACATAATTCACCGGCTCCCCAGCCTCTCTGCCGCCCAGCATCTGACAGATGAGCGGAATGTTGATGCTGTACTGTGCTGGCTCACAACAGCCTAGAAGTCTTGTGTCCTCCGAGGCAGAGTCCTCGCAAACCAGCTTCCCTTCACCCGCTGGGTGCGTGCCCTGAGGAAATTGCAGATCCAGTGTTTAATAGAATTGCTGGGCGATAGATAAGGCCTGGGCGGGTTGGGGAGGGGGGGACGAGGTTGTCAAAGGATGAATTGGTGCTGCTCCCGCCGCTGAATGGGATTGCAACATGCGTGCTTCTCCCAGTTGATTGGTGCAGGAAAGCGCTGCCCTGCCTCTTCAAACCCTCCGGTGCCTCCCGTTTAAATAAATTGGCTCGAAAGCCGCCGGCTGCCCACCCTTGGCCCCCTCCGAGGCGGGCTCGGCGGTACCCGGCCGGAGCCTTGCGGCAGGCGGAGACATGGTGCGTTGATGCTGGGCAGAGCCGCAGCCCCGCTGGAGGTGAGGGGATGCGGCCGGGGGGGAGCCGGGAAGCGGGACCCGACGCCCTCCCCTCCCCTCGGCGTGGCTCGGAGGGGGTGAGCTAGTGGGAGCGATGCTGAAAAAAAGAAAACAACTCAGCAACCCCTAAAACGGGAAGTGCTGCGCAGGGTCTGTGGTGTGAGGCTGGTGCCTGCTGACTTTCAGGTGCATTAGGAGGTGGGGTAAAGGAGTGTTTTGGTTCAGGCTTTTCTTTCTAACCCCCCTCCCTCTTCGGGTTTTATTGTTTCTTTTAAGGGCTTTGGATTAAGGTAGACTTGGCTGAACTTTGCTAACTTAAAAGGGTTCTTAATAGTGACCCAGAATACCTACAGGAATAGAGCAAATGAGCTCCAGATGTAGGACTGTATAAAATAAAATGGATTAAATTAAGATGTAGTTAAACAAGGTCTGACATCTTTAATTGTGGACTCTTGCTTTTGCCTCTGTGTATGTGTGGTTGTACTTGCTTAGCATAGGAAAATAAACGCTCCGCACGTCACCGCCGTGGCGTGAGATTTCACAGGGAAGGAGTCCCAAATGCTGCCCTTACAAATAAAGCCTCCAGAAATGCTTATTGATTAAAACATATTACCCTAAAGTATCAATCGTGGAAATTAAATCCTAAGAAGTAATGAAGGCAGCCCAATGGCATTTTGATAGATTGTTCTCTTCTGTGTGAGTTCTTTTTTTAAGTTAGGGGGGGGAAAAAAACCCCAAAGCTTACTTTTTATCATAATTTAATGCCTGTGCACACTGTAAAACCTGTTGTGGAGTATCACTCTGCAAAGCTTCCTCGTGTTTTTGCAGGCTGCATGTGACAGTCTGACTTGAACAGCTTGTGGGTTCTCCTTTGAAGCCTTCTGGGAGCACCGGCTTAAAGTTGCTTGAACGCTCTTCGTCGCCTGCTTTGGGGGGGCTGGGGGTTGTCTGTCTGTGTTGCTGGCTGAGGCTGCTCGCTTCTCGGCGGCTTCGCCGGGCGCTGGGTGCAGCACGAAGTTTATTCGCTCGGCAGGCTGCCTGCCTGCCTGCCTGTGGGGAGTCCCGGAGTGACCAGAGATGTGGAGAGCACCTCCATCTATATGCTGAATAGTTAATTGGCTTCAAATTAGCCGTTTATGTTTTTTTATCCACCCATCTGCACGAAGTGGTAGTGTAATATTTACTCCCACTTGCGGATGAAGCAATGTGCTATAAAAACTATCCTTACTGAGCATGAAGTTCAGCCTCATGACTGTCCATTCCCCCCCTCCCTCCCTCCCCCGTCATTCATTTTGAGTAACGTATTTCCAGGGTGGAATTAGAGAAAATCAAAATGCTTTCGTCTGCACTTCCATTACTCTGTTCCGGGGGGGAGGAGGGGGAGACACACCAAACAAAACCCAACAAACCTGAAGGATTTATGCTTGACACAGTTGCAGCTGTGCCCCGTAAACTCCAGCTCATGTAGCTCGGGATCTGGGTGGCTTTGAAGCTGTCTTTCTTCTGCATAAGAAAGTTGTGAGGAGCTGAGGCTGTGCAGGCAGTCCCCTGTCGCTGGCAGCCAGCGACGTGCACCCTGCCTGCTTGCAACTTCCTCTTCTGCCTTCTGTTAGAAGAAGACATTTAACTGTTGATGAGCTTCGACCTGCTATGTGATATCAAGCAGCAGGTTTCTCGAGGTTTTTATCAATATTAATTAAAAACAGAGCTGGGAACACTTGAGGGTCTGACTCTTTTAATTATTTATTTCCTTTTGCTAAATAAGCTCTTGTTTGTAGGGAGAGAGATTTCAGCAGTTGGAGGCAGGATTAAATAATTCAGAACTTGGATTAAAGAACAAAAAGGTCTGTTCACAAATGGAATATGAAATGCAAAAATGGCAGTTTTCTGCAGGTATCAAACGTGGCTCTTTGCTTGAGACTCTCCCTGAGAGGCGTGCAGCTGAGCACTTAACCCTTCTCTCCAGGAAGGGCTGTTCCAGCTCCTAAAGAAACGATGGAGCTAGGGTGGCATTTCTGCCTGGTTCGTCACAGGGTTGGAGACGGACCTGTGTTTGCTAACTGAGGGCAAGGCAGTGTGTAGGGAGAATATTGGGGCAGTAAATGTGAATGGAATCCCTGGAGAAGTGCTGTTGCCCCCCAGTCAAAACTGTTTGGGGAAAATTGTGATCTGAGTGAGCCTGCTGTGCTGCAGGCAGAGGTTACCTACTGCTTGGTCTTGTCTGGACATTGTAGTTTGTGGTGGCACCTTCACCATAAACCCAAACTTCTACTGGAGAAGGCAAACGATCTTCATATACCTGTGGGTCTGACATGCAGTCCTCTGAGACTGTGCTTAACCTTTCTGAACATCTGTGTCTATTGATCTGTACCGGAGGAGAGAGTTGGTCCTGCCAGACCTTTTTGACCAGCAGTGTCTATGAGGAAGTCCAGCTTGGCTCTGGGATCTAAGTGGAATCTGCAGGATGAATAGGAGACGTTAATAGCGTTTGAAAAGTTAACAAACTATCTGTTGAGGTAATTTGACACTGAAGACAAGGCTCAAAATGTCAGCTTAGCTTTTGAGGACAGGCACACACTGGCACAAAGCGCAGTTTCTCGGTGCTTGTGAGTAGGAGGCCGTGGCTTGTGGATGTCAGGATAGGGAATGAAAATCCAAAGGCAAATTTTGCTCAAGTGTTTCTCTCTTAAAATCTCATCCCGGTATTGCATCATAGAAGGTGGAAGTAAGGATGGGGTATTAGTTGTGTGCATGCCGTGACTAATTGGTTAATGTAAACCATTGATCTTACAGCATTATAAAATTTGTAACAAAATCTGGAGGAACTAAGCAGCAATGAGAAGCTTTTAAATACTGAAGTGCTTCTATTATTGAATTGGAACCAGGTGGAGTTGTTGGCATCTCTTAGCTGGCTCTGCCTGTACCAGAGCACAAGCTGGTTTGCTTTAGGTGAAGGAGTTAATGCGCTCCAGCAGAGGTGGGGTCGGCGCTCGCGTCCCAGTGTCTGATTTTGTTTAGCTGTGCAGGTCGCTGTAGAACTTGCAGTTTGTCCTACAAGCAGGCAGAGCTCTGCTGTTAATAGTGGTAGCTAAATGTGCAGCAGGAAAAGAGTCTCTTAAATGCTGTAAATATGCTTCTGCTCCCTCCAGCTGATCAGAGACCTGCAGGAAGATGCAATACAGGGAACTGAGGAGGATGTGAAAGCTGAGGCGCTGCTGCCGATGTGCTCTGATAGCTGCTGCTTCCCTGCAGCAGGAAGCTTTGGCTCTTTGTGGTGGCGTCCCTGGGCATCTAACACACATTACATCCTCGAAGAAAGGCCCTTGATGTACTTCTGGCTCGAGAACCTGGCTTTCATAGGATTCCTTGAATCTTATTCCTTGAGTTCTGTTCCTTGGAAAGAACCTATCTGAAAAAATTCCTATCCCTCTTTCCTCTTCCTCAAATGAAATCGTGCCCCTCAGAAACGTGGCAGAGGTAGTGCGTGTGTCAATCACGCTGCTCTCGTGCCAAGTTTGTGGTGAGCTGGCTGATGTCCTGAGAAGTGGCAGCAGTGAGGGTTTGAAATGTGCTGATGGCTGGGAGATGTGTGAGGAAGGCTTGCACCCCTTGGCTGCGCCCAACTGTACCAAATAAGTTAGGGCTGAAACATTTGCCGCAGGAGAAACGGCACGCGGGCGAGAATTCCACCGAACAATTATTCTTTATTCCCGAGCTGATTTGTAATGCAAAGGGTGGATGTAGAAAAATGCATCATCCAGAGTTTCAGTTTGCTCACACAGAGGCTGAGAATGAAGGCAGTTGATTTAGTGGCTTGAGAACAGATCCATGTGTGGATGCTTAGTATTTTTCAAGACGCCAGCAGGCAGTGCTCATTGCCTTGTCCTTTTGATGGAAGCAGGCTACTAAGTTCCCATCTTGCATATTCAGGCTTCTCTTGCACGTGTTACATTTTATTCCTTGCTTGTCTTTCTGCTTGGTTGTTCCTCATCCCCTTCATGGGCAAGGTGTTGAAAACAGGATCTTTTCTGGGTTGGGAATGCAGCAACAATGTTCCAGCGGTGCATGCAGGAGGGGAGGGAGGGAGCGAGCGAGCGTGTGAAGCTGAGAGGGAGAAAGCCGAAACTGCGTGGTGAGCAGAAGGCAAGGAGTCTAGGGCAAAGAGGCTTGCACAGGAGTGGACACACAGGGTTGCAGATGTGGTGTTGAGATCACCAGGAGATGTGAGAGGAAGTTAGACCTCTCAATTGCAGTAGTAAAGCTAGGATAAATCCTACCTGATTTGTGACCTGGGTGTTCTCAGCTTGCCTCTGGTTTGGCAAGGTGGGTAAGCTCGTAGTAGTTTCTGCTTTATTGTTAGCTACAGTGAAGAAAATCCAGCATATTCCATTGCTGGGCTTGTGGAGAACATGGAAATGCAGAGGGAGGGCTGTCTATTAAACAGTGTGCAGGTGCTGGGTGTAGGTTGGATGTAGCTGGGGTCTTGCCTGTTGTCCAGCACAAGGGGCAGTTTGTGACAGAGCCCCTTGATCCTGCTTCTGTTTTGATTCTGACTGGAGACAGCAGTTCTTGCTGTGCTGTTACAAGGTTGTTTCTGTGATGTGCAGAGTGAAGTATTTAGCATGAATCCCATCTTGTCTCTGTGTAAAGGAGCTGAGGCTGGGAGGTGGCCTGACAGCTCCATGCAGGTGTATTACAGTGGCCCAGGGTTGGAAGTTGGAGCCTTTCAGACCGATGCTTTTTGCCTTGCTGGTAACTCGCTCTCTTCCTTGCCTGGCAAAAATGTAATGCCATTGTCGACAGTTGGGGTAATAAGGATGTTTCAGTGAGGGCTGAAGTTGTGCTGTTGTTTCATGAGGTGGAAGGAGAGGAACTGGGGAGGTGCTTATCTGCCTCCTGGTCAAGTCCGTGGACCCACAGCCATCAGCTCTGACAAAAGAGGTAAAGATGATTCTGTCTTTGAAAAGCTCAAAAGCAGATGCACAAAAATACTTGAGCTGCTGTACTGAGATGCTTTAAAATCTTCTATACCTTTGTGTTTCTGGCTGTGAGCTTTTTGAGGCATGTAAGGATGTAGGCCATGGCTGTCTCTGAGGCTTTTTCAGAGGAGTTCATGCATCAGAGCTGAGCAGCTCTTGTTGTTGCTGATTTTTGTGTTGAAATGTATCTTTGTGAATAAGCAAACTTGGACATAACAGCATCTGGCAGTGCCACTATGAGGCTTCTGTGAGTGAGGTGAGAGTTTAGTGGTAAAGGGCTGGACTGATGTCAGTGGAGCTGGGCCCTTTGTTTTGCTGCCTCCAGTGCTGAATGGTCAGGTGAGCCTAGGTGTGCATTGCACATGTATGTGGGTGAGACCCAGCTGAGGGCCAACTCCTGCAGGCCTTCAGGAATCCCTCAAGCCCTGGAGATTGGAGGGTCCTGTACTGCTGTGTCACTGTGGGATTGCTTTGGGGTGTGTGCATACAGGGAACCTGAATCGCTTCTGATGCTTTCCTTGCTGAGAGATGTTGGCTTCTGCCTGCAGCTCACAAGAGACAAGCTGAGGACAGTGGTGTTGCAGGGAAGTAAAAACAAAAGCAAGAGAGGGGGAAATGATGCTGTTTAAAGGCCTGGGTGGGATAGAAGGAAGTGAAGAAAGGAAGGAGTTAAGGAGTGAGCTTAAGCCTAGGACTTGGAAATGAAACTCCTAGTGCAGTGCAGTGTGGGGACGAGGAGAGCTTATTTTAGCATTTATATAAATATTCGGCAGTGCAGCTGGGCAGCGTGGAGGGGCTCCCAGCAAAGGCTGGGCTCTGGTGTTGCAATCAAATCCAGCTCACCTGCACTGGCTGACCTATAAAAGGATAGCCTGGGGTTTGCAACCACACTCTGCCTGTGGAAACATCCTGGGAAGATGTGTACAGGAGATAGCAGGGTGATGGTTTGACTTCTGTGGGCACTGACAGGCTTTTCATGTTGCCCTGTGACAAACAGGACTTAAGTTCCTGCTAGCTTTTTAATCACTTCAGGTATTATGAATAGTAAAAGTGTTCTCATTGTCCTTACTTGTGGGAGGAAAAAACAGAAGAAGAAAGAGGCAATTTAAAAGCTTTTGTCTTCTTTATTTTAAAGAGAGTCAGAATAGCTGTATCTTGGGTAGTGTTTTGCATGGCAGTGCCCTGGCTTAATTCCTACAGAAACTGAACTGTGAAGCTGAAAGGTGATGCTGCAGATGATGAAACATGGGTGGAAGGTTTGATGAACAATGTCTTACTCCTTCTGTTCTCTCTGGTACTCTGTGAGGTGTTTGGTGCTGTGTGGTGTTGCTGATGTTTTAAGGAGCACAGAAGATTGGTCTAACAAGAATGGCTTGCATCAAAAATCTCTACTTCAGGCAGTAATGCTTATGGGAACTGGTGTGGATTCAGTTTGAGCCACTAGGTAGTAGTAGCTTTGAAACAAGCTGGGAGTTTGGCTTGCTGTGGCAGTGGATGTTGTCTGTCCTCAGCTCTGCTGTGGGTCTGCTCCAGCCTCTGAGCCTGTCACCAGGCCTCTGCCTGTTTAACTCTCTGTCTGGAAAACATTGATAATGCTCCTCACCGCTCTTTGAGAGCACTGTTGAGATGCAAGGTTGTGAGTTAGCACTTACTATTCCTTTTTGCTACAGCTTAATTCTGTGCTATGGATTAAAAAAAAAGCCCTTGTTGTGCACCTTTGTTAGGTTTCTTTTTAAATGGATTGCACAGAGGCACTCTTGAGTGCTTTGCAGGCGTGTTGCTGGAAGCAGTGTCTGTGGAAATGAATGTGAAAAAAAGAACTGAGTAGCTGAGTGTCCTGAAATAATACTGTTTCTGATTGGTGCTGGATCGCTGGGAGAGAATGTTTCCTGCAGATGATTATAAAGCTATCATCTGGAGTCGCTCATTCATACGTACACAGATCCTCGCTTTACCTGCGTCGTCTTTGGTGAACTGTTTGAGGGCCAGGCCAGGTTTCCCTTCAGACTTCTCTGTACATTAAAAGCTGTTTAAAATATACATTCAAGATGCCCAGTGGTATAAATGTCGAATTTAATCTTTGGCAGTTTGTGGTTGCATTATTTAAGCCTGCAGCCCTTGGCTGGCTGCAGCCCTCGGTGTGAAACAGCTCCCTGTTTCAGGAAGACAGGCCAGCTGGGGTGAAGGAGCATCCCCAGTCGGCAGCAAGGCTTTTCCCGAGCCGTGAGGACTGACAAGCCCCCTGAGTGGCCAAAGAGAGGGATGTGCTCAGAGCAGTTGCCGTGCAAGGTGTTGGAGTCGTATCTGAAGGCTGCAGTTCTTTATTCTCAGAACACTTAGGATGAGGCAGCTTGAAACTTTTCCTGGCAGCGACTTTTATCTCTTATCCAAACTGTTCAGGCTTTGTAGTCTAAGTATCGATAGCCTGCTAAGGCTGTCAGCAGGGTTAGAGGTTATGATTTAGATGTCTGCTTGTGCCATCAGAACTATTGATCAGCTCCTCATTTTGCATGCCTTTGCTTCCCGCATAGCTATGAGGCTGGAGAGGTGCTGAGCTGCCGGCTGCCGCTGCGGGCGGGTCTGCTGCGCTCAGCTGCCTGAACTTTGCAAAGGTGAATGAGCTTTATCCCTGTTTAGCACAACACAAAGGCCCTGACCCAGTAAAGCATTATCACATGTGCTTAATTTTGAACACATGCGTAGTGGCAGCCTTCTGACCGAGCTTGGGTGGGAAGGAGCTGCCTGTTCTGACCCGGCCCGTGGTTAACTTGCGAGGAGAGACGAATCTCTCCGTACTGGTCCAGTGGCTTCTCACTCTCTGCCTTTATCTCATGTTTCTAATCAACTTAATCCCTGTTGTTTCTTTGATGTGAAATACAAATGCTGTCAGAAGGGCTCAATAAAATTTCTGCTTGTGTTTTGTCTGTAATTATTTTCCATTTCGGTTTTATTGGGTATTTAGACATTTTATTGCCTGCGCATGTCAGAATAAATTTGTGTCATGTTATCAGTTAAAGATGTCTGCTTAATTTTCAGGCAGAAATAAAATGTAGCCTTTGTCTGTGATTGGAAACATGATCTGCTTCATTTTGTCTGCAGGCTAAGCATCTATTTTTCTGTTGCAACTTCTGTGTGTGTGTTAATGTTGATAGTGCTTAGCTTGGCTTTGGTATGTCTGGTATGAGCGTAGCTGCTTGTCTAATGCTAATTGTGGAGCTGGGATGATATTAAACATTTAAAAACAAGGAGCCAGTTGTCTTGCAATTGATTTTCTGTGGAGACACCTCTGTAGTGCCTTATGTGAGGGTTTGATGTATTTTAAGTAAAAAGGTTGTGAATACCCTGCTGACTCTTCCCTTCTTCCAGCTCTGCCTTGGCTCTCTCAGGAGCTCTGGCTTGCTTTTCCCCAGAGGTTTTGGCACGTTTTTCTTTGGCATGGAGTCTTGCTATCGAAATTTTTGGGATGTTGGACAAGGGCAGCTTGCTAATATTGTGTCTTCAGCTCATCTCCCCGCTCCTGTCACAACACCCTGCCTGTTTTCCCAAGCAAACATGCGTTACACTGCTAATTACCGCTGAAACTCAGAATATCTTTTTCAGTCCTTTCAGAAGTCACTTGCTGCTGCTTTGTAGGGGTAAACTCGGGGGGCTGCCGTGCTTTTGCTTTGCAGGATAGAAGCAGCATTAGGTGTGTGGTGAAACAGGCAGCAAGGAGGGAAGATTGGGTCTGTGTGAATTTATTTTCCTGACAAAGAAAGCTCCTCTGGTGCGAGCCGTGCCCCACAAGACTCTGGCTGCTGTCTGTGCTTCTGGTGGTCCTTAAACCCTGCAGGACCAGGGACTAATTCCCTGTTTTAGATCAGACTTTGACTCAAATTAATTTGCCCTACAAAGCCATGCTCTCAGTTTTATGTGTAAAACATTGTTTGCTGTTTTCTCGTGAGGAAGAGCCACTTCCAGGCTTTTTAGGTATGTGCAGACAGAGCTTGGGTCAGTCCCACAACTGGGACCCTGTTTTGTACAGCTGCTTGTTTCTGTGCAGTGCCTGATGCTCCTCTCTGACTCGGAGTCCTTTGCTGTGTTCCATGCCATCAGCTCATGTGTCTGGAACTGTGTGGGATTTTTTTTTTCTTGGTGATATGTTAACTACAGCACTGAAGGATTAAAACAGCTCTCTCACTGTGCTGTGATCAGCTTGTTTGAGATAAGTTCAAACCCGTTAGCATCTGAGATGTCCTGGCGTATCCCGAGAATAGTTAGTTCTTTAATGTGCCAAGCTAAGTAAAACTCGATTAATGTCACTCTCTGGGATTTTCTGTCCTCTAAATAGGACTTAAAGGCTAAAACTGGAGTGTGAAGACCTGCTTGAACTAGGATTAGAAGAACTTGGTGGTAGTTCAGACAGTTTCAGGGATCTTAGGAAGTGGTCACTGTGCCCCAGAGCTGCTGGATCTGCCACCTTTTCCAAATGAACTTTCCTGCCAGGGAGCTGCACTGAAAAGTCAGTCTGGGACTGGGGCATGCTCTGCTCAGTCACTCAGTGCTGTGAAAGGTGCTTTCTGTGCTTGGCTGCTGCCTGCTGTGCCAAAGGTTGTTATGTCTTCAGTCTCCTGCGCTTGCAACTCCTGATAGCCTTTAAGGTCCTTGCCGGTGAAAGGTGATGGGAGCAGGAGGTCTCTATTGGAGGCTTCCTTTTGGAGCACGTGAGCAAATGTGGAAGCTTCTCATACATGGATATATGCAGGAACTGGCATTTTCTAGGTGAACTTTGGTCTTGTAGAAGTAGATTAAGTGGCAGGTGGTAAACTAGCATGCATGTCTGGTGTGGAAAAAACACCAATTGTTTTGGGGCATTCCTTGCTCTCTCTCCTTGCATCTGGATAGGTCATGGCAGAAGGCAGTCATCAGTCACAATGTTTCTGGGACCTGTTGATTTGCTGTCAGCATTTGACCAACAAATCAGGGAGCTAATTTCAGTGGTAAGAAATTCTCAGGCTCTAGCTAGGGGTTTTTAAATGAGAAGTTGAGGGCTGGCAGCAGCCCCTTTGTAGGGTTTCTTGATTGTCAGCTCTTCATTATAAATTTCCTTTCTAAATACTGACTTAAGGCCTGACACGTTGTTTGTTTAACTGTCAGTTACACTGCTTTGGAGACCTAATAAAAGCCTTTCAGATCTTTCCATTGAATTAGGCCATCCTTTACCATCCTGGTGACTGAAGTAAAACAACTCAGTGTCGTTTGGTCTCTCTCCCATTTTCGCTGGAGCCCTGCTCAGGGTGTCTGCTGATACTTCCTCCTCGCTGTGACAGTAGTTAGTTCTCTGGTGAAAGGTCACCGTAATAACTTAATTGGATTTTTCAGCTGCAAGGAATATAAAAATACCATTTTATTAATAGAGTAGCTTTGATCTTGAAGGATTTCAAAACATTTGCTGCTTTGCATGTGGAGGAATGGTTTAGTTTTACTGCTAATCAATTTTGTGGTGGGGCGTGGAAGCTGGATGTTTTACCCAGCAGGTCAGCAGGGGTGAGGAGCACACCCAGGTGAGTGGGGGTTAAACCCGGCAAAGCAGAACTTTGTTCCCAAACTGGAATTGCCCCAGGATCCAGAACTGAGTTGTGCTACTGTCAAAGGTGCCAAGGGTTCTTTCACAAGTGGGCTTGGTTTTGGTTTGGAATCTTTGAAGAGGGCAGGTAGAGGCAGACTGGACTGACCCTGCTAGTGTGTCTTGGTAGAATTCTGGTGCACCACACTTGCTGCTGCTTTACACAGATGGTTATTGCTGCCTTCCATCTGCTCCTTAAGGAAAGGTAAAGACAGGAACCGGCAGCTTTAACTGGATTTGTAACCAGAACTTGTAGGCTTGATTTCTTCTTTGACCATACCAGGTGAATCTGGTGGGTACAGGGCAGTGTGGTTGCAAGGGAAGGAGATCAAAGTGCAAACGTGTCTGCACAATATGGGTCACGATAGCAGTTTCCTGTGTTTCAGGCACCCTTCTCTTTGAACACTCTTCAGGTATGTGGCCTGGTATCACCCTGGCAGCTGGCCATGGAAAGGCTCTGACCAAGGCTGACATTATGGAAACCATTAAAGCAAAGTGCTTCATGGCCAAAAGGCACCCTTCAGCTCCTGTTGCTGCTTATTTCCAGTTGAAGCGTGGTGCTCTGGGTGTGAATGACCTCACAGTGCCACAGTGCTTTTGCTAAAATCTGCTCCTTTCCACTGTTGGGATGGCTAAAAGCTCTGAAATCTTTTGGGGCTGCAGGTGTGGGAGCTGGCATCCATTTTAGTGCTTATGGTGATCCCCATGTCTGTGTTTCTGGAGAATGGTGTCAGAAGGAGCCCCAGAGATGGAAGAGAATGATCTGAGGGTTCCACCTGAGGAAGAAGGAAGCCAAAGGCAAAACTGCTTCAGAATCCTGCCATCCTGTCTGGGGCACTCTCAGAGGTTTTCTTCACCTGGCTGCTCTCTTTGAACTGCTGGATGATTTGTTCTTGCAGGGCCAGTTTCAGTCAGGATGGAAAAACGAGCCTGTCAGGTGGAGAGCTGTTTGCAGGGGTCCTCAGCTGGGTACAGAAGAGTCCTTTTATTTCTCCCGCTCCCAGTTGCTCAGCCAGATGTCCTGAGTAGTTTGTGCTAGAAGATGTTAAGTAATTAGATCATTCAGATTCGAGTTAAACTTAATTAGAGCCCCGTGTAAACTGAGTGAAGCTGACAGGTTTTATGTGTTGGTCATAGCAAAAATATCAGATGGAATAGCTCAGCATTAGTACAAAAAGATTTCAGCCTCCCTGCCCTCAAATACAGAGGTGTGTAGTCTCCTAATTTAATCCTTAATTAGAACTACGGTTTACAGATCATGCTAAAAATGTTTTCAAGGTCTTGGAAGCCTCACTCAAAAGTGCTCCCATGCTGGTTCAGGTTTCTTCTCCTACACTCCTGGATCTGAAATAGAGAAGCTGCTAGGTAAAGTTAAATGGAAAGGAGGGAATGTTGCCTTTTCTGCTGTGATTTCAGTCAGTGGGTTGATCACTTGCGGTGCTGCTTGACTCGAGAAGGGTCTGAACAGTTGGCACCATTGCTGTGTTCCCCTTTCCTTCTCCAGCTTGTAGCTAACTTGCCTGTTGGGATCACAGCCTCTGTGAGGTGCCTCACTTCCTCCCAGCCGTCCCCTTGCAACCCGAGTTCACAACCATCAGGTTTCTTTGGTGGTTGTTCAGTAGCAGAACAGGAGGGAACCTCTGTGGGACGTGACCGTGGCTGTTGCGGAGTGGCAGGGGCAGGTTTGCGGGCGCAGGGCTGGGGCATTCGCTGCACCTTGCAGCGTTTGATTGTTATTTTATTGCAGCACTCTGAAGCTGCTGCTGGTTTTACAGCTAGGACACATTATTTAGCTGTTTGTTTGTGGGCAGGAGAAGCATATTTTCTGAAGGCAGGTGTTAACAGATCCGCTGATAAAACGCCTGTCTTCTCAAACTGGCTGAAGACAAATTGAGTATTTGTCTACGTGTGGTGTTCACACTGTTGTTGTGCTGGCTACTGAACAAGTTAACAAGATGATTCTTGTCTCCTCTACCATGTAAACTTTCTTTTTCAGTGTTACAGGAGTCCAGAGTTGAGAGCTAGAGCTGGGGTTAGCCTCGTTGTGCTGAATGCTCTGCAAGCCAGTCGCTGTGTCGCTTGGCAGTGGCTGCTGAAGGGAAACAAGAGACACAACACAGTCCCAGGAAAGGAAAAGTGTCCTAAAATTCAGATATCAGCTGAGGGGATTTTGCAGTTAGTTAAAAAAGAAGAATCAGTAGGGGGGAAAAAAAAAGACCCTTCAGTTATTTCTTGGTAATCCTAAATGATGAAGTTGTCTTGCTGGGTACTGAAAACAGCTCCTTTGCATGCCCTACAGAGTTAGTTCATGCAAGAGCTTCCCACGTCCCCTCCAGCCTCTCCCCACCATGCTCGGTTATGTCACTTGTGCGATGCTGGGAGCCTTGCTGTCCTGGCTGGAATCTCGGGCCCGCTTCCAAGGCTGTGTTTCTCACTTGGCAGCACACGATGCGGCTGGTGGGCAAGCTGCCGGAGCCCTTTTTTGTCAAACATCAGAGGCCGCAGCTGACACCGAAGCTGGGAGGGAGCGCAGGGAGAGGGAAGTGTGTGCAGTGGGACCGAGGAGATCTGCTGGGTGTCTTGCTGCCTTTCTCTGTAGTGACTGCTTCTGACTGTTGCTCGGTTCTGCTGCTGGTGGAATGACAGCCACGTTGCTTTTTCACTTGCTTGCTTTGGTTAGCAGGACCTGGTAAGTGGAAAATTTTCAGCTACTTCTTTCAGTCAAGTGCTACAAGTGGAAAAACTCCAACTGAGGAAAATCCCCTGAAGTTGTGTAGGAACAAAACAGTTTTCTGAAGGGGGGTGTGTGTGTGTGTGTTTGTGTAAACACACAAGCTCACACAAGCACAATCTCCTTTCTGGATCAGCTCCCACCATGCAAAATACAAACCTGAAAGTGCTATAATTGATTATGTGCAATAGGAGACAAGCACGCAAGATTTTGGGAGAGGGCAGGGTGTGGTCCAGATCTGGCAAAACATTTAAGAAGTGAACATTCATTTCTTCTTCTTTCTTTTTTTTTCTTTTCAAAGGTAGGGAAACTTTAAAACATGGGTCCAGGAGTTGAGGCTGGTTGGGAGAAGGAAAAGAGCACAGTGAACTGAGCCATCTCCTTTGTAGGGGGAGGTGTTGGGGGAGGAATTGGGAAGAAAGAACATGCAAGTTTAGGTTAGTACATGTTCATGTTCTGCTGGTTTTTTAACTTCATTTGTTTCCCTGGCAGATGTCCCATGGCTTTGAGGCCTTTGTCTGTGTGAGAGAGAAAACGAAGGAGGGCTTGGCAGGCTGCTTTTGGGTTGTGTGGAATAGCTGATAGTCATATTTATAGTGAGTGTTGTCTCTTGGCTTATGCAGCTTTGATAACCAGCAATTGTTCTGTAAAGTTACATCTTCTCTTGGCAAGAGGCTCTCCCCGAGTTTCCTCCACGGGTTCTGTGTTGTGGAGAGGTTTCATCTACAGGTTTTTGTAAAGCCTGAATAGGACTTGTCACATCCACACGATTTAGCTTTCACAGAGTACTTTTTCATAGGCAGCCCCCTGGATTAGACCCTCTTTTAAACTGTCTTCGTGCAGTCTGAGCTATTCTTTGCAGCTCTGCTGAATCAGATTGAAAAGAGCCAGTGCTTTAAACAGAGCTAGCAATCCTGAAGTGAGATTTCTCTGCACTTTGCAGCATGTACAGATCTGTGTAGATGCTGCATCCTCCTCTGAAGGCTCTGCAATTTCAGGTGATCCTCAGGGTGTTTAATATTGTATTCTCTTGGCTTGCTGAAACTCACACTGAAGTTGGTCGCACACAGAATCCCAGCATGGTGAAAGTGTTGAAAGGGACCTCTGGGAATTGAGTCCAGCATCCCTGCAGGGGCACCCACAGCAGCTTGTCCAGGATCACAATTCCCAGGGGGGTTTGGAAGCTCTGCAAGGGAGGAGACTCCACAACCTCTCTGAGCAGCCTGCTCCAGGCCGCCAGCACCCTCACACCAAACAACTTTCTCCTCCTCTTCACATCCAACCTCCTGGCTTGCACTTTGTCCTGTCCCTGTGCACCACTGACAAGAGCCTGGCTCCATTCTCTTGTTCCTCACAGCTCCTTTAGCTCTTGCTGAGCATTGCTCAGCTCCCCTCTGGGGCTGTTCTTCTGCAGGCTCTCAGCCCCAGGGCTCTCAGCCTTTGCTCCTCCCAGAGCTGCTTCAGGCCCCTCAGCAGCTTTGCAGCCTCCCCTGGACTCTCTCCAGCAGTTCCCTGTCTTTCTTGAACTGGGCAGCCCAGACCTGGACCCAGCACGCCAGAATTGGCCTGACTAAGGCAGAGCAGAGGGGTAGGAGAACCTCCCTTGCCCTGCTGGCTGCAGTGTTCACTTACCCCAGGAGACCATCGGCCTTCCTGGCCGTAAGGATGCTTTGCTTTAACTGCCATGCTCTGCTGGGGAACAATATTTGTGTGCTGTGTGGGTTTGAACCTTCTGTTAGACTTTACTTTTCCATGTCTGTGATTCTAAATGGATTTATAACTCAGCAGCTTTATGCCTCAAAAACACCTGCTGTAATTGCTTGGAGATGCACTCCGTGGCAGCCTTTATTGCCTCCTGTGATTATGCCTCTGGTAACCCTCCTTTGTGGGAGACTCATAAAGCGAGTTTCTCATCATAGGATTCTGAGCAGAGTTAAACAAGATGTGTAGTTTAAAGTGTAAATATCTTTTATTGGGCAAAGGAGATCATTCTGCTGGTCTTTAAACAGGTTGCCCAGGGAGGTTGTGGATGTCCCCTCCCTGGAGGTGTTCAAGGCCAGGTTGGATGAGGCCTTGAGCAACCTGGGCTGGTGGGAGGTGTCCCTGCCCATGGCAGGGGGTTGGAACTGGCTGAGCTTTAAGGTCTTGTCCAACCAAAACCATTCTGTGAATTAAGTACATGCAGAAGTTTGAAGCAAATGATGTCCTTCCCCTTTCACTGATGGGAGGAGTGTGGAGGCCTTTGCTCTGTGTCAGGTTTGTGGTTGAGAGCAGTGTGCAGGGAAGCTCTTGAACTTGCAGATGCTTTTTTAACAAGCTGGCATCGTTTGTATGTACACTGTGCAAACAGCTCAGTAGTGCTGCCTGTGTCCAGTTCTGGGCCTCTCAGTTCAAGGAGGACCTCGGGGAACTGCTCTCAGGGGTCCTGCACAGAGCCAAGATGATAGAGTGGAACATCTCCCTGTGAGGACAGGCTGAGGGAGCTGGGACTTGGAGTGGAGGAGCCTGAGGGCTGTCCTCTCTGCTGGTGATAAAGATGTGCAGGGCTGGAGTCAGGCTCTGCTCAGGAATGTCCAATGATAGGACAAGGGGCACTGGGGGCAAGCTGGAGTGGAGGAAGTGCCATGGGAACAGAAAGGAAAACCTCTTCAGTGACTGTGAGGGTGCTGGAGGCCAGGAGCAGGCTGCCCAGAGAGGTTGTGGAGTCTCCTCCTCTGGAGACTTTTCAAACCCACCTGGATGTGTTCCTGTGTGAGCTGCCCTGGGTGACCCTGCTCTGCAGGGGGTTGGACTGGATGAGCTTTTGAGGCCCCTTCAAACCCCTAACGTTCTGTAGTTTAACACCCAGGTGCTGTGTGAATACTGGAAGCAAATTCTGGCATCAGAGGTTTGTACTTTCAGCTTGGCACTGATCTTGTACTTCCCAGTAGAGCAGAGGGTCCCGTGATGCTGTCTGTAGGGTGTGACGGACAAGCTGGCAGTAGCCTGGTTGTGGTGATGCCTTTGCTAACATAGCAGAGGGGACAGTGAAGGTGCAGAGGATAACCCAGACGTGAGCTTGCTCTTGCACTGCTTGATCTGCCTGTCCCACCTGGCGGGCTTCAGGTGGGCATCAGAGCACTGGGCAACTCTGGTGGAACACTGCAAGTGGACTTGGTGTATTACTGCTTGTAAAGTGTTTGCAGAGCTGGCAGGTTTGAGGAGGTGTTATTTATCATCACTTCTAGCTAAAGAGTTCCACCCATGCAAAATCCTTTGCGCTGGGAGAATCAGGCTTTTCGGTAGGCGGGCTGCTCTCCCGCTCTCCAGCAGAGGAAAAGGTGGTGACTAAGATATTTTTGGACCTTTTTAAAGTATGAAAATAAAATGACTGGGGTTAGTCAGTGTTCTTTACATCAGCACCTTCATCCTGAAGGATATTTTGGTGGCTTTGCCGTTGAAATTTAGGCTAGACTTGAAAGGAGAAAAGGGAGTTTCTCAGAAGCAGCAGGGAGCTGTGGCGCAGTAGAGACTGGAGTTTAAGTCAAAGGAAGTGAGTGTGGGGTGCTTGGTACTGCTGGCCTGGTGTGTCTCAAATCAAGGAAGCCAAGCCTGAAAGAATTCCCTTAGGGTCTGGAGAACAGGTTTTCTGAGGAGCCACTGGGGAAACCTGGGGTTATTTAGCCTGGAGGAAAGGAGGCTGAGGGGAGACCTCCTTGTTCTTTACTATTCCCTGAAAGGAGGCTGGAGCCAGATAGGGCTTGGTCTCTTCCAAGAAACAAGTGGCAGTACAAGAGGAGACAGTCTCAAGCTGCACCAGGGAGGTTTAGGTTGGGTATTAGAACGGGTTCCCTAAGCCTAGACCAGGCTGTCTGTGGAGGTGATTGAATCTCCATCCCTGGAGGTGTTTCAGAGAGGCAAAGATGTGGTGCTGAGGGCCATGGTTCAGCCCAGACTTGGTAAAGTTAGAGAGTGGTTGGACTGGAGGAGCTCAAAGGGCTTTGCCAACCCAAATGATTCTGTGATTGTGCTGTCTGGGACATACCTGTGCCTCAGACAGTGCTCCAGAGGATTTGCTTTGCGGCGCAGTTGTGCCCATCAGCTGTCTGCAGCAGGGTTTTGATGTGCCTGAACATTGCTGTGAGCTTCTGCCTTAGCTGCTGTGAGGCAGCAGGCTTGGGGACCCCGTGTGCAAGTGCTCCATGCTCTTGTGCAAGACCTGTTTGAGTGGTCTGAGCCTTTTTCCTGTGGGACAGGGCTGCTGGCAGGTTTAATTTCTCCCTTTCTGTTTTGTTTGGAGGTGTGGAATGTATCATACGAGTATCAAACCAAATACTGTGGGATGGCAAATGCTGTTTTTTTAAGCTAGTTGGCTTGTTGTAGCTGTGATAATCTGTGTTGATCAACCCTTTTGGTGTTTGCTGCAAAATGTATTCTAAAAGGCATGGTAGCTCATTCTCCTTGGTGGCGAGCCAGATCGGCTCTGCTGCCAAACTTGGCACTGCTGCCAGTGGTTTGCTTTAGCTGATCTAAGAATATAATACAGATGGTTTGATACTCAGTACAGATATATACAGATGGCTTCAGACTTTGGAATGTCTTTATTCCCTTGCATTGTTTCTGCTCAGTGTGTCGAGTATCTCTGGATGTATAATTGCTATTCTCCAAGCCATCCGAGCTGTGTTTGCTTCACCTTCTGCCTGTCGGTGCGGCAAGGACTCGGCGGCAGGAGATTGCTGCTCCTTGCGTGTCGGCACAGGCAGAATTATTTATAGTGCACAGGAATAGTTCTGTCAAGCTGTTTGACCACCACACCTGTGTATAGCCAGCCTGGAGAAGAGCAGGCGCCAGGGAGACCTCAGAGCAGCATTTCAGTGTCTGAAGGGGGCCTCCGGGAAGGCTGGAGAGGAGGGGCTGCGTAGGAGGGCCTGTGGGGATAGAACAGGGGGACCTTGGAGGGGAGATTTAGACCAGGGATTAGGAGGAAATTCTGTGCAGTGGGGGTAGGGAGACACTGGAACGGGTTGACCAGGGAGGCTGTGGCTGCCCCCTCCCTGGAGGTGTTCAAGGCCAGGCTGGATGAGGCCTTGAGCAACCTGAGCTGGTGGGAGGTGTCCCTGCCCATGGCAGGGGGGTTGGAGCTGGATGAGCTTTAAGGTCCCAACCAACCCAATAGGATGAGGGGCAATGGTTTGAAACTGGAGCAGGGTAGGTTGGACATTAGGAAGAAGCTCTTTACAATGAAGGTGGTGAAATACTGGAACTGGTTGCCCAGAGATGCGGAGGTCCCATCCCTGGGGACATTCAGTATGAAACTTGAAGTGGCCCTGAGTATCCTCATTTAGTTGGAGATGTCCCTGCTGACTGCAGGGGGATTGGACAGGGTGAGCTTTGAGGATCACTTCCAACCTGATGCATCCTGTGATGTATGCTTCAGCTGAAAAGCAGCTCCCATGAAGTGAGTCTGTAGGTCATGGTCACCAACACAGGTGTTGCCAGCACTGGTAGTGAGATCTCTGCAGTGGAAGTGGTGTGGTTTTAGCCTGGTGTAATAGCTGAAGAAGAGAGAACAGAATAGAATAAACCAGGTTGGAAGAGACCTTCAAGATCATTGTGTCCAACCTATTGTCCATCAACACCTAATCAACTAAACCATGGCACCAAGCACCCCATCAAGTCTCCTCTTGAACACCTCCAGGGATGGTGACTCCACCACCCCCCCAGGCAGCCCATTCCCATGGGCAATCTCTCTCTCTGTGTAGAACTTCTTCCTAACATCCAACCTAAACCTCCCCTGGCACAGCCTGAGACTGTGTCCTCTTGTTCTGGTGCTGGTTGCCTGGGAGAAGGCTGGATGGCTTGTTTGCAGGACTCATCCCAGCCTGTTGGTCTCACCAGCAGTAATGTCTGGGTTGTGAACTTGTTGTCTGCAGGCCTATGCCATCAGTTGCCTGCTAACGGGACAGGGTGTAAATAGAATCCTGACTGCTTCACTTCCATGCTCTCCGTGTTTCTCCATCCATGCAGCATGTGGATGTTCTGGGAGCTGAGGCTGGCACAGCTCAGTACCTCAGCAAATGCTGCAGGTAGCCTCTAGCTTTGATTAGCTTCTGCTCTGGTGAGGTGTGGGAGATCCTGGCTCTGCGGGTTGGGGGCATGGACAGCCGCCTCCTGCGCCGCGGCGGTCGGAGGTGGTTCTGCAGCCTGGCTTTGGAGCGGGGATTTACTTAGCTTCCTTCAGAAGGTTGTTTAAAGTGCTTACCAAGGCAATTAATGTAATTTCAGGACAGCTCAATGCAGTAGTGGTTCTTTTCAACTTAATTGGAAACGCTGAGGCAGATTAAGCAGTTTGAACAATGACAAGATTATGCTCCATAGGCACTGAGCATACAGCTCCAATGTGCCCTGCTCCCTGGAATTTTGAATCCAAAAGTTAGGGAGCAGCTCTTCCTGAGCAGGAAGGGAAGTTTCATAAGAGATGAAAGTGCCACCTAAATCCATCACCACCAGCTCTGGAATTGTGGAAGCACAGAATCGTTTGGCTTGGAAAAACCCTTTCATATCCTGGAGTCCAACTGTTCTCTGCCTCTGCCAAGGCTGGTGCTGAACCATGTCCCTCAGCACCACAGCTCTGCCTCTTTGAAACACCTCCAGGGATGGGGATTCAGCCACTTCCCTGGGCAGCCTGTGCCAGGCTTTGAGAACCCTCTCAGTGAAGAAGTTGTGGCTTATTAATCCCCACAAGAAGTTTCTCCTGAGGTCCAACCTCCACCTTCCCTGGTGCAACCTGAGGCCATTTCTTCCTATCCTGTTACCTGATCCTAGGGGGAAGAGACCAACCCCTACCTGGCTCCAACCTCCTTTCAGACAGAGCTGTAGTGAGCCAGAAGGTCTCTCCTCAGCCTCCTTTTCCCCAGGCTCAACAATGCCAGGAGCCAGGGGAGGTTTAGGTTGAAGATTAGGAAAAATGTCTCTGCTGCCATAGTGGTCAGGGCAACCAGCACCAGAACAAGAGGACACAGTCTCAAGCTGTGCCAGGGGAGGTTTAGACTCAATTTGAGGAGAAAGTTCTTCCCTGAGAGAGTTGTTGGCCATTGGAATGTGCTGCCCAGGAAGGTGGTGGAGTCCCCATCCCTGGAGGTGTTCAAGAGGGGATTGGATGTGGCACTTGGTGCCATGGTCTGGTCATGAGGTCTGTGTTGATAGGTTGGACTTGATGATCCTCGAGGTCTCTTCCAACCTTCGTTATACTGTGATACTGGGATTGGAACAGGCTGCCCAGGGAGGTGATGGACCTCCTCCCTGGAGGTGTTCAAGGTGTGTGTGGCCATGGTGGTGTTGTGATGATGGTTGGACTGGGTGATCTTGGAAGGCTTTTCCAAGCATTAGCTGACCTTAGAGTTCAGTCCAGCTCCAGTGAAGGTTGATGCTGGTGCAGCCAGCTGGGCTGGTTTCACACTGAGAGCAGGCAGGTCTGTGGGAGCAATGTGCTAGCCTTAGCTTATGGCCATTTAAAATGTTTCAGTGGGTTTTGACAGGCTGGGGAAAAACAATTCCTTGTGTGATCATTTATCTGAGCAGTCCTCTGCCACCAGCCTCCAGAGCTTCAGTTCTATTTCAGCCTCCAGAAGAAAATTTATCTTCGCTCTTCCTTGGTAAGGATGGAGCTTAATTGGGGTGTTTCCCAGGCAGCTGGTTTAGGAGTGAGTGACTGCTAATGATGAGTGACAGAATTAGCATCAATTCAGATTAATGGAGATATGGTTGGCTAGTGCCAACTGGCTGCATGGGGATCAGACTCAGCTCTGGGTAGCGATGACAGAGGCTGATTTTTTGGTCTTCTCTTCATCCCTCCCCCCCACTGCCTTCCCACCCAGAGAGCTGAATATCCCACTGGATGTTAAGTGCTCAAAAATCAACCTACTTAGCAGCCTGGATCAGGCTCTAGGGATGAGATTTTAGAAGGGAGGGCTTCTTTGGGGTGGTTTTGAACTTGGCTCTCTCTCCAGGGACTGGTAGAGAGAAGCTGGCTGCTGGTGTGCCGCTGCTGGGCACATCAGGAGTGTCTGGGGAGCACTGGTGGAGCCTCCAGCTGTGTGGTGGGTGGCTGGGACGTCTCTCCTCGGCACCCTGAGCTCTCCTGTGCAGTGCAGCTCCCTGGTGAGCATTGTTGTCTGTGGCATCCTGCCAGCTTGTCATGTCAGTGTTGAAAACCCTGGGACGCTTCTCCAGAGGCTGGGAACCTGTCTCGATCTGCCTGCTAACCTCAGTGCCTCCTCCAGCTCCACACGCACAGCAGATTGCAGCTGACAGCCTGCTGCCCATGTCTGACCCACTCTTTGTGGCCTCTTAGCATGCAGCACGGGAGCAGCTTGGAAAACCCAGGGTGTGGTGGAGGAGCGAGAAGGTGTACATGTGGCCATCCTGTGCCATCCAGCTGATGGCATCTGGATCAGGCCAGCAGGTCCCAGGGTTGTAGCCCATACTGGGTAGAGTGGTGGATCTCTGACTGCTTGGTTTGGCTTGGGAGTGCTCCCTGGCTGGTTTGCAGCTGTGGGCTGGGAGCAGGTGTGGTGGTGGCACAGAGTGCCAGGAAGGGACTCCCCTGGGCTGGCACCTGCCTCTTGGCACTGGCACAGCTGTGGAGCTGGAGGTTACCTGATGCCTGTCCCCAGACTTGGAGCTGAGGGTTCACAGACACTTTCCCCTGTGTTGTCCCCTTCAGAATACAGACTTCCATGTCTTCTTTGTGATCTGTATTTTAGAAACCAAATCAAGTGGAGGTAAGTGGAGAGCTCTCCTCTGAGCAGGGTGGCAGTGGCCAAACCCCAGAACTGGTGTATGCAGCACAGCTCCCATTCCCTGCTTTGCTCTCCTCACACTAGCTGTCCACAGTGTTGGACACCTGATACCACCTTGTGTTCTGCAGCAGTGAGGGTGGAAGATGGTTGTGTCAGCAGTGAGCTGTGTGGATCTGGGTGGTGTTAGAATAGAATAGAATAGACCAGGTTGGAAGAGACCTTCAAGATCATGGTGTCCAACCCATCAACCAATCCAACACCACCTAAACAACTAACCCATGGCACCAAGCACCCCAGCAAGTCTCCTCCTGAACACCTCCAGTGATGGTGACTCCACCACCTCCCCAGGCAGCCCATTCCAATGGGCAATCACTCTCTCTGTGTAGAACTTCCTCCTAACATCCTGCCCCCTTGCCAGCCAGCGCTGCTCTCCTTCCCCCACGTCTGCCTCCTCAGCCGGCTCAGGAGAGCCTGACTGGCAGAACCAGCAGCGCTGCTGAAGCCCTGGGCCCTGTATGCTGACTGGGCTCTTGTCTCTTCCAAACATTGCAGCCAGTGGGCTTTAACTGCCCAAATGAAATTACTTCCCCCATTGTTCCCTTCTCAAAGAGGCTTTGGGAAGGCTTTGCTCTGATGCTGAAGACTAGAGAATGCTTCTGCCCTTCTCTTGCTGTAAGTGCAAGCCTGAAACACTTTGTGTTTCCTCACAGGATTTCTGAGATTTCTTCTTAGTCTACATATTTTCTTCTCCTTTTTATTTTGTCTTCTTTTGGCCTCACTGATGAGCTCTGTCACTGCTTGGGAGTACAAAAGGCTCAGTAGTAGCAGCCCTGTTAGTTTGCTTCTATTTTTTTAGCTGCTTGGAAATAGGCTTCTGCTTGTTTTGCATAAATTGGGCTTTGAAGGTAGATTTCATAGTATCATAGTATCAGTCAGGGTTGGAAGGGACCACAAGGATCAGCCAGTTCCAACCCCCCTGCCATGGGCAGGGACACCCCACACTAGATCAGCCTGGCCAGAGCCTCAGCCAGCCTGGACCTAAACACCTCCAGGGACAGGGCCCCAACCACCTCCCTGGCAACCCATTCCAGGGCTTCACCACTCTCATGGGGAAGAACTTCCTCCTCACCTCCAGCCTCAATCTCCCCACCTCCAGCTTCATTCCATTCCCCCTAGTCCTGTCACTCCCTGAGATCCTGAGCAGTCCCTCCCCAGCCTTCCTGTAGCCCCCTGCAGATCCTGGAAGGCCACAATGAGGTCACCTGGGAGCCTTCTCTTCTCCAGACTGAACAGCCCCAACTCCTTCAGTCTGTCCTCACAGCAGAGCAGCTCCAGCCCTCTGCTCATCCTCCTGGCCCTGCTCTGGACACCTTCCAGCACCTCCAGATCCCTCTTGTCCTAGGGGCTCCAGAACTGGAGGCAGTACTCCAGGTGGGGTCTCCCCAGAGCTGAGCAGAGGGGGAGAATCACCTCCCTTGCCCTGCTGGCCACACTTCTCCTGCTCCAGCCCAGGCTCTGATTGGCTTTGTGGGCTGCAAGTGCACACTGAGAGCTCCTGGTGAGCTTCTCCTCCCCCAGCACCCCCAAGTCTCTCTCCTCAGGGCTGCTTTCCAGCCAGTCCCTGCCCATTTCTCCTGAGATTTCTCAGGTATCATTTCACTTGCCTTGCCTTCTTTTCCCCTCCCCTCCAGAGCACAGACCCATGACAGGCCAGCTCAGAGACTGCTGGTGCTGTTTGTTGCTGCTTTGGTTGTTTTGGGGGAGATGAAAACTTGTTCGGCTGCTGAAGTGGACAGAGTTTAAACTTACAGGCACGTTCCTTTCCTCTGCAGCCATAATATGTTTGTTTTGGCAGGCTGTCTCTTTGCTCTAACGTGGAGCAGTTCCTATTTTTTGGTGATTATTCACCCTTTTCAGTCACACAGCACCAAGTATTACTCACGGGGCTGGAAAAAGTTACTCTTGCAGCAGACAAAAGCTTGGGAAGCTCTGGGAGCTCCCTGGTTGTTGTAGCTGACAGGTACTAATGAGCTGTGGGCACAGTGCTGTGCATGAGCAAATGGCATGGACTGCTGGTGGCTCCTGGGCCGCAGGAGGCTTCTGTGGGTGGTTTGGATGTCGTGGTGGTTGTGCCCTACCTGCGAGGACCACGCTTAGTGCATCCACCACAAGCAAAGCCTGCGCTCGCCAGGGCTGCTGCTAAGCTTCTCCCACATGGTGGAGCTTTTACCCTCAACTTGACCACAAAAAGACATTTCTGAAGTGCAGAGAGCCAGCTGAGGAGGGGAGGGCTCCTCCTGCCCCTTCTGTGATCCATGAGATATTTGTGTCTTGTCTAATGCTGTGCTGGAGCTGCGCAGACACGGACACTATCGCCGTGCTAATGCCTGCGGATCGATTAGCATTAAGCAGGAGGGAGGCTGCTTGGATACCTTCACAACTGTATGGCAGTTTGTAAGTGGCCTGCAGCTGCAAATGCCACACAGTGCCCCAGCTGCTGGGAAAAAACCAGAATTCATCTGTTTTGAGACAAAAAAGAAAAAGGCTGGTCAGGTTTGTGGCACTTTCAACAGGTACCTGGCCCCTTCTCCCACCCAGTGCCTCCATTCCCAGCTGCCTCCTTTTGAAGCATCTTGCTGTGGTGTTTCCCATACTACCGGAAGTGTTAAGTGTTGAGGTTCATGATTGGGGTTGTGGAAAAGTCTGGGGTGCAAGGGACCTCCAAAAGTCATCTACCCCAACCCCCTCTGCAGTAAGCAGGGGCAGGGAGCAGGGCAAACCACTTTTGAAAGAGGTCCTGAATGATCTGGGGGTCAGTGTGATTCTGAACCCTGCCTAGGAAGTGAGGGAAAGGAGTGTGGCAGCTGTTTCTTCCCCATCAGGAGATGGATGGAGCTTGGAGCTACCTGGGCTAATAGGAGGTGTCCCTGCTCATGGCAGGAGCATTGGAGCTGGGTGATCTTTAAGGTCCCTGGGCTAATAGGAGGTATCCCTGCTCATGGCAGGAGCATTGGAGCTGGGTGATCTTTAAGGTCCCTTCCAACCCAAACCATTCTATGATGCTGTGCAGCCTTTGAAAGGAGTTCTTTGCTTGTCCAGTCAAACTAAGTCACTTCAGTGCTGATCTATTTTCTAATAACCCTTAGAACAAAGGTGTCTTTTTTTCTTTCTCAGGGAAAAGAATAACTTCAGGGTCATTTTCTTTATTTTCCTTAAACAAGGGGGGGCGGGGGGAAAGAACTGTTTCCTCCAGTGGAAATGAGTAATGGTGATGCAGGTCAGTTTGGACTTTAGAGCAGCCACTTCTTCACATCAGAGTAATCTGTCCTCCTGCAAAGCTGCACTTTTCCTGGTGGAGCTCTGCCTGAGTTTGGAGCTCACAGGAGCATATTTTTTTTCACCTATTATTCCTGCAGTTGGAGATCACAAATATTTTTGTTCCTGCTGCCCCTCTGTCTGGTAGAAAATTGGTTTTGCTGCTGAGGTGCTTTGATGCCTGCGTGTCTCCTGCATGGCATGTTCTGCCACCTGGCCTAGCCTCCCTGCCAAACTTATTGGTCTGGCTCTTTGCTGTCTCTGAAGCAAATCCTTGAAAGATTTATTTAGTCATTTATTTGTTTCCCCTCCTGTATTTCTTTTCCCCCTCTCCAGGCTTCCTCTGCCTGTGTGTTGGTGTTTATTTTCTTTATTACAATAAAGAGTAGGACTGATCTAACTGGTGCAGATCTGCTCAGCTGTTCAGGAATTCTCCTCTGCCAGTGAATAAAAGTGCTGATCCTTCATGCCTCTCCTCACTGCTCCACTGGCTGCATGGAGATTGAACACTTCCAAGTGCCAGATTCTACACATTGGCCACAGCAACCCCAGGCAGTGCTACAGGCTGGGGTCAGAGTGGCTGAGAGCAGCCAAGGCAGAGAGGGACCTGGGAGTAGTGATCCATAGTAGGCTGAACATGAGCTAGCAGTGTGCCCAGGTGGCCAAGAAGGCCAAGGGCATCCTGGCCTGCATCAGGAAGAGTGTGGCCAGCAGGAGCAGGGAAGTCCTTGTGCCCTGTGCTCAGCACTGCTGAGGCCACACCTTGAGTCCTGTGTCCAGTTCTGGGCTCCTCAGGTTAGGAAAGATGTTGAGCTGCTGGAAGGTGTCCAGAGAATGGGAACAAGGCTGGGGAGGGGTCTGGAGCACAGCCCTGTGAGGAGAGGCTGAGGGAGCTGGGGTTGCTTAGCCTGGAGAAGAGGAGGCTCAGGGGAGACCTTCTTGCTCTCTCCAACTCCCTGCAGGGAGGTTGGAGCCAGGTGGGGGTTGGGCTCTTCTCCCAGCACCAGAACAAGAGGACACAGTCTCAAGCTGTGCCAGGGAAGGTTGAGGCTGGATGTGAGGAAGAAATTCTTCCCAGCAAAAGAGATTGGCCCTTGGGATGTGCTGCCCAGGGAGGTGGTGGAGTCCCCATCCCTGGAGGTGTTTAGGAAGAGCCTGGATGAGGCCCTTGGTGCCATGGTTGAGTTGATCAGGTGTTGCTGGGTGAGAGGTTGGACTTGATGATCCCTGAGGTCTTTTCCAACCTGCTTCATTCTGGTTTTAGAGTTTTGTGTTGGAGAGCCCTTTTGTAACAGCTTCCGGATGCTCCTTTGACAGCAGGAGGCTTGGTGCTGTTAGCTGATATTTCCTAGGTGAGAGTAAGTAATGGCTCCTGCCCATAAACTGGGTAATCTGTTAATTTTGGTGATTCAGGCTTTAATATAAACCCTGAGAAGTGACAGCCTTCACGCTCGGGATTCGCAGGGCTTTTAGTCATCCTTGGAGTTCATTTAGGTTTCGGTTGAGGCAGTCTTTATTAAAGCAAACCCAGCCTCAGAAGTTAATTGCCCGATTTTCCCCTTTGAACAGATTTTGAGGCACATCTGTGGATCCTCGTAAAGTCAGTGAGCCTCTTGGCCTCTGCAGACTGCCTGGGTTCGTGCAGGAAGGTGGGAGGAGAGGGGAGGGGTTGGGGTGGCGGGGCAGGGTGCTGCGGAGACGCCTGGCATGTAGCTCCGGCAGCCCTTGCTGTATTTTTAGCTGGTGGGTATGTTTGGTGTCGTTCATCTCGGGAGAAGGAAGAGCCTTCCTTCTAGGCTGCCTGCATTTCTGGTTTCCCTTTCAAATCCCCTCGAGTTTTCTTGGGGGGATGGTTTGGAGCCGGGTGATTCTCGGCTGTGAAAAAGGAGCTGTGCTGCCGGTTGGTGCTTCCTTCCCTCTCTCCTTTAGGTTGTGCTTAACGCTTCCAAATCAGAGGACTCCTTTCACAGTGCTGAACTGCACCTTCCCAGCAGCAAGGGTGCCCCTGCCTGCCTGAGCTGTGGCTGCTCCTGACAGCCCTGCAAATGAATTCGGTCTGGGGGCGAGTGATTTGGAAAGCAGCTCTCCAAGTGGGCCGTTGCTCTCGGCCTGTTCCTGCAGCTCTGGCTGGGGCTGCCCTCAGCAGTGAATTTGCACAGGAAAACCATTTGCAAATTCAAATTTTCAGGCAAATTCTCCTTCTCTCTGGCCTCTACAGAGAGGAAGGAAGGGGGGAAAAAACCCTCAAATCTATTTCAGGACCTTCTCAGAAGTTGGCTCATAATTTTCTCTCTCTATTTCTTTTTTTTTCCCTTTTCCTGTGAAATGTGACTCAGAAATCAGCAAAATTCTTGGGGGCTGCTAGAGTGATTTTTGCCTTTCAGTGAAACATTCCTGAAGAGGGAAACCTGCCTGGAGTTTTTAACTTGAGAAAATAGGGTCTGGACCAAATGGCTGCTCCCAATCTCGAGTCATGTCACTGTGTTGTCTTTACAACCAACGTGGCACCATCAGAGGCCTGTGCATCTTTGTGCAGGGGGCCACGCGTGCTGCTGGCACTGAGGGCTCCATCAGTGAGGCTTTGGCTTTCCATTCAGTCCTACCCTGATGTCTGCACTGCCAAAAACACAAAACAGAAGTCCTGGGATCATAAAACAGACCCAGGCATTACCAGGTGTAAGAGTGCTGCCCTCCAGGCAGTGCTTGGAGTCTTGTAGCCACAGTTTTTCCTGAGCCTAGCTCTCTTCACACTTGTGTTGGAAGGGAGGGAGCTGCGCCTGTGCAGGGTATGGTTGGAGCGCCTAAGCTCAGAGGAGAAGAATGTCTCTTATCTCTTCCCTTATCTCTGCTTTCTTTGCTTTTTGGGGGGGTTGGTTTCCACCTCGAGAGCACATTGCTGCAAAATGAATCTGAAGGGCAGTACAGGAATAGTGCTTGGGGCTTCAGGGTGATTTGTTTCACTTGGAATATTTAGCTGTACTCCAAGGTGCTGTTTTGCTCCAGAGAAATCAGCACAGCAGGGTAACTTCCTTGTTCTTGGAGTGCTTGCTACAGATGGTTCTGACTGGAGGGGGGGGCTTTGCAGATTTTGCAGAGCTGTCTCCAAGTTAGGGATTCTCTTTGTGCGTTTAAAGTAATCAGAAGTGAGTGTTAACCTCTGTGGATGCTCTGGGGGCAGGGCAGCTGCTGGTGCTGCTGTGTTCAGCTACCCTGACAGCGAGCCTGATAAACTGGTAAGAAACCTGCTAATGGGCCTTGCATTTTCCTCCCCTAAATGAGCAGCAAGGTGGCTGCCCTGAAGTCATCCCCTGAATGTTGTGGGCTAATCTAAGTGGCATGCTGGAGTGTTTTGCAGCAGCACTCAAGGCAGCGGTGCAAACTGATGTGACTGATGGTATTTGTGGATTATATCAACATCAGTGGATTATCTGCAGCGGGAGGAGGAGGAGGATTGGAAAGGAGGATGAGTAAGACACTAAACAACCAACTAGAAGTGGCTAATGAGCAGGCAGCAGAATTAGAGACTGGAGGATTTGCAGTTGGTTTGTACTTGACATCCTGTGGGCAGCTGCTGAGAGAGAAATCTGCTGGAGGGGCAGCAGCAAATTATGAGGCAGAGCACTAATAAATTGTTGTAACAATGGGCAGTGGCCAGAGCAGGGAGGTGAACTGTCTGGGGGGGCTGTTTGCAGTGAACAGAAGGTGAGTTGTGTTTGCCATTTTGGGAGGACAATGTTCACAGACTCCCAGAATGGTGGAGTTGGTTGGAAAGGACCTCTGGAGATGGAGTCCAGCCCCGCTGCCAAGGCAGGGTCACCTAGACAAGGTCCCACAGGAGCATGTCCAGGCAGGTTTTGAATGTCTCCAGAGATGGGAACTCCACCACCTCTCTGGGTAGCTTCCTCCAGTGCTCTGTGACCCTTGAAGTTGTTCTTCATGTTTAGAAGGAACTTTCTATGTTCCAGTTTGTGCCCACTGCCCCTTGTCCTGTTGCTGGGCACTGCTGAACAAAGCCTGGTCCCATCCTGCTGACACCACCCTTGAAGTATCGATCAGCATTGATGAGATCCCCTCAGGCTGCTCTTTTCCAGACCAAACCACTGCGCTTCTCCCAGCCTTTCCTCATTAGATGTGTTTAGCACAGCTCTTTCTTACCAGTGGAAAGTGCCAGAGCAGTGCCATTTGTTTCAGCAAGAACTGGCTTGGTCAAATGTTTTAGGGGGAGACTATTTAAACAACAACAGGGGGGAAAAAAAGGGGGGGAGGGAACAGGGGCCAGGAATTTACTCCTGCACTGAAAGACCACCACTGTATTAAACCCCAGCCTGCTAAAGGTGCTGTTGCTGGGTAGCATTTCAGTGAGCTTGAGGCTTTGACTCAAAATAGGGATGGCAGCACTCACAGAACCATAGAATAATGGAATGGTCTGGGTTGAAAAGGACCTCTACAGGTCATGTAGTTCAGCAGGGACAGTGCACTCAGCAGGGACATCCTCCACTAGATCAGGTTGCCCAGAGCCCTGTCCAGCCTCACCTTCAATGTCTCCAGGGAAGGGGCCCCAACCACCTCCCTGGGCAACCTGCTCCAGTGTTCCACCACCCTCACAGTAAAGAATCTGTTCCTCACATCCCATCTAAATCTGCTCTGCTCTAGTTTGAAACCATTATCTCTTGTCCTGTCCCTGCAGGCCTTTGCAAACAGTCTCTCTCCATCCTTCCTGTAGCCCCTTCCAGGTACTGGAAGGCTGCCCTTAGGTCTCCTGGAGCCTTCTCCAGGCTGAACACTCCCAGCTCCCTCAGCCTGTCCTTGTAGCAGAGCTGCTCCAACCCCCTGATGGTGTTTGTGCCCCTTCTCTGGACCATCTCCATCAGGTCCATGTCCTTCCTGTGTTGAGGACTCCAGACCTGGACACAGCCCTGCAGGAGAGGTTTCCTGAGAGCAGAGAGGCTTTGGATGCAGCCCAGGCTGCCATTGGCCTTCTGGGCTGCAAATGTTCCTCAGGATCCTCTCCATCAGGTCCAAGTCCTTCCTGTATTGAGGGCTCCAGACCTGGATGCAGTACTCCAGGTCTCAGCAAGAGCTTGCTCTGTGTGTGAAGGTGTGCCTGGCTACAAAGTGTGGCATTTGATTGCTGTTTCTTTGTTCTGTAGCCCTCTCGTAGAGAGCAGCAGAACCTGACGCAAGAATCAGAGGTGATTCTTATCCCCAAATTACCTGCAGCAGCCCCAGTGCTGCCTGGCTCTGCAGCTCGGCCCTTGGTGGCTGGAAATAAGCTGGCAGCCAGTCAGTAGTGGGGTCCCCCAGGGATCAGTGCTGGGCCCCATCCTCTTTAACATCTTCACTGATGATCTGGATGAGGGCATTGAGTCCATCATCAGTAAATTTGCTGATGACACCAAGCTGGGGGCAGGAGTTGATCTGCTGGAGGGTAGAGAGGCTCTGCAGAGGGACCTCGACAGGCTGGACAGATGGGCAGAGGCCAAGGGCAGGAGATTGAACACAGCCAAGTGCCAGGAGCTGCACATTGGCCACAGCAACCCCAGGCAGTGCTACAGGCTGGGGTCAGAGTGGCTGAGAGCAGCCAGGCAGAGAGGGACCTGGGGGTGCTGGTCGACGGTAGGCTGAACATGAGCCAGCAGTGTGCCCAGGTAGCCAAGAGGGCCAATGGCATCCTGGCCTACATCAGGAACAGTGTGGCCAGCAGGAGCAGGGAGGTCATTCTGCCCCTGTACACTGCACTGGTTAGGCCACACCTTGAGTCCTGTGTCCAGTTCTGGGCTCCTCAGGTTAGGAAGGAGGTTGACTTACTGGGAGGTGTCCAGAGAAGGGCAACAAAGCTGGGGAGGGGTCTGGAGCACAGCCCTGTGAGGAGAGGCTGAGGGAGCTGGGGTTGCTTAGCCTGGAGAAGAGGAGACTCAGGGGTGACCTTCTTGCTCTCTACAACTCCCTGAAGGGAGGTTGCAGCCAGCTGGGGGTTGGTCTCTTCTCCTAGGCAGCCAGAACAAGAGGACACAGTCTCAGGCTGTGCCGGGGAGGTTCAGGCTGGAGGTTAGGAGGAAGTTCTACACAGAGAGAGTGATTGCCCATTGGAATGGGCTGCCTGGGGAGGTGGTGGAGTCACCATCCCTGGAGGTGTTCAGGAGGAGACTTGCTGGGGTGCTTGGTGCCATGGGTTAGTTGATTAGGTGGTGTTAGATGATAGGTTGGACTCAGTGATCTTGACGGTCTCTTCCAACCTGGTTTATTCTACTCTATCCTATTGCATTTAAATGATGCTCAAGTATTCTGAGCACCTATTTTTGACAACTTGGGCAGGGGGCAGACTTCTGAGAGCAGTTCCTTCCTCAGTGGAAAAACTCCTGTTGTAACTTTCCCGTGTGCAGTGCTTTCTGGCTGTGCTTACCATGGGCCTAAACCATTTAGCCCCTCAAGCAGCATCTTGCAAGCAATTCCTCTTCCTGTGAGTTGGTTTTTTTTTTTGCTTTATTTAAAGACACATCCTTCAGGTCTCTACAAATGACAAAGCTTGTATAAAAATGCTCTGATCAGCCAGGAGTAAGAGAAGTTGTTAAAGGTATGGAGGAAGTGAGCTGGGAGCAGCAGATTCCTTAGAATAGCTGTTACTAAGGGATGCTGAAGCCAAGAGAAAAGAACTCCTCTTTCTTCTATTTTGGGAGACTTTCTTTTTTTTCCCCCCCCCTCTCTCTCTCTCCAGACTTTAATTTAATTATGCCTTGAATATGCCCCATCTGATGTTGATGATGCTGGCTGCTTTGGATAATGATCAGCTGTTGCAGCAGAAGGATTGACATGGATTTTTCACTTAGGAAGCAGGAAGCTGATTGGGGTGGTTTTTTTTGTTCTCATCAAGTTGGCCAGCAAACAGCACTTTCCTGAGGTGCTGGTGGAGTCTTGGATAGCTCCTGTCTCATTTCTCAGGAATCAGCAATATCATGTGGAGATGTCATGGATTCACACAACAGTTTGGGTTGGAAGGGACCTTAAAGCTCAGCCAGTTCCAACCCCCTGCCATGGGCAGGGACACCTCCCACCAGCACAGGTGGCTCAAGGCCTCATCCAGCCTGGCCTTGAACACCTCCAGGGAGGGAACACCCACAACCTCCGTAGGCAATGTGTTCCAGTGTCTTCCCCACCCTCACTGCAAAGAATTTCTTTCCTCATCTGCAGTCTGAATCTCCCAGCTCAAAGCCATTGTTCCTCATTCTGTCACCCCCAGCCCTTGCCCAAAGTCCCTCCCCAGCTCTCCTGGATCCCCTTCAGGTACTGGAAGGCTGCTCTGAGGTCTCCCTGGAGCCTTCTCTTCTCCAGGCTGAACAGCCCCAGCTCTCAGCCTGTCCCCACAGGGGAGGTTCTGCAGCCCTCTTAGAATCTCTGCAGCTCTCCTCTGGATCCTCTCCAGCTGGGGAGGTCCTGTCCCAAGATTGTGTTCAGACTGTTCATAGAGTGACTGAATCACCTGGTTGGAAAAGACCTTAAGATCATCAAGTCCAACCAAAGCTAACATCTCCCTGTACACAGCAGCTGGGCCCCAGCTCTCTCAGCCTGTCCCCATACAGGAGGTTCTCCAGCCCTCTGATCATCTTCATGACTTCCTGTGGGCCCTCTCCAGCAATTCCATGCCCTGCTTACCCTGGGGGCTCCAGCCCTGGACAGTGCTGTAGGTGGGGTCCCATGTTAACCTACTTATGTCAATGTTCCCTTTCTCAGCCATTGCTTTCCATAAACCTGCACATAAAGTTCTGCTCAGAGCTCAGCCAAAACCAGGTCATTTCCCTTGTTCTTTGTAGTTCTTGGGAACTGGTCTGTAAGATCCTGCCCAGTGGAAAAAAGAGACACAATATACTGGAGCCAGGGCTCAGAGAGAAGCAAATCTAAATTTAGAATAGAATAGACCAGGTTGGAAGAGACCTTCAAGATCATGGTGTCCAACCCATCAACCAATCCAACACCACCTAAACAACTAATCCATGGCACCAAGCACCCCATCAAGTCTCCTCCTGAACACCTCCAGGGATGGGGACTCCACCACCTCCCCAGGCAGCCCATTCCAATGGGCAATCACTCTCTCTGTGTAGAACTTCTTCCTAACTTCTAACCTAAACCTCCCCTGGTGCAGCCTGAGACTGTGTCCTCTTGTTCTGATGCTGCTTGCCTAGGAGAAGAGACCAACCTCTGCCTGGCTACAACCTCCCTTCAGGGAGTTGGAGAGAGCAATGAGGTCACCCCTGAGTCGTCTCCTCTCCAGGCTAAGCAACCCCAGCTCCCTCAGCCTCTCCTCACAGGGCTGTGCTCCAGACCCCTCCCCAGCTTTGTTGCCCTTCTCTGGACACCTTCCAGCAGCTCAACCTCTTTCCTAACCTGAGGAGCCCAGAACTGGACACAGGACTCAAGGTGTGGCCTAACCAGTGCAGTGTCCAGGGGCAGAATGACCTCCCTGCTCCTGCTGGCCACACTCTTCCTGATGCAGGCCAGGATGCCCTTGGCCCTCTTGGCTGCCTGGGCACACTGCTGGCTCATGTTCAGCTGCTTTCAACCTCTACCCCCAGGTCCCTTTCTGTTTGGCAGCTCTCAGCCACTCTGCCCCCGCCTGTAGCACTGCCTGGGGTTGCTGTGGCCAATGTGCAGCTCCTGGCACTTGGATGTGTTCAATCTCCTGCCCTTGGCCTCTGCCCATCTGTCCAGCCTGTCCAGGTCTTTCTGCAGAGCCTCTCTGCCCTCCAGCAGATCAACTCCTGCCCCCAGCTTGGTGTCACTTGCAAATTTACTGCTGATGGACTCAATGCCCTCCTCCAGATCCTGGTTCTTCCTTTGCCACTTCCCTGTGTGTCTCCACGCACAAAGTGTAGTCCCCTGATCTGCCCAGCTGCCATTTTAACCACCCATCAGGTGTTCACTGGAAAGTGTGCCAGTGACCTGCATCTCTTCCAATCCAGGAGGTGCTGTTCCTGTCTCTTTTCTCCCTAAAATGCTCACTCTTCTCTGTGTAAGACTTTATCCCCCCTTAAACATGGCATTAAATACAGTCTTGGTGGCAGGGCACAACATCTGTTGTGTTTTCCTGCTGCTGCTGCAAACAAATGTGAAGAATCTTTCCAAAAAAGAGAAATCCTCAAGGATCCTTCATTAGATGTGCTCCTGGGAATTGGTAATAGATACTTGAATGTCATTCAGTTTAGGAGCAGGGCTTTGATGCCTATTAAAATCAATGTGCACACTAAATATTTACCCTGTTTGTTTTGAGATGTGCATCCCTCTTCCAAACAGCTTTTTCTGCCTCTGTGCATAGTGCACAGCTCAGGATGCACTGAGCCCTTCAGGGGCTCCCAGGGGCAGCAGTGTCTTCAGGAAGTTTGCTGATGGCACCAAGCTGTGTGGTGCAGCTGAAGGGAAGGGATCCATCCAGAGGGACCTCTAGGATCTGCAGGGGGCTCCAGGAAAGCTGGGGAGGGACTTTTGTCAGGGAGGGATAGGACTGGGGGGGATGGAGCCAAACTAGAAGTGGGGAGATTGAGCTTGGCTGTGAGGAAGAAGTTGTTGCCCAGGAGGGTGGTGAGAGCCTGGCACAGGTTGCCCAGGGAGGTGGTGGAAGCCTCCTGCCTGGAGGTGTTTGCAGCCAGACTGGAGGTGGCTGTGAGCAACCTGCTGTGGTGTGAGGTGTCCCTGCCCATGGCAGGGGGTTGGAACTGGCTGAGCCTTGAGGTCCCTTCCAGCCCTGACAATTCTGTGATTCACTGAAAGGGACTTCAGTTTCCAGGGCTGTGATAGCTGCTGTGCTGGGCTTGTGCAGGAGCAGATGGCAGAGCAGGAGCTTGGAAGTTCTGCAGGCCAAGGTTTGCAGCAAGCAGGGAGAAGGGAAAAGAGAAAAGAGGGAATTGCTAATATAGAAACTTGAAAAATCCCCTGATAGAGAGGAGGGAGAGATGCCAGAGGCAGGGAACAATAGCCTTGCTCTAAAAGCAGTGTTCTAAGCTCAAACATAAACCTGAAGCTATCCTGACCTCATCTGTGCAGGGTCTCTAAACCCCAATTACTCTGAGACCTGGGATTTGACTAAGCAGAAACTCTCTGCCTGCTCTGGTCTGGCTTTGAGCTCTCTTTTCACTGGGTAGAAGCTGTCCCAAGTCAGTGATAAGGAACCATTTTCTTTGGGGAGGAGTCTTAAACAACACCCAAGGGGTGAGGTCATTGCTGAGACTCTTCCTATCCTGCTGCTCAATCTGTGATGGTGAAAGCAAGCAGTATGTATGAGGAATGCTGTGTCCTTCGAAACCTCTTAAGCATTGCTCTTTAGGTGCTTTAAAACAAGTCTTGGCCTATAGAGCAGCTCCCTGGCTTTATGTAGGAGACTGAGCTCCTTTTCAACTGCTTCAAAATCCCACCCTAAAATCCTTGCTCAGCCTGCATCTGATGAAGTGATAGTGTGGGGAGTGGAGCTGCAGGGCCTTGGGTTTTGGGGTTGGCTTTTTTTTTTCCCCCCCTTTGGACGTGTTTAAAATGGATTAGGCACTAAGGCTCCTGCAGGTAAAGCCCTGCACCTTCTAAAACATTAAAGGAGCAAAGACTTGGAAGGCTCTGCAAAGGAAGTGGATTGTTAAAGTTGCTGGAGAATTGCTTTTGCTGTCTGTTTAGGCAATCATAATTAAAAAATGCCTGAATGATCTTAATAACACATGATTCAACTGACAAGCACTAATTGCTCTCTATCAGGCCAAGAGAAGATGAATGTTGTCAAGAAAACCACAAGTCAGACAAGCTGATTCTCTTCTAGTCTGACACCATGTTCCCATGTACAAACCAGTTTTTACTGGAGCCTTTCCAACATCAAAAGAAAATCCTTTGCCTTCCCATTAATTTTCCCTGCTGGCAGGCTGGGGCTGTTTGTGACGAGTTACTTTCCTTCCCCGTTGCTGGCCCTGCTGATGCCCAGGATTGTGCAAAGGCAGAAATGTAAACAGGTTTCCCAACTTCTCTTTATCTTTGCTGCTTTAAACCCAATGCTGTGGATTATTTTTTTTTTCACCCCCTTTTTTTTTTTTTTCCCTAAGGCACTGCAACATGAAGCTTTAGCTATAAAAATCCACCCTCCCCCTGCCCCCCCCTCCTTCCCCCACCCCCTTAAAAAATTTGGATCACAGTATTACAGTATCAGTCAGGGTTGGAAGGGACCACAAGGATCAGCCAGTTCCAACCCCCCTGCCATGGGCAGGGACACCCCACACTAGATCAGCCTGGCCACAGCCTCAGCCAGCCTGGCCGTAAACACCTCCAGGGCTGGGGCCCCAACCACCTCCCTGGACAACCCATTCCAGGGCTTCACCACTCTCATGGGGAAGAACTTCCTCCTCAGCTCCAGCCTGAATCTCCCCACCTCCAGCTTCATTCCATTCCCCCTAGTCCTATCACTACCTGAGATCCTGAGCAGTCCCTCCCCAGCCTTCCTGTAGCCCCCTTCAGATCCTGGAAGGCCACAATGAGGTCACCTGGGAGCCTTCTCTTCCCCAGCCTGCACAGCCCCAACTCCCTCAGTCTGTCCTCGTAGGAGAGGTGCTCCAGCCCTCTGCTCATCCTCCTGGCCCTTCTGTCATAGCAATGCTTTTCTTTTGTCCCTGCTTTGCCCTGCAGTGTGCAGTGCACTGGGCCAGGTAGCTTCAAAGAGTCCTTTTGGGTTGTTTTGGTCTTTTTTTTAAAGACAAGCTATTCAGAGAAGGGCCCTGAGGAGGACCAGAGGGCTGGAGCTGCTCTGCTGTGAGGACAGAATGAGGCAGTTGGGGTTGTGCAGGCTGGAGAGGAGAAGGCTCCAAGGAGACCTCATTGTGGCCTTCCAGGATCTGAAGCATAGAAGTATTTTGTTGGAAAAGACCTCTGAGATCGAGTCCAACTGTCCACTGCCACTGCAGCCTTTAAACCACATCCCATAATGCCACGTTGACATGTTTCTTGAACATTTCCAGGGCCACTGAATCCACCACCTTCCTGGGAAGACAGCAGGGGGCTCCAAGAAAGCTGGGGAGGGACTCTTGAGGGTGTCAGGGAGTGATAGGCCTGGGGGGGGATGGAGCAGAACTAGAAGTGGGGAGATTGAGCTTGGCTGTGAGGAAGAAGTTGTTGCCCAGGAGGGTGGTGAGAGCCTGGCACAGGTTGCCCAGGGAGGTGGTGGAAGCCTCCTGCCTGGAGGTGTTTGCAGCCAGGCTGGATGTGGCTGTGAGCAACCTGCTGCGGTGTGAGGTGTCCCTGCCCATGGCAGGGGGTTGGAGCTGGCTGAGCCTTGAGGTCCCTGCCAGCCCTGACAATTCTGTGCCAGTTCTGTTCCTGCAGTGAGCAAGCCCATTTTCACACAGCAGCATTTCCTCTCTAGTGCCATGGTTTGTTATCTTTTGCTTTTTCTTTCTTCCTCTGGTTTCAAAGCTGCCTTCCTTGTCTGTGCTCCTTCTAGCCAGACTGAAAGCTTGCCCCTCTGCTGCCTACCGTTGCTGTATTCCTTGAGTCCAGGTTAGTGCATGCTCTGGGGTTGTGGTGAAAAACTCACCATGAGCTGGCTGTGTGTGCTGGCAGCACAGAAGGTGACCAGAAGGACTTGGGGGTGTTGGTTGGCAGAGGCTGAAGATGAGCCAGGGAGTGCCCAGGTGGCTGAGAAGGCCATCAGCATCCTGGCCTGGATGTGGTGTGGCCAGCAGGAGCAGGAAGTGATTGTGCCTCTGGCTGGGCACTGGTGAGGCCACACCTCAAATCTTGAGTTCCATTCTGGGCCTTTGAGGACATTGAGAGGCTGGAGCAGGTCAAGAGAAGGGCAACAAAGCTGGGGAGAGGTCTGGAGAACAGGGGTGGGGAGGAGCAGCTGAGGGAGCTGGGGGTGTTCAGCCTGGAGGAGAGGAGGCTGAGGGAGACCTCATTGCTCTCTGCAGCTCCCTGAGAGGAGGCTGGAGCCAGGTGGGGGTTGGGCTCTGCTCCCAAGGAATAAGTCATAGGATAAGAGAAGGACTGGAGTTACCCTGTGGGAGGTTTAGGTTGGACATTAGGAACAATTTCTTCCCCTTGAGGGTTGTCAAGGCCTGGCTCAGGCTGCCCAGGGCTGTGGTGGGGTCCCCATCCCTGGAGGGACTTCACAGCCCTGGGGATGTGCTGCTGAGGGCTGGGGCTCGGTGGTGCCCTGCAGTGCTGGGTTAACGGTTGGGCTCCATGGTCCTGAGGCCTTCTCCAGCCTTGATGATTCAATGATTCTGTGTTTTGATGTAGGTTTGAGACTCTTACAAATGGAAAAGCCAAGGTAAGAGGGAACCCTGAGGTCTTTCTGGAACCGGAGTACCTTGTTTAACCTGACGGATTCAGGCAGATCATTAAATCTCTCCCCAGAGTTCAGTAGCACAAATTTGTCCTTTAATTAGTTTTCCTGAGGAACAGGACTATTGACTGGGCTCTGGATGCACCCTGGCACTCTGCAAGGCCTCCAGCTTGATCCACTTTGTATTCTTATGAAGAAGACTGAGATCAGCCTCTTAAAACTCTTAAAGCAGAGTTCCCAGGACTCAATTCTTACACACTGTGGCAGCTGTCAGCCTTCACAACGTTGTCCTGCCCAGTCTGATGGCTGTCTGAACTGTGTGGTGCCCACCTTTAGCACACTGGAGACCTGAGGTCTTGAAACCATTGATTGCTTTGTGCCAGTGGAGACTTGGAATCCTCTCACATTCAGCCTCTAAAGCAGAGTCCCTTGACAAGAGCTCGATGGCTTAGAAACATAACAGCCATGAACATCTTTTCCTCACTGCTTGCTTTGGCTGCCTACAAACTCCCCTGTTGCTAACAGAATCTTTTGGGGTTGGAGATCCAGTCTCTGAAGATCTCTCTGAGATCATCCAGTCCAACCAGCAACCCAACACCACCACAGCCCCAGGTGCCATGACCACACATTTCTTGAACCCCTCCAGGCGTGGGGACTCCACCACCTCCCTGGGCAGCCTCTGCCAATCCCTGACCGCTCTTGCAGCAGAGAAATGTTTCCTCATCTCCAACCTAACCTTCCCCTGGCACAATTTCAGGCCATTTCTTCTCCTGTCACCTGATTGATAGGGAGCTTGGTGCTATGGTTTAGTTGATTAGGTGGTGTTGGATGATAGGTTGGATGCAGTGATCTTGAAGGTCTCTTCCAACCTGGTCTGGACTGTTCTGTTCTGTTCAGAAGAAACCAACCCCCTTCCCCACCTAGCTCCAACCTCCATTCAGGCAGCTCAAGTGAGCAATGGGGCTTCCCCTCAGCCTCCTCTTTTCCAGACTAACCATCACTGCTGGGCAAGGTTGCAGTGCAGAGGGCAGGGTGGGTGGAGAGCATGGGGTGAGTGCATTCCTACCTTGCTTTCCAGCAGTCCCTCCTATTTACTGGGTCACCCTTGGAGGTTTTGTTGCCCAGTTTTGGGCTTGCTGACAGCAGGAACAAGTAAATAAATCTGAGTGGATAGGCAGGAGCAGGAGCTGACAGAGAGCTGATTTGTCACTTCCAATCCCCAGAACACAAAGCAGTACCTGTGTCTGGGTGTCAAAACTATTATCAACTGCAGCTGAAGTTGTAATCACCTGTGACAGTTTAACAACATCCCAGGCTATAAAAAGCCCAGTGAGAAATTAATTTCCTTAATTTCTGCATGCACTGGGGGACAGCAAACCCCCTCCCTTCTCAGAGGGTGCCCTGAGATGCTCTCTATACACCCAGAAGTACAGAGAGACCTCTTGAGACCCCACCTCGAATCCTGCATCCTGTTCTGGTGTCCCCTATCATCAGAAGGACATGGAACTGTTGGAGCAAGTCCAGAAGGAGGCCACAAGGATGATCCAGGGGCTGGAGCAGCTCTGCTAGGCTGAGGGAGCTGGAGGTGTTCAACCTTGAGAGAAGACTCCCAGGGGACCTTAGAGCTGCCTTCCAGTATCTGAAGGAAGGGTGCAGAGGGACTTTTCCTGAGGGTGTCTGGAGCCAGGCCAAGGGGGAATGGTTTGAAGCTGGGGCAGAGCAGGGTTAGACTGGAGCTGAGGAAGAAGCTCTTCAGTACAAGGGTGGTGAGACTCTGGCACAGGCTGCACGGGGAGGTGGTGGCTGCCTCCTCCCTGGGAGTGTTCAAGGCCAGGCTGGATGAGGCCTTGAGCAGCTGAGTCTCATTGCAGGTTGTCCCTGCTCATGGCAGGGGGCTTAGAGTGGGTGAGCTCTGAGGTCCTTTCCAATCTAAGCCATTCCAGGATTCTCTTGCAGTCAGCAGGCAGAGCACTGTGCTGTCAGCTGGAGCTGTGCCCTGTGGGGGCAGTGGCAGGAGAGGCTCCTTTGTTCCTGCTGCAGCTTTCTGTGGGAAATTATGAGGATCTTGGGATCTCTCCTGAAATGGTGAAATCCTTTGCCTTAAAAGGGATCCAGAGTGTGTGTTAGCATCGAGGCTGTGACCACATCACCTGAAAAGTAATAGCCAGTTGGGGGGGGTGTCTGAAAACAGCCATTAGCTGCCTCTTGAGCTCTGGTCAGTGAGTCAGGGCTGTGCTGCTAGCCTGTGTTTGAGAAATCAGGGGGGAAAAACCCAACCTGGCACCTTCAGGAGGGAGCTGTGTTTGTGGCATCTGCCATTGCAGAGGTTTCCAGGGTCCTTTGGTAGGATTTTGGCTTTGCTTTGGTTTGGTTCTGTTTTGCTTATGTTTGGGGTTTCCTCACTGGCTTTGTAGAGCAGGAGCTTTCCCCTGCTAGTTAGGTCTGAATGCAGTTGCTAACCTGCTTCTCAGGAGGCTGAAGAATGCTTGGTCTCCTACTCATGCAGAAGGCTGATGAAGGGACTGGGGCATGTCTCATGAGGAAGGGCTGAGACACCTGGGGCTGCTTACTGTGGGGAAGAGAAGGCTGAGAGGGACCTCAGCAATGTCTGCAAACATCTGAAGGGTGGCAGCCAGCAGGATGGAGCCAGGGAGAGGACGTGGGGCAGTGGGTGCACACTTGCTCACAGGAAATTCCACCTCAACATGTGGAAGAGCTGCAGTGGTGCTGGAGGCCTGGAGCAGGCTGCCCAGGGAGGTTGTGCAGTCTGCTTTTCTGCAGAGATTCCAAAGCCACCTGGCTGTGTGCCTGGGTGACCTGATCAGGGGGGTTGGACTTGATGATCTCTCCAGGTCCCCTCCACCCCCTAGCATTCTGTGATAGTAAGGTGATGGCAGCACTGGGATGTATCAGTGAGGTGGTGCCCCTGGGAAGGGGGCTGCCCTCTGTCCCTCTGCCCAGCACCACTGTAGAGGGGCCTGGAGGCTGTGTCGGTGCTCTGCTGTCCTGCAGGCTGGCTGAGGCTTCCATGTCTGCCTTTGAACGTCTGATGTGTGCAGGGGTGAGCAGGTCTGCTGGCCTGGCTGCTGCCGCTGAGGCAGGAGCAGCCCAAGGAGCGCTAAGCAGTGCCATCTAGGGTTGAGCCTGGCCTAGGGCTCATCCTCAGCCCTGCCTGAGCAGTCAGCCACAGCCCAGCAGGGGAAGGTTTCAGAGGACAGAGAATGCATTGCTCTGCCTTTCAGAGGGTTTTCTTGAGCTGCTAATACCTCCTGTGTGGATGTGCCTAGCAGTGTGCTCTGGATCTGACCAGGAACTTCTCATCCTGATTCATGGATTCACAGAATGGGTTGGGTTGGAAGGGACCTCAAAGCTCAGCCAGTTCCAGCCCCTGCCATGGGCAGGGACACCTCCCACCAGCACAGGCTGCTCAGGGCCTCGTCCAGCCTGGCCTTGAACACCTCCAGGCAGGAGGCAGCCACAGCCTCCCTGGGCAACCTGTGCCAGGCTCTCCCCACCCTCACTCTCCAGTCTCAATCTCCCCTCTCCCAGCTCAAAGCCCTTGTCCTTTGTCCAGAGGGTTGGAACTAGCTGATCCTTGTGGTCCCTTCCAACCCTGACTGATACTGTGATACTATGAAGTCCCTCCCCACCTTTCCTGGAGCCCCTTCAGCTACTGGAAGGCTGCTGTAAGGTTTCCCTGGAGCCTTTTTTTTCTCCAGGCTGCACAGCCCCAGCTCTCCCAGCCTGTCCCCACAGGGGAGGTTGTGCAGCCCTCTGGTCATCTTTGTGGCCTCCTCTGGAGCTGCAGATGTTGCATCCAGAAGACACACCTGTGCCAGGAAGGCTGCAGGGTATTTCTGCTGGGTCTGTGATGCTACGTGAGGTTTGGGAAGTTCCTGGGGTGTAGATGAAGCATTTGGATTGCTCTTCAGCACCAGAGGACATCATGTTTGAGCTGATGCACGCAGGAGAACATCTGCTTGAGGAAAGGTTGTTGCATGTATTTGAATGGGAGTGTTGTAGTTTGATCCTGTGGCTCAGCACATCTTCCCAAGCCAGCTGAACTGCCCACATGTCACCAAGTGTCCTGCCTGGATCTCTCTGCAAGCTTGGTTTGGTGTTTTGAGAGCTGGTGGTGCTTTGCCTTCTCCAGGGGGTACCCTGTTTGAAGCTCTGCCTAGCAGAGCCCTGCAACACATCCCTGTAACACATCCCTGTAAATGCCATGGGTCTCCATGGCTTCTGCTCTGGGGCTGAGGCATCCCTGAGGGGCAAAGTCTGCAGAAGTCACTGAGCTCTGGGGCTGACCTCTACCCCAAGGCAAAGATTCTGTGTTCCAGATTTATCTGAGGTTTCTGTGTGGCTTTGGGGGAGCTCATGGGACGTGACAGCAGATGCTGGGGTCCTGTTAGTACCACCCAGAAAGGCCTTGTGGCTTAGGCTTTGGGGTCCAGCTCTCCCCAGAGCTGTGTGATTGAGGGTAACAGAGGAAGGTGCCAACATTGAAGCTCTGCCATGTCCTTCTCTGCCCACATTGCCCAGTCTGGGCCTTGCACTCCAGGAGTGGACTTGCAGGGGGACACTGCACAAATCCATGTACAGCAAATAAGCTCAGGGCCTGGTCCCTCCAGCCCCACCTGTCCATCCCAGTGCTTGTGGCACACACAACTGCAGGCTGCCTCCAGGAGCCAACCCCCAGCTGCTGCTCAGTGCCTGTGGGCAGAAGTAGGTTTGTGATGCTTTTGAGTAACAGTGGGGTTGAAGTTCCTGCACCTTGGGCTGGCAGAGCCCTCAGCTGGTGAACACTAACAGTTTCTTTCCCATGGTGCTGAGCTCTGCATGCCTCCTGTCACCAGGTCATAGCAGACTGTGCAGTGCTCTGTGGACCTGAGGGGCTCCTCCTCACTGAGGTGGTTTGCCCAGGCAGGGGAGTGTTGTGTGGCTTTGTGAGGAGAGGGGGGGGGTGGGAGGGGGTCACAGCTGCCCAGGCCAGCTTGGGCTCAGTGATGTTCCTGACTCTCTGGCCTTCAGCAGCCCCTTCTGAGCAACCTTTGTTCAGCTTTCATTTAATCTTGAAAATGACTCACTTGCCAAGGAATTTACTTAGACTTTGGCTGGATGCATTAGCCCACAAGGGTTTACTCTAAACCCCTAATAGTTTACAGGTGGTTCTTTTCAAGATGCTCCCCATGCCACCCCAAAGCAGCAGGTGTGGTTTGCCTTGCCATTCAGGTCCCTCCTTCCTGTTGCAATTTGTTTGCTAGATCCAGGGTTGTTTCTTCCTCTTTTCATAGCATCACAGCATGGGTTGGGTTGGAAGGGACCTTAGAGCTCAGCTAGTTCCAGCCCCCTACCACGGGCAGGGACACCTCACCCCAGCCCAGCTTGCTCAAGGCCTTATTCAGCCTGGCCTTGAACACCTCCAGGCAGGAGGCAGCCACAGCCTCCCTGGGCAGCCTGTGCCAGAGTCTCCCCAGCCTCACTCTCAAGAATCTCTTCCTCATCTCCAGTCTCAGTCTCTCCTCTCCCAGCTCAAAGCCATTGTGTCTCATCCTGGCACTCCCAGCCCTTGTCAGAAGGCTCTCCCCAGCTCTCCTGGAGCCCTTCAGGTACTGGAAGGCTGCTCTGAGGTCTCCCTGGAGCCTTCTCTTCTCCAGGCTGCACAGCCCCAGCTCTCAGCCTGTCCCTGTAGAGGAGGTTCTGCAGCCCTTTTCTTCCTTTGTTTTTTAACCTTTTGCCTTTTTCCTGAAGAGTACCACTGCAAACCCCTCCAGCAAGTTCTTGCTGGGCTCTCCTGATGGAATGACTAAAGGCTGGAGTGGGAAGAGGAATGTCTGGCCTTCCAGTCTGTGATCTGCTGACTCATAGATAAATACCCTATAAAATACATAGTTGGGCTGCTCAGAGTTTAGGGCTGAATATTCTGATTGGGAAAACAGCCACAGCTTGACTCAGACTTTCCACTTGGTTCCAGCAGGATCAAGTTCATCAGCCTGACTTAAGGGCAAGTCCTGGCTCTTGCTGCCATGCACTGAGTTCATCCCTGTGCTTTCACACCGTATGTAGAGCTAGGTGAGCCCATCTTGATACTCCTCCTTGCAGAGTGGTGTCTGTGTGGATATCAAGCAGCAATCTCTGTGATCCTGGAGCCTTTGAAACTCCTCTTTTGCAGGCTCCCATCCATGACCAATAAACCTACACTCAGTCTGGGAAAGAAGAATCCAAGGCAGCTCTGGGCAACTGAGCTGCTCAAGGCTGTGGGCAGGGAAAAGCCCCAAAGCCTTCCCCTCCCTTCTTACCCCTCCCTAGAAGGGGAGCTCAGGAGGTGGTCTGTGGAAGTGTTGTGTTTTTTGTGGTGAAGGAAATGAAAGGTTTTGTCAAATTTGCACAATATTCCTTGTGGGGAAAGGGGGAAAAAGGAAGCATGAAGCCAAGAGCTGGAGTCCAGCAGCGCCGAGTCCCTGCCGGCTGTTCGGCAGCAGTAAGCTGTCCTGTGGAGGCTGAGCAGCGCCTCTTGGCTTTCCTCATCTTGTTAAAGCATTTCTTAACACAATGGCTTTTCTTTCCTCAAGTATTAGCATTAATTACTGGAAATGCTAATAGGTTTTGTGGATTGTACAAGTGGGAAGAGCAGCAAGAAGAAAATGCTATCCCATCCTCTCGACTCAGAGCTAACTCTGGAGAGTAACCAGAGCTTGGGAAACCCCGGGGAGGAGAGCTTAGGGTCACAGGATCAGGCAGGGTTGGAAGGGACCACAAGGATCATCTAGTTCCAACCCCCCTGCCATGGGCAGGGACACCCCACACTAGATCAGCCTGGCCAGTGCCTCAGCCAGCCTGGGCTTAAACACCTCCAGGGCTGGGGCCTCAACCACCTCCCTGGACAACCCATTCCAGGGCTTCACCACTCTCATGGGGAAGAACTTCCTCCTCACCTCCAGCCTCAATCTCCCCACCTCCAGCTTCATTCCATTCCCCCTAGTCCTATCACTGCCTGAGATCCTGAGCAGTCCCTCCCCAGCCTTCCTGTAGCCCCCTTCAGATCCTGGAAGGCCACAATGAGGTCACCTTGGAGCCTTCTCTTCTCCAGACTGAACAGCCCCAACTGCTTCAGTCTGTCCTCACAGCAGAGCAGCTCCAGCCCTCTGCTCATCCTCCTGGCCCTGTTCTGGACACCTTCCAGCACCTCCAGATCCCTCCTGTCCTAGGGGCTCCAGAGCTGGAGGCAGTACTCCAGGTGGGGTCTCCCCAGAGCTGAGCAGAGAGGGAGGATCACCTCCCTTGCCCTGCTGGCCACACTTCTCCTGCTGCAGCCCAGGATCTGATTGGCTTTGTGGGCTGCAAGTGCACACTGAGAGCTCCTGGTGAGCTTCTCCTCCCCCAGCACCCCCAAGTCTCTCTCCTCAGGGCTGCTTTCCAGCCAGTCCCTGCCCAGCCTGGATTTGTGCCTGGGATTGCCTCCAGCCAGCTGCAGGACCCTGCCCTTGGTCTTGTTGAACCTCCTGAGGTTGGCTTGTGCCCACCTCTCCAGCCTGTCCAGGTCCCTCTGGATGGATCCCTTCCCTCCAGCTGTCTGCTGCCCCACACAGCTTGGTGTCATCAGCAAACCTGCTGGGGGTGCACTCAGTGCCACTGCCCATGGCACCCACAGGGATGTTGAACAGGACAGGTCCCAGTAACCAAAGCTTGTGAAATCCCCGGGGAAAAGAGCTTAGTGTCACTTCGCTCCTTCAGCTGACAGAAGGCAAATAGCTTCTTGCAGTGGCCAGAACTCTGCAAGTGACCCTGGAGTTTTCCCTTGTGCCAGTCACTGAGTGTTGTGGGCTTCAGTGGGCTTCTCCCTGCCCGCTGCAGCGGCAGCCTCCAGCCCTCCAGCCGCCCGGGGCGCTCTGGCAGCGGCGCTTGCGGCGGGCACGACGGAGCGCTCTGGGAAGCAGACACTGCAAGATTTCATTAAGGCTTGGGAGCAGCATCCCCTGCCTAGGCTGCTGAGCTCATTTTATCCATACATGGTGCTTATTAAGTAAATAGCTTTGAAGCGTAGGAAACTGTCTGGGAACCGACTTGTGTTTCTTCCTCTGCTGCGTTATCTTAATTTGGTTGCTGGAGCAGAAGTCCTGGAAACATTCTGGAAGGGAAACAGACCCTGGAAACAACACAGTGCTATTCTTAGCTCTTTTTCCTACTTCCTACTTTCTTTCTTTTAAAGAAAAAGCAATAATTCCATGTTCCTTACTCCTGTTGGGACTCTGTTGTTCCTCAGGTGCTTTAACCTCACCTTCACGCTGGCTTGCCTGGAGGGGAGGACTCGGTGAGGTAGCAGGCACGTTTCAGACCTGACTCCCAAGGCAACAGGAGGTTTTCCAAGAGCTAATTCTGGCCTTTTCCCTGAGAGCCCTCCCTTGTCAGCACATTTTTGCTGTGATGAACTGGTGAACAAACCAAAGTATTTTTGGGAAGAGTGGTGCACCACACCTCTGCAGTGCCTGTCCTGTGAGGATGTCTGCCTTGGAGACTGGGGAGTCACACAGCTGGCTCTGCCTCAGCTATGAGGAAGTGTTTCTGCTGACAGGACAGAAGCCCTCAGGAGTGATGCTTATTGTTTCACCCTGGACAGTAACCAGCCTCTTGCCTCCTGTGGTTATGAACTGCTTAGCTGGAAGTCAGGGCCTTGAAGGAACCTTGCCGAGGAGGTCTCATTGCACTCAGCCTCCTTGGTAGGCATCCGAGGGAGAATCCTGCATTGGAGGCACCCTGGGTGGGAGGGACCTCCAGCATTGCCTCTAGCTTGATGTCCTGCTTGAAAAGTCCCTCCCTGGGTGGGAGGGACCTCCAGCATTGCCTCTAGCTTGATGTCCTGCTTGAAAAGTCCCTCTCTGGGTGGGAGGGACCTCCAGCATTGCCTCTAGCTTGATGTCCTGCTTGAAAAGGAACTGTCACCTACACTGTCAGCTCTGCCATGCCTTTGGGAGTCCCCATTGATGGACACCCCCTCCCCATGATAACCTGTCAGTGCTGGAGCACCTTTACAATGAAATTGTCTCTTCTGAGCATCCCAAGGAACAATTTTGGCCATTGCCCCTCAATTCCAACTCTTCCCAACTAAGACCTGTGTTAGTCTTTAGAGGACTGTTGCTAGTAGCATGGAGTGAGCTGCCCGTAGCAGTCAGGGCTGGGAGCAGGGCTCCTGTCTTTGAGAAGCTGACAGATCCTTTTGAAAGAGGAGGCAGCTCTTCAGCTGAGCTTTAATTGTTATCTGTTAGTCTTGTTGCCTCTTCGGTGTTTGTGGGAGGGAGTCAGAAGAGTCTTGATGAGGGAAGAGGAGGGAGGAACCACCCAGCACTTAGCCTGGCATGGCTGTGCATTGTGAGCTGGCCTGTGCAAATTGGCTGGAAGGCTGTGATTGAGAAGATTGTCAGCACTATGCAAATGAGGGAGAGAAGGGAAAGTGCATCTCCTGCAAGTAATTTCTGTGTAGATAATTTGCCATAAAAATTTATATGGCAGTCCTTAAAACCTTCAGAGATTTATTCTGTCTAGGGAAAGGTGATTTATGTGGTACTAAACCACTTTTTATGTTCCAGTCCTTTAGATTTAATGTTTATTGCCTATAAAACCGAAATCTTCCTGTGGATATTTAAAAGTTTGGGTACTGTGTGAAATATATATTCAGCTTGGAATCTGAGATGCTTTAGAGCTGCAGTAAATAAGTGATGGAGTGGTACCTCAGGTTCCCCAGCCCAGGCTGACTCCAGGGCTGAAGCCATTACCCACAGAGCATTCTGCTTACCTTAGACATCTGCTAAAGGGCAGCGGCTAATAACCAGAGTCAGGTGCAAGTCTGTCATCCTTTTGGGGCTGAATATTTAGGGTGCTTTGTGTAAAGGCTTCAGGGGCTGGGCTTAGCCTGCTGGGTAGAGGCAGTAGTAAAATGCAGAAGCAGGCTTCTCACTGAGCCACAAAGGGCTGGCTTGAAACCCCAGGGGAGGGGAGGCTGCAGGAGTATCAAGAGAGGAGACCACCTGCATTATTTCTCCAGGTAGTTTCTAGTCCTGGTGGTGAAGGGACAGGGCAGGGACTGCTGCAGTCCCCCTGAATAGGTGGGCAAGGAGGTGTCTGCCTGCTGAGGTTATTCCCAGTTTAATGGTTGGTTATCTTGGCTGTCCCTATAGAGCCTCTACTGCTTCCAGTGTGTCACTCAGGGACTCTTCCCTGCTTGCCCAGATAGCTCTCTACAGCATAATCTGTCTAGAAATGTGTAACATACAAAGCAGGGGAGGGAAAGAAAGCAAGTGAGGATCTACACAAACAAGACAGTGTATGGAGGTGCCTAGTTTGCTTTGAGGCTGCTTTGGTGGTGGTGCCCTGAGGATGTAAATGATGTAAGGGCTGTGAAGATACTGAGAGGCCTGGAGCATCTGGGAGGAGCAAAGGCTGAGAGCACCCTGGGGCTGTTGAGCCTGGAGAAGAGCAGCCCCAGAGGGGAGCTGAGCAACACTTGGCAAGAGTTAAAGGAGCTGTGGGGGATAGGAGACTGGGGCCAGACTCTTGTCAGTGGTGCCCAGGGCCAGGCCAAGGGGCAACAAGGGGCAGAGAGTGGAGCCCAGGAGGTTGGATGTGAAGAGGAGGAGAAAGTTGTTTGGTGTGAGGGTGCTGGAGGCCTGGAGCTGGCTGCCCAGAGAGGTTGTGGAGTGTCCTTGTGTGGAGAGCTTCCAACCCCCCCTGGGCACTGTGGTGCTGGGCATTGTGCTGTGGGTGCCCTGCTGGAGCAGGGGGTTGGCCTGCATGATCTGGTCCCTTCCAACCCCTCCTGCTGGGTTCTGGAACATGCTTGCTTTTTCCCTAGTGTTTGCCACAGGTTTAGAGTTCATCCCCCAGCAAATCCATGCAAGTTAAACTGTAGAGCATGTGTCCCACTGAGTGCTGGTAGAGAGGGAGGAAGGACTGCTAGAGCCTTGGGAGATTTTCATCTGCCACAGCAGAATCCTGCACATGAAGCACCAGGATTAAAGGCTGATTTATAGGCACATCACTAATGTAACCAGAGACAGTGTGGGAAACAATTCAGAGGGCTTACTGATAATGCTTCATTTGCAGTGGAACATCACATAGCATCTAGCCATCCCCTTCCCAATTCCTCCCTTCTCACAGGAGCTGAGAAGGAGGTTCCTGGCTGGGTTGCAGCGGAGCCTGCAGCCCTGCCTCTGGCCATGCAGCCATGCAGCACGTGGCAGGGGTGCAGGGTTTCTCCCACTGCTCTGCCTCAGCCCCAGCTGGGAAATGATGCAGCTCAGATGCTGCAACATCAGGCAGCCAAGTGAATGGCAGCAGTTCAAGGAGGGACTGTGGTGAAACAGTATCACAGTATAACTAAGGTTGGAAGAGACCTCGAGGATCATCGAGTCCAACCTGTCACCACAGACCTCATGCCTAGACCATGGCACCAAGTGCCACATCCAATCCCCTCTTGAACACCTCCAGGGATGGGGACTCCACCACCTCCCTGGGCAGCACATCCCAATGATGAACGACTCGCTCCGTGAAGAACTTTCTCCTCACCTCGAGTCTAAACCTCCCAAACTAAACTAAAGTTTAGTCTAAAGTCTAAAACTAAAAGTCTAAAACTAAAGTCTAAACTTCCCAGGGTTGGAAGTGTCAGTGCCCTGCCTCATGACAGCTGGAGCAGTGCTACTCCAGTCCCTCCTAGGAAATGCAGACTTGATGCTGCAAAGATGTCTTGGTGGTGAAGTGGCAAGGCCAAGTGGTTGTCCCCGAGACTGGGTGAGGTGGCTTGCAGAATGGGACAGGAGCAAAGTAGTCCCAAGGAAGTCTCAGGACAGAACTTTGGAAAGCCAGGATCATGATCCAAGTGGCTTTTTCCTGGGTGATGTGAAACAGGTGGAGAGGCAGGAAAGCAGAACAGAGCTGTGGTGGGTTTAAGTGTAGTGTGACCTGGGCTTCTGCCACTGAGGAAATGATCTTAATGTTCCTAAGTATCTGCAGGGTGGATGTCATGAGGAAGAGGCCAGGCTCCTGTCAGTGGTGTCCTGTGACAGGACAAGGGGCAACAGACACAAACTGCAACCCAGAAGTCTTCATCTGGAGATGAAGAGAAAGTTGTTTGGTGTGAGGGTGCTGGAGGCCTGGAGCAGGCTGCCCAGAGAGGTTGTGGAGTCTCCTGGTGTGGAGAGCTTCTAAACATGCCTGGATGCATTTCTCTGTGACCTGCCCTAGGAGCCCCTGCTTTGGCAGGGGGGTTGGTCTCCATGATCTCTGGAGCTCCCTTCCAACCCCTACCAGCAGCAGCACAGGGAGGGCATTCTGCCCCTCTGTTCTGCTCAGACTCCACCTGGAGCACTGCAGCCAGTTCTGGTGCCCTCAGCACAAGAGGGACATGGAACTGTTGGAGAGGGTTCAGAGGAGGCCAGGAAGATGATCAGAGAATCTCTGCTATGGGGCCAGGCTGGCAGAGCTGGGGCTGTTCAGCCTGGAGAAGAGAAGGCTCCAGGGAGACCTCAGAGCAGCCTTTCAGTACCTGCAGGGGCTCCAGGAGAGCTGGGGAGGGACTTGTGACAAGGGCTGGGAGTGCCAGGATGAGAGACAATGGCTTTGAGCTGGGAGATGATGGATTTAGATGTGACATTAGGAAGACATTCTTTGCAGTGAGGCTGGGGAGAGCCTGGCACAGGCTGCCCAGGGAGGCTGTGGCTGCCTCCTGCCTGGAGGTGCTCAAGGCCAGGCTGGATGAGGCCTTGAGCAGCCTGTGCTGGTGGGAGGTTTCCCTGCCCATGGCAGGGGTTGGGACTTGGCTGAGCTTTGAGGTCCCTTCCAGCCCCAGCCCTGCTGTGACTCTCTGGGTGTCTGTTCTTTAACTAAAATTCTTCTTGGGTTTTGTTTTTCTTTTCTAATCATGAAGGATCTGAACTGAGGGAGGAAGCAAACCAGTCTCAAAGTAGAACTTTCTGATCTCCTGTCTAGCTTCTTTTGTCATCTCAAGAGGCATTTTTGGCTCAAACTTTCACTTTGTCAGGCTTGGGGCTTGGTACTAGTTCGTCTCCTCAGGGTGAGGGTGTCCAGCCCTGTGCTCTGCATACATGAGGCCTAAAACTTGGCTTCTCTGCAAGAGTGTCTAGGCAAAGGATGGAGATCCTGGAGGCAGTGAACCTGAGCTCTGAGATAACCCAGCTCTTTCCTTGCAGTTTGTCAGACCAGGCTTGTGGGGATGGAGAGTAGGTGAGAGCAACTTCCAAGTGTCCTTTATGCTGGGGGTCACCTATTTGAATGCCATTTGTGGTTCAGAAATGGGATACTGATTAAATACTTGATACAGACAGGAAAAGTATTCAAGAGGACCTGACTTGTACTCCTAAAGCACCAGGGATAACCTTAGACTTGGTTTCAGGCACAGGAATGAGGAGGGCAGGTGGGCCCAGCATGTCTTTCTTTGCTACCTAGGAGAGAGGGAGGTGGAGGTGTGTTCAGCATGGGCTGAAAATCAGCCTGGAACAGAATGCCTTGAAAAGAGACAAACCTACAGCCTGTCCTGGGAAAGAGATCACTGATGTGCCTAGCACATCATGGGCAGCAGAGCTGGTGCAGGGTCTGGAGAGCAGGGCTGGGGAGGAGCAGCTGAGGGAGCTGGGGGTGTTCAACCTGGAGCAGAGGAGGCTGAGGGAGACCTCCTTGCTCTCTGCAGCTCCCTGAGAGGAGGCTGCAGCCGGGGGGGGGGGCTGGGCTCTGCTCCCTAGGCTCAGGTGATAGAAGAGGAAATGGCCTGGAATTGTGCCAGGGGAGGCTTAGGTAGGAGATGAGGAAAACTTTCCCTGCTGCAGGAGTGGTCAGGGACTGGCAGAGGCTGCCCAGGGAGGTGGTGGAGTCCCCATGCCTGGAGGGGTTCCAGAAAGGTGTGGCCATGGCACCTGGGGCCATGGCTTGGTGGCCATGGTGGGGTTGGGTTGCTGGTTGGACTGGGTGATTTCGCAGGCCTTTTCCAACCCAACCAATTCTCTGATTGTTTGATCATCCAGCTCCCCGGATTGCCGGGAAGCAGCAGTGCAGATCACTGTGTGTGGAGTTTGCTTCTGGGTTGGGGAGGGAAGGGAGTAATGTGTGCCATCAGCTTGTAAAACTGAACTAATTAACAGACAATCAGCAGTGATTGAGGCAGCTGCGTTCTGCAGGGAGGGATTGCAAACACAGCCTGCCCAGAATTGGGTTTGCTGCTCCAAAGTGCAAGGAACTGCAATTGGGTTTGATAGCCCAAATTAAGGATCTTTTGGGGAGGCTGTGTCCCAGCAAGGCTGGCCCTGCTGCTGCAGCTAGAGCTGCTGTGTGCAGGGGGGTGGTTTGTTGCAGTGAGTAGAATAGAATAGAATTAACCAGGTTGGAAAAGAGCTTTGAGATCATCCAGTCCAACCTCTCACCCAGCACCATCTGATCAACTAAACCATGGCACCAAGTGCCTCAGCCAGGCTCTATCCTAAACACCTCAGAGACCTGCTGGAGAGAATCTGACAGAGAGCCACAAGGATCATTAGGGGACTTCAGCATCTCCCCTATGAACCATAGTAGTATCATAGGATCAGTCAGGGTTGGAAGGGACCACAAGGATCAGCCAGTCCCAACCCCCCTGCCACGGGCAGGGACACCACACACTAGATCAGCCTGGCCAGAGCCTCAGCCAGCCTGGCCTTAAACACCTCCAGGGCTGGGGCCTCAACCACCTCCCTGGACAACCCATTCCAGGGCTTCACCACTCTCATGGGGAAGAACTTCCTCCTCCCCTCCAGCCTCAATCTCCCCACCTCCAGCTTCATTCCATTCCCCCTAGTCCTATCACTGCCTGAGATCCTGAGCAGTCCCTCCCCAGCCTTCCTGTAGCCCCCTTCAGATACTGGAAGGCCACAATGAGGTCACCTGGGAGCCTTCTCTTCTCCAGACTGCACAGCCCCAACTCCTTCAGTCTGTCCTCACAGCAGAGCAGCTCCAGCCCTCTGCTCATCCTCCTGGCCCTGCTCTGGACACCTTCCAGCACCTCCACATCTCTCTTGCAATAGGGGCTCCAGAACTGGAGGCAGTACTCCAGGTGGGGTCTCCCCAGAGCTGAGCAGAGGGGGAGAATCACCTCCCTTGCCCTGCTGGCCACACTTCTCCTGCTGCAGCCCAGGCTCTGGTTGGCTTTGTGGGCTGCAAGTGCAGACTGAGAGCTCCTGGTGAGCTTCTCCTCCCCCAGCACCCCCAAGGCTCTCTCCTCAGGGCTGCTTTCCAGCCAGTCCCTGCCCAGCCTGGATTTGTGCCTGGGGTTGCCCTGTGGCTGTTTAAGCTGGAGGAGAGAAGGCTGAGAGGGGATTCTAGGAAGTTATCACCAAATAAGTGTTTCATGGTTTAAAAAAGTTGCAGGTGTACTCTCTGCCTTAGTTGTGTTCATGGGGCTCTGCTCTGTAGGCATCACCTTTTAGTGGTTCTGAGAGCCAGGGCTGCAGCCTTGTAAAAAGATTTTATTGATCCCTTTGTTAATGCAGGTCAGAGAGGGAGGAGAACCTCCCTGGCCCTGCTGGCCACACTCTTCTCTCCACCCCCCAGGACCCCTTTGGCCTTCTTGGCCCCCAGGGCACATTGCTGCCTCCTGGGGACCTTGTTGTCCCCCAGCACTCCCAGCTCCTTCTCCTTGGAGCTGCTTCCCAGCAGGTCCCCCCTCAGCTGTGCTGCTGCAGGAGGTTGTTCCTCCCCAGGGCCAGGACCCTGCCCTTGCCCTTGCTGAGCTCCATGAGGTTCCCTGTGCCCAGCTCTGCAGCCTGGCCAGGGCTGGCTGGATGGCAGCACAGCCTGAGGGCTGTCAGCCACTGCTCCCAGTGTCCCACCTGCCTCCTTCCCAGTCCTCCCTGTACCCACAGAGCTCTGAAAGCTGCCTGGACTCGACTCCAGTCTGCCCATGCTCCTGATAGCAGGCACTGTGCTCAGGGGAAGGGGCTCACAGTGCCATGGTCTAACAGCACTGGCACTAACTTCAGCTGAGGTCTCATTGCTGAGTAAGATCCAGGTCACAAGCTGCATCTAATAACTCTTTTGACCACAGATTAAATAAACTGAGTCTTAAAAGAGTGGCTTAAATAACAGAAAGTTCAACCCTAAGACAGCTCTGCTCCATCAGTTCAAGTCTTCAGTCCCTGCCCTTTTCAGCCTGAGCTGTGCTCAGCCCTGCAGCCTGCTCATGCTTGCAGCAGCCACAGTATCACAGAATCACCGAGGTTGGAAGAGACCTCAGAGATCATTGAGTCCAAGCTGTCACCACAGACCTCATGACTAGACCACAGCACCAAGTGCCACATCCAATCCCCTCTTGAACCCCTCCAGGGATGGGGACTCCACCACCTCCCTGGGCAGCACGTCCCAAGGGCCAACAACTCTCTCTGGGAAGACCTTTCTCCTCACCTCCAGCCTAAACCTCCCCTGGCACAGCTTGAGACTGTGTCCTCTTGTTCTGGTGCTGCTTGCCTGGGAGAAGAGACCAATCCCTTCCTGGCTACAACCACCTTTCAGGGAGTTGGAGAGAGCAAGAAGGTCTCCCCTGAGCCTCCTCTTCTCCAGGCTAAGCAACCCCAGCTCCCTCAGCCTCTCCTCACAGGGCTGTGCTCCAGACCCCTCCCCAGCTTTGTTGCCCTTCTCTGGACACCTTCAAGTCTCTCAATGTCCTTCTTGAACTGAGGAGCCCAGAGCTGGACACAGGACTCAAGGTGTGGCCTAAGCAGTGCTGAGCACAGGGCACAAGGACTTCCCTGCTCCTGCTGGCCACACTGTTCCTGATGCAGGCCAGGATGCCCTTGGCCTTCTTGGCCCCCTGGGCACACTGCTGGCTCATGTTCAGGCAGCTGTCAATCAGCACCCCCAGGTCCCTCTCTCTTTGGCAGCTCTCAGCCACTCTGAACCCAGCCTGTAGCTCTGCCTGGGGTTGCTGTGGCCAAAGTGCAGCCCCTGGCACTTGGCTTGTTGAATGCCATCCTGTTGGCCTCTGCCCATCTGTGCAGCCTGGCAAGGTCCCTCTGCAGAGCCCTTCTGCCCTCTAACTGACCAACATCTGCTCCCAGCTTGCTGTCAGCTGCACATTTGCTGATGACTGACTCAATGCCCTCATCCAGATCATCAGTGAAGATGTTAAAGAGCACAGGGCCCAGCACTGCTCCCTGGGGCACACCACTGGTGCCTGGCTGCCAGCTGGCTGTGGCACCATTCACCACCACTCTCTGGGCTCAGCCTCCAGCCAGTTCCTCACCCAGCTCAGAGAGCTGCTGTCCCAGCCAGGGGCTGACAGCTTGGCCAGCAGTTTGCTGTGGGGGATGGTGGCAAAGGCCTTGCTGCAGTCCAGGCAGACCACATCCACAGCCTGCCCCACAGCCACCAGGCAGTCACCTGGGCATGGAAGGAGATCAGGTTGGTCAGGCAGGCCCTGGTGGCCAAGAAGCCAAATGGGGTCCTGGGGTGCATGGAAAAGTGTGGCCAGGAAGCTGAGGGAGGTTCTCCTCCCCCTCTGCTCAAGCCCTGGCTCCAGCTGTGGGCTGCTCAGTTGAAGAGAGGCAGGGAACTACTGCTCAGTGACCCCCTCTCTTACAGTGAGTTTCCTGCTGATCAAGGGCCACATTTGAACCCCACCATGCTCCTTCTGGGGAGCAGGGAGCTGAGGAGCTGCATCCTGCTGGGTGGAGCAGCCGCACAGCCCCAGGGGCGCGGGCCGGGGGCCGCAGGGCTTTGTGGAGGAAGCTGGCTGGGGAACTTGCAGCAAGAAATGAGCAGCAACACAAACAAGCTCAGCAGCAGCAGCTTTACTGGGGGTGAAGCTGTTGTCTGATAAACAACTTCAGCAGGAAGGGCACTTGGCAGAGAGCTGTCAGCACAGGGCCCTTGACTCGGGCCGAAGCAGCTTCCTCCTCGCTCGGGGTTCGTTGACTCTCTGGGCATGCCCCAAGCTTTGTGCTTTTCCCATGAAGGGAAGAGCACAGCTCCTTGAGGAGCTGCCTGCAAAGCCCATTGGTGGATGCTTTCTAAAAAACATCATTGGGGCTATAAATAGGCAAAAGAAAGCGAGGTTTGCTTTATTTAGGTTCCTGCTACTCCCGAGGTCCCGTCCTGGCCTCTCGCTGTTCCCTCAGATCCAGAGCCCAAAGCCTGACTCAGCTTGGCAGGCCGGCAGCAGCGTGTGCCTGGGCTGCAGCACCGGCAGCAGGCAGCACGTGTGCTGGCCAGGGCAGCAGGGCAGCAGGTTCTGGAGCCTCGCAGGAGCAGGGGGCTGTGGGGTTAGGCACTCGGCTGGGTGATTGAAGTCCAGCACCAGGCTGTGCCGCCGGCTGGAACTCACAGGCACGGGGCAGGGGGTGGAGTGCTGAACACCCTCTCCAGCGAGGTGATTCCCACCAGCACACTGCAGGGCTTTGGGAAGCTGCCTTTCAGGGACATGAAAAGCAGTAGAAAGTGGATTTGACTCGCAGAGCAAAGCTGGCACAAGGAGGGTGGCTTGAAGGCGACAGCAAGAGTGTGACAGAAAATCCCAGCCTCAGTGTGGAGGCCACTGCAGGCTCCTGAGAGCCGCAGCTGATGTCCCTCTGCAGAGCTCTTGGGGATTGTCCACACCCTGGGCAACTTCAGGCAGCCTGGGATACATGACAAAGAGTGAAGCCAACAGATCGAGGGAGGCTCTCCTCCCTCTCTGCACTGCCCTATCAGGCCAGTTCTGGAGTTCAAGAGAGACAGAGAACTGCTGGAGAGAGTCCAGGGGAGGCTGCAGAGCTGCTGAGGGGCCTGGAGCAGCTCTGGGAGGAGCAAAGGCTGAGAGCCCTGGGGCTGAGAGCCTGCAGAAGAGCAGCCCCAGAGGGGAGCTGAGCAATGCTCAGCAAGAGCTCAAGGAGCTGTGGGGGGCAAGAGGCTGGGGCCAGGCTCTGCTGAGTGGTGGCCAGGGCCAGGCCAAGGGGCAGCAAGGGGCAGAGAGTGGAGCCCAGGAGGTTGGATGTGAAGAGGAGGAGAAAGTTGTTTGTTGTGAGGGTGCTGGAGGCCTGGAGCAGGCTGCCCAGAGAGGTTGTGGAGTGTCCTTGTGTGGAGAGCTTCTAATCCCACTGGGGTGCATTTCTCTGACCTGCCCCAAGTGACCCTTCTTTGGCAGTGGGGTAGGACTGGATGATCTCCAAAGGTCCCTTCCAACCTCACCATGCTGGGATTCTGTGGCCACCTACCCTGCCATGCTCTGCTGCTTCAGGGACAAAGGCAGAGGGGAGCAGGAAGGCCAGCGTGGCCTGAGTGGGACCCAGCAGGATCCTGCTGGTGTGGCTGTTGTGTTGTCTGTCACCACTTTAAAGCAGGGGCAATTTGTCTGCTGTGGTGTGGTAACAGCTCTGGTCAGTGTGGCTGCTGGTGTTGCAACTTGGTCAAGTGTTTGATGAAGTCAGGAGATAGAAAGTCCAGCAGATGTGTTTGGCTTTGTGTCTTGCCTAGACAGAGTCCCTGCAAGCAGCAGTGGCTTTCCTTTGGCTTCCCATTCTGTGTTTGGTTTGGCAGAGGCTGTAGTTTCTCTCCCCAGCACTCTGTAGCTGCTGCACAAGTCACAAATACAGACTTGAGTCATTTTTTGTTCTTTCCAGAGCAGTTCACTGGTGTGCACGTGATGAGCTGCCTGCCTTGGATCCCCTCTCAGCCTCCTCCTCCTCAAGATTAAACAGCCCCAATTCCCTCAGGCTTTCTCCATAGGAGAGGTGTTCGAGGAAGGCTGAGAGCCCTGGGACTGCAGAGCCTGGAGAAGGCTGAGAGGGGACCTGATCAATGCCTATAAACAGCTGAGGGGTGGGGGTCAGGGTGCAGGGTGCAGGCTCTCTGTGGTGGTGCCCAGTGACAGGACAGGGAACAAACCTGAAACCCAGGAGAAGCTTCTTGGGTTGTGAAGGTGCTTGGAGCCCTGGAGCAGGCTGCCCAGAGAGGTTGGTATCATAGTATCAGTATCAGTCAGGGTTGGAAGGGACCACAAGGCTCAGCCAGTTCCAACCCCCCTGCCATGGGCAGGGACACCCCACACTAGATCAGCCTGGCCACAGCCTCAGCCAGCCTGGCCTTAAACACCTCCAGGGCTGGGGCCTCAACCACCTCCCTGCACAACCCATTCCAGGGCTTCACCACTCTCATGGGGAAGAACTTCCTCCTCCCCTCCAGCCTGAATCTCCCCACCTCCAGCTTCATTCCATTCCCCCTAGTCCTATCACTGCCTGAGATCCTGAGCAGTCCCTCCCCAGCCTTCCTGTAGCCCCCTTCAGATCCTGGAAGGCCACAATGAGGTCACCTGGGAGCCTTCTCTTCTCCAGACTGAACAGCCCCAACTCCTTCAGTCTGTCCTCACAGCAGAGCAGCTCCAGCCCTCTGCTCCTCCTCCTGGCCCTGCTCTGGACACCTTCCAGCACCTCCAGATCCCTCTTGTCATAGGGGCTCCAGAACTGGAAGCAGTACTCCAGGTGGGGTCTCAGCAGAGCTGAGCAGAGGGGGAAGGTTGTGGAGTCTCCTTCTCTGGAGACTTTCAAACCCCATCTGGATGTGTTCCTGTGTGGCCTGCCATAGATGATCCTGCTTTGGCAGGGGCTTTGGATTAAGTGCTCTGTGAAGGTCCCTTCTAAACCTTACCATTCTCTGGCTCTGTGGAGAAAGCCATTGGTGTGGCCCCTCCTGGGAGGACCCCCTGGCTGGCCATGGGGAGCTGGTGGGTGAGCAGATGCTCTGGCTTGGAGCAGCTCCTGCCACTTCACAGCACACCCTTGCTGCCTGCAGCCCTCCCTCCTGGGAAGCCTCCCTGCAGCAGGGTTTAAATTAAATGTTGGGGTGTTGGGGTTTTTTTTTTGCCTTTGTAGCTGTTCAAGCAACTACTTCAAGCTTTGATTTGGAACAGTGTCAGAATTCATGTGTGATGTGTGGGAAGGCAGGGAAGGTGTAAGCAGTGCCCACCAGGGTGGGAGCTGAGCAGGCTGGCTGGGGACCTGCTGCCTGTTGAGAGCTGAAGGAGCTCTCTCCCCAGCACACATTTCAATGTAATGCTTAGGAAATTTATGTCCTTCAAAAGTAGAACAAACTGAAATGCAAAACCCAGCAGAGTGTTAACTAACTGATGGAGGTGGTTTGCTGACAGCTTCTTTGCCAGGTATTGAAACCAAACTGCAGGGTGTTTGGGTGAGGTAATGGAAAGTGATGGTGTCACAGAATCCAGAGTCTCAGCACATGGAACCTCCTCCACTCTGTGCCCATTGTCCCTTGGCCTGGCCCTGGGCACCACTCAGCAGAGTCTGGCCCCAGCCTCTTGCCCCCCACAGCTCCTTTAGCTCTTGCTGAGCATTGCTCAGCTGCCCTCTGGGGCTGCTCTTCTGCAGGCTCTCAGCCCCAGGGCTCTCAGCCTTTGCTCTTCCCAGGCCCCTCAGCAGCTCTGCAGCCTCCCCTGGACTCTCTTTAGCAGATCTCTGTCCCTCCTGAACTGGGGAGCCCAGCACAAGAGTGCTGTGGGGACTGCAGTGCAGGCAGTAGAGCATCTTGCTGAGAGCACCTTTGGGGAATGCTGGGGGGGACCAAGCTAGGAGCTGCAGAGCAATGAGTGCTGCTGTGTCTGGCTGAGACCTTCCAACTGGTTTTTAGCTTGCCCAGCACTGGAAGCTACTGCTGAGCTGCTGAGTGGTAGTGGTGAAGTGAGAGTAGACCTGCAGGGGACAGAGGTGGCTAACAGCCTGGTGTGGAAGCTGAAGAAGATGAGGAGGAGGAGAGAAACTTTGGGGTTTGAACTGAAACTCTGAGTGAAAGCTGAGCCTGGTTTCTGGAGAGCTGTCAGAGTGCATCCTCTGAGAGAGCTGTGCCTCTGGCAGCAGTGATGGAGAGGCAGCCCTGCTGCTGCTTGCTGGTTCTGGGGCCTATGAAGGCAGGGGGGAGGGGGGTGGAAAAGAGGGAGCAAATAATGCCAGGGTGGAAAGAGGGAGCAAATAATGGCTGAAGATGAGAAGGACTCCTCTGAACCAGCAGGCAATGTTTCATTGTTTCCCTGAGTGAGGGGAAAAGCTTCTCAGTTACAGACCTTTGGCACCAAGGTCTTCATAGCTCTGGCCAGGCTCCTGTTCTTGGCATTTTCTAACCAGCTTTGAGTTCCAGATGTACAACTAAGAGAGGCAGGAGTGTGGTGGCTCTGGCAGTGCAGCCCTCTGCCCACTTTGGTGCTGTGTAGCTGTTGCTGTGAGTGGTTCATGCTGAGGGCAGCTCCTTTTGCACAGCCAGTTCTGGCTTTCCCCTCCTGCCAGGCCTTTTGAGAGGCTCTGCCTAGGTCTGTGGCAGGGGCTGGTGTCCCTGAGAACAGTCCAAGCCACAACTAACTTTAGAGTAGAGTAGAATAGGCCAGGTTGGAAGAGACCTTCAAGATCATGGTGTCCAACCCATCAACCAATCCAACGCCACCTAATCAACTAACCCATGGCACCAAGCACCCCATCAAGTCTCCTCCTGAACACCTCCAGTGATGGTGACTCCACCACCTCCCCAGGCAGCCCATTCCAATGGGCAATCACTCTCTCTGTGTAGAACTTCCTAACACCCAACCTAAACCTCCCCTGGCACAGCCTGAGACTGTGTCCTCTTGTTCTGGTGCTTGCTGCCTGGGAGAAGAGACCAACCTCTGCCTGTCTGCAACCTCCCTTCAGGGAGTTGGAGAGAGCAAGAAGGTCTCCCCTGAGTCTCCTCTTCTCCAGGCTAAGCAACCCCAGCTCCCTCAGCCTCTCCTCACAGGGCTGTGCTCCAAACCCCTCACCAACTTCGCTGCCCTTCTCTGGACACCTTCCAGCAACTCAACCTCCTTCCTAACCTGAGGAGCCCAGAACTGGACACAGGACTCAAGGTGTGGCCTCAGCAGTGCTGAGCACAGGGCACAAGGACTTCCCTGCTCCTGCTGGCCACACTCTTCCTGCTGCAGGCCAGGATGCCATTGGCCCTCTTGGCCCCCTGGGCACACTGCTGGCTCATGTTCAGCTGCTTTCAACCTCTACCCCCAGATCCCTCTCTGCCTGGCTGCTCTCAGCCACTCTGACCCCAGCCTGCAGCACTGCCTGGGGTTGCTGTGGCCAATGTGCAGCACCTGGCACTTGGATGTGTTCAATCTCCTGCCCTTGGCCTCTGCCCATCTGTCCAGCCTGTCCAGGTCCCTCTGCAGAGCCTCTCTGCCCTCCAGCAGATCAACTCCTGCCCCCAGCTTGCTGTCATCTGCACATTCACTGATGATTCCTCTCTTTGTTTCCTTCAGAGCCTGTCAGTTCAGGGATCTTCCTGAGAGCTCCATCAGCTCCTCTCTGCCTCTTTGCCCTTTGCTTTCCTGGTGGCCACCACACACCTTGGCTCACTCTCCACAGGCCCTGCCCAGAGCACAAAATGTCTTCCAGTTCAAGCTTGTTTAAAAACTTACTTGGGAGTCAGATTACTTCAGTGAAGGGAAACAAAATGTGTGCAGTGACATTTCCCAACTCACTCTGTGTGCAAAAGGTAGCTGCTTGGGTTTGCCAGATGGCAAGAGCGCTTCCTAGTCAGTGTGGTTTGTTTAGTGCCCATGGCTTGTGATGGATTGTTTGTTCCTTTCCTGCCAGGGGTGTAAAATGCAGATCCTCTGCTCTTAGCTTTGGTATTTGCTCAGCACTCACTGCTGTGAGGCAGAGGGATGGTGGTTGCTGGGGTGCTGTGCTCCTGCTGAACTCTGATCTTTGCTGTTGGTGGTGTGCAAAGGAGGCTTCACAGCACAGCAGCCATGAGCTCCATTCCCTGAAGTGAAACTTCCTCCTCAAGCCTCTTCAGGCTGAGGGAGTTGGAGCTATTCAGTCTGGGAGAGAGAAAGCTCTGGGGAGGCCTCAGAGCAGCCTCCCAGTACCTGAAGGGGCTACAGGAAGGCTGCAGAGGGACTGTTCCCAAAGGCCTGCAGGGACAGGACAAGGGCCAATGGTTTGAAATGAGAGCAGAGCAGATTGAGATTGGATGTGAGGAACAAGTTCTGCCCCAGGAGGCTGCTGGAGCACTGCAACAGGTTGTCCAGGGAGGTTGTTGAGGCTCCAGCCCTGGAGATATTGAAGGTGAGGCTGGACAGGGCTCTGGGCAACTTGCTCTGGTGGAGGATGACCCTGCTGAGTGCAGGGGGTTGGACTGGGTGAGCTTTAAGATCCCTTCCAACCCAACCCATTGTATGATTCTTTTACCTTTCTGAGCACTTTCACATCAGAATTGGTGCTGGCTTTTTGCAGCCAAAATAGCCCTCTGGCTGCTGCCCTGGTCATGACCTGCAGCCTCAGGCAGTGAAGGTCCTGCCTGGCTTTCCAGAGGAATCTTTCATATTCTGCAGGGAGGCCTTGAGCAGCCTGGGCTGGTGGGAGGTGTCCCTGCCCATGGCAGGGGGTTGGGACTGGAGGAGCTGTGTGATGCTGCAGCACCTGAGCAGGGAGCTGATGCAGTGCAGCAGGAGTCAGGGGGGCAGAGCTGGGAGGTGTTTTCAGCAGTCCTGCTGGGGCTCCCTGCACAGCCATGCCATCCTAGTGTGTGACACGGGGGTGGCAGAGGCAGAATGAGCAGGGACAGCTCCTGGGGAGCTGAGAAGAGGCTGGGAATGGCAGCACTGATTGTTAGAGTGCATGGCAGACTGACCCTCCTAACCCCAGCCAGCAGCTCAGCCCCAGGCAGCTGCCTGCTCACTGCCTTCCAGCCTTCCTCCCCCAGCTTTCCAGGCTGAGCTTGGTGCCATGTGGCCTGGAACATCCCTTGGTCAGTTGCTGTCAGCTCTCCCAGCTGTGTCCCTCCCAATTCCTTGTGCAACCCCAGCCTGCTGCTGGTGGGGAGAGGAGCAGAGAAGGCCTTGGCCCTGTGTGAGCAAAATCTGCTCAGTGATAGCTGAAACATCCCTCTGTGATCAGCACTGGTTCCAGCACAGATCCAAACCACAGCTGCTGGGGGGAAGATTAACCCTGTCCCAGCCCAAAGCAGCACAATACTGCATGGAATACTGCCAAGGAGGCTCAGGGGTGACTTCATTGCCCTCTCCAACTCCCTGAAGGGAGGTTGTAGCCAGGTGGGGGTTGGTCTCTTCTCCCAGGCACCCAGCACCAGAACAAGAGGACACAGTCTCAAGCTGTGCCAGGGGAGGTTTAGACTCGAGGTGAGGAGAAAGTTCTTCACTGAGAGAGTTGTGAGCCATTGGGCCGTGCTGCCCAGGGAGGTGGTGGAGTCCCCATCCCTGGAGGTGTTCAAGAGGGGATTGGATGTGGCACTTGGAGCCATGGTTCAGTCATGAGGTCTGTGGTGCCAGGTTGGACTTGATGATCCTCGAGGTCTCTTCCACCCTTGGTGATAGTGTGAGACTGTGAATAAACCTTCCAGTGTTTGTTTCCTGAGGACTGCTTTTAATGACTCCTGCCTGTAAGGGGAGAAGACTTTCTTGTCTCCTTTCCCCACTGCTTCCCTCCCACCTCCAGTCCATGAGCTGATGTTAGGAACTAGTTCTGCACCATGAGGGTGGTGGAACACCGGAACAGGTTGCCCAGGGAGGTGGTCAAAGCTCCATCCCTGGAGATAGTCAAGGTGAGGCTGACAAGGCCCTGGGCAACCTGATCTAGTTGAGGATGTGCCTGCTGAGTGCAGGGGGGTTGGACTGGATGAGCTCTGGAGGTCCCTTCCAACCCAGCCCATTCTGTGATTCTATGCAGTGGGTCAGAGGGGAAAGCCTGGAGAGAGATCTGTAGTTACCTGTGGCTAGAGCAGTGTGAGCTGTGTGTCCCAGAGGCCTGGGGATTTAGGGCAGAAGGGGCAAGGCAATGGTCCTGCCTCCTCTCTCTCATAATGTGCTCCAAGCAGTTTCTCAGGGGCTGAGTCTGGTGGCTGCTCCTGACCAGAAAGTTTATTGCCAGTGTTGGATGAGGGGAGCTGAAACTCCCAAGCTTTGAATCCTTTCTCTGGTCAGGTCACCACTGCAGCACCTTTGAGCTCTGGGCTCTGCCTGCTCTTGATTGGAAGCTTTTTGATTTCAGAGGTGAGGAGAAGAGTACTGAGCCCTGACCATCTGCTGTGGTGCACCCTGGCTCTCCCACACACCTCTGTCTGTACTGCTGAGAGCTACTCCCAGAGTGGCTGCCAAGCTTGGCAAGTGTGCATGGCTTTGAGTGGTTTAGTCAGGGGGTCTGTGGTGACAGGTTGGACCTGATGGTCTTGGAGGTCTCTTCCAACCTTGGTGATTTTGTGTAGCTTGCAGAAATCCTGCCTTGGGCACAGGGAATTTTCACAGGATTTGGGATATCTTCGAAGATGAAGTCCCAGAAGTGTAGCAAAGCTGCTGGCAGGGCTCTGGTTGTAGCCCTGTGATCAGCTATGGAATCCTGGAAGGGACCTCAGAGATCTGTCAGTGGGCAGGGACACCTCCCACCAGCTCAGGTTGCTCAGGGCCTCATCCAATCTGGCCTGGAACATCTCCAGGGTGGGGACATCCACAGCCTGCCTGGGCAACATGTTCCAGTGCCTCACCACCTTTATTATTAGCTTTAAATCAGGGGCACTTCCATTGTACCTGCTTGAGACTGAGCAGCCAAGAGACAAACTCAGTCATCTCCCAAAGGGGTTGGGTTTGGGGCTTGTTCATTGTGACCTAGGTTGGCATTTTAGTGTCTCCTTTTGTGTCTGATCTTGTAGATGGGGCTAGATACCTGCTGCTACTCAGCTGGGATTGAATCTTACTCTCTCTGGTGTTCATAAATGCCAGGCAAGACCTCAAGCTGGTGGCCTCCAGCCCACAACATCACCCAGTTTGGTGCATGCTGGCATTTCTCCTTGGCCAGGGCTGTGCCTGAGATACCACAGCAGGAAATGTGGTGGTGGTGAGAAGTGCTCAAGGCCATCCCAGAAGGGATTCTGGAGGCACTGGAGATGTGCCTGCAGTAAGAGCATTGAGGCATTGGTGCCAGTCAAGCAGTGAGGGTGAGAAGGTTGTTCTTCACTTGCCACCTGACTCTTCATCTTAGCACAGAATGTGGAAGCTTGTAAGCAGAGGTCTTGAAAAGTCTCCATTTCCACCTGCTCAGTTCTGGATGCCACAGTGTGAGAAAGACACTGAGGTCCTGGAGGGTGTCCAGAAAAAGCACCAAGGCTGGTGAGAGGTTTGCAGGGTGTCTTAAGAGGAGCAGCTGAGGGAGCTGGGGGTGTTCAGTCTGGAGAGGAGGAGGCTGAGGGAGACCTCATGGCTCTCTGCAGCTCCCTGAGAGGAGGCTGGAGTGAGGCTGGTGCTGGTCTCTTCTCCCTAGTAATGAGGATAGGATGAGAGGAAATGGCCTGAAATGGTGCCAGGGGAGGGCTAGGTTGGAGATGAGGAAAAATTGCTGCAAGAGTGGTCAGGGATTGGCAGAGGCTGCCCAGGGGGGTGGTGGAGTCCATGCCTGGAGGTGTTCAGGAAGCTGTAGCTGTGGTGCTTCAGGATGGTTCAGTGGCAGTTGGCTTACAGCTGGCCTGGATCTTAAAAGCCTCTTCCAACCTTAATGATTTGCCATGGGGTCTCTCTGCAGCACCAAGCAAAGCAATCTGATCCTTTGGGCTGCTGACTTTCCCCTGCTGGATGCTTTGTGCTGTGCTTTGCTTGCTGTGAAGCAGTGCTTCCCTCTCCAGTGCAGCCTCCCAAGCTGCTGGCCCTAGCAGATTGTTTATATTTGTGCAGAGCCTTCTGCTTAGCCTTCACATTGCTCTTCAGAGCTCTGCTTAACCACATTGGGTTCTGCTGCTCTTTTTTCTTGCATAAACTTAGCTGGGATGAATTTCAAATGTGGTTTATCCAACTGTTAAGGGTTTCCCACTTTGCTGCAGTAGATTTCACATATGTTGCAGAATTCCAAACCCAGATCTGGTGGACATATTGCCCTGCTCTGCTTTGCTTTGCTTTGCTTTGCTTTGCCTTCCCCCCACCCCCACCCCCTCCCCTCCAAGTCAGAAATAGAGAGTGTTTTAAAGCATCACAGTGGCAATATTTAGGTCACTGGCTCCAGCATGCTGCCTGGCTGCAAATCCATTTGTCATATTGAGCTTGTTTCCAGGATTAAGATCACCAAGGTCCATACAGTTATTAAAAACCCCAATAATTTCCCAGTAGTCCCACAGTACCACAGTCTCACCAAGGTTGGAAGAGACCTCGAGGATCATCAAGTCCAAGCTGTCACCACAGACCTCATGACTAGACCATGGCACCAAGTGCCACATCCAATCCCCTCTGGAACACCTCCAGGGATGGGGACTCCACCACCTCCCTGGGCAGCACATCCCAATGACCAATGACTCTCTCAGGGAAGAACTTTCTCCTCACCTCCAGCCTAAACCTCCCCTGGCACAGCTTGAGACTGTGTCCTCTTGTTCTGGTGCTGCTTGCCTAGGAGAAGAGACCAACCCCCACCTGGCCACAACCACCTTTCAGGGAGTTGGAGAGGGCAATGAGGTCTCCCCTGAGCCTCCTCTTCTCCAGGCTAAGCAACCCCAGCTCCCTCAGCCTCTCCTCACAGGGCTGTGCTCCAGACCCCTCCCCAGCATTGTTGCCCTTCTCTGGACACCTTCCAGCAGCTCAACCTCTTTCCTAAGCTGAGGAGCCCAGAACTGGACACAGGACTCAAGGTGTGGCCTAAGCAGTGCTGAGCACAGGGCACAAGGACTTCCCTGCTCCTGCTGGCCACACTCTTCCTGATGCAGGCCAGGATGCCATTGGCCCTCTTGGCCACCTGGGCACACTGCTGGCTCATGTTCAGGCAGCTGTCAATCAGCACCCCCAGGTCCCTCTCTGTTTGGCAGCTCTCAGCCACTCTGCCCCCAGCCTGTAGCTCTGCCTGGGGTTGCTGTGGCCAAAGTGCAGCTCCTGGCACTTGGACTTGTTGAATGCCATCCTGTTGGCCTCTGCCCATCTGCCCAGCCTGGCAAGGTCCCTCTGCAGAGCCCTTCTGTCCTCTAACTGACCAACATCTGCTCCCAGCTTGCTGTCATCTGCAAACTTGCTGATGACTGACTCAATGCCCTCCTCCAGATCATCAATGAAGATGTTAAAGAGCACAGGGCCCAGCACTGATCCCTGGGGCACACCACTGGTGCCTGGCTGCCAGCTGGCTGTGGCACCATTCAACACCACTCTCTGGGCTCAGCCTCCAGCCAGTTCCTAACCCAGCTCAGAGAGCTGCTGTCCCAGCCAGGGGCTGACAGCTTGGCCAGGAGTTTGCTGTGGGGGATGGTGGCAAAGGCCTTGCTGAGGTCCAGGCAGACCACATCCACAGCCTGCCCCACATCCATACTGGGAGCCAAGTTCTGCTGCCATGTTCCTGTGACCCACTGCACAGGACAGGCTTTGTGCTGACCATGCAGTAGTAACCAACTCTGCTTTACTTCTGCTGTGAGCTTTGTGTGTGGTGGTGTCCAGAGATAACAGCCCTCTGTCCCTTTGCCCTAGGCAGGCCACATTTGCACTACTGTTCTGAGCTCCCTGGTTCAAGAGAGACAGGGAACTGCTGGAGAGAGTCCAGGGGAGGCTGCAGAGCTGCTGAGGGGCCTGGAGCAGCTCTGGGAGCAGCAAAGGCTGAGAGCCCTGGGGCTGAGAGCCTGCAGAAGAGCAGCCCCAGAGGGCAGCTGAGCAATGCTCAGCAAGAGCTCAAGGAGCTGTGGGGGGCAAGAGGCTGGGGCCAGGCTCTGCTGAGTGGTGCCCAGGGCCAGGCCAAGGGGCAGCCTTGGGCAGAGAGTGGAGCCCAGGAGGTTGGATGTGAAGAGGAGGAGCAAGTTGTTTGGTGTGAGGGTGCTGGAGGCGTGGAGCAGGCTGCCCAGAGAGGTTGTGGAGTGTCCTTGTGTGGAGAGCTTCCAACCCCCCCTGGGCATTGTGCTGCTGGGCACTGTGCTGTGGGTGCCCTGCTGGAGCAGGGGTTGGACTGGGTGATCTCTGGAGATCCTTTCCAACCCCACCATGTTTCATGTGAATGGGAGGAGAAAGTTGTTTGTTGTGAGGGTGCTGGAGGCCTGGGGCAGGCTGCCCAGAGAGGTTGTGGAGCCTCCTGCTCTGGACACACTCCAGCCCCCCCTGGCTGTGTTCCTGTGTGCCCTGCCCTCGGTGACCCCGCTCTGGCAGGGGGATTGGACTGGTTGGATCTTTCGAGGTGCCTTCCAAGCCCTACCATTCTGTGATGCACACCTGAGCTTTGCTTTTCATTCCTGAGAGGAACAAGCTTGTGACCAGAGCCTTGTCGTGTGCTTTGTCCCCGGCAGCGAGAGCTTGATGCCACAGCAACGATATTGGCCAACCGGCAGGATGAGAGTGAGCAGTCCAGGAAGAAACTCATCGAGCAAAGCCGGGAGTTCAAGAAAAACACTCCAGAGGTAAGGAGCAAAGCTGCAGCTGCCTGCCCACCACCTTCCAGCAGTCTCTGCTCTTAGGCCTGCTGAAGTGTTCTGGGGTTTGTTTCCTCTCACTGGTTTGTTCCCGTGGGTTTGGTCCCCCGCGGGGGCCTGGGTGCTTGTCTCTGCTGGCTTCTCTTCCAGCAGCCTTTGCATCCTGCCAGTCCTGACACAGGAATGGATGGGGTTTAGAGGAAGGGTGAGCTGAGAGGAAGCCTTCAGATAGGCTTGCTCTGGATTTTGTAATAAACTAAAACCTGGAGAGTTGCAAAGGGTCTCCCTCACTGATCCAAACTCTCACAGCACTTGGGTGTCGAAGGCAGCATTGCACTGCCCAGGAAGATCTGTGCCAAGGGAGTAGCTTCAGAGATGCTGAGCTCTCAGTCAAGAATCAAATGAGCTTTTGCTGTTGGTTGCACCAAGGGCAGTGCTGAGCTCCCTGGAAGCCTCCCCTTGGAGGATGTGTCTTGCTTGGTGTTGTGTGAAAGGTGCCAGGAGCAGTGCTGGGCAGCCCTTGGGTCGGTGATTGCTGCCTGTAGGGCACTGGGAGTGTTGGAGCTCTTCCCTGTGTGTGCTGAGTTACATCACAGACTCCTGTGGTGGATGCAGAGCAATGTGTACAGCTTGTTTGTGTTGTGGGGCTGTTTTTACCCCTTGACTGCCAGCAGTCTGCTCATCCAGGCCTGTTCCAGGCTTTCAGAGCCCCTTCCTGAGACACAAGTATCCGTTCCTGCCAAGGCCCTTCCTGGGAGAGGAGCAGCAGGCAGCTCTTCCAACCTTTGGTGCTGCTTCTCAAGCAGCAGAGGCTGCTTTGCAGCATCCTTTTGGTACTGAGGGAGAGGTGCTGGAGGATCTGACCCAGAGATGGGAAAGGAAATGTCCAGAGCAGGATTCACCTCTGGGCAAAGGGGAATGGTTAACTGATGGCCTGAGGAGGTTTTGTGGGGCATAAATCAGCTCACTTTCTGTGGAAGAAGTTTGGGAGGCTGAAGCTGTGGAGGAGCTGAACATGGAGCAAAAGAGCATGAATGCAGCAGCTCAGAGGGTGAGGAGTGAGCTGATTCCCTTTGCAGGAGAGAGCAAACTGGGGGGGAGAAGAGGAGGAAGGTGAGGAGTGCAAGAATGTGGAGGATGTAGGACTCTGTATTAAAATTGGTTTCTGGGGCCAGGTTGTCACTCTCTGCTGGAAGCAGAAGTTCATTTGACAGTACACAACTTGCATTTCCTCTGCCCTTGTCTCCCATAAGAAAAATGACAACTTCTTGAGCACATGGTGCAGCTATCAGCTCCTGGCTGCCAGCCTCTCTGCAGATGTGTTCCAGGGTGAGCTCTTCAGGCCAGCTTTATGGAGCAGAAGGCTGCTGTGGGGAGAAACAAACAAAACCCAACCAACACTGCACCTTACAAATGCTTTCTGAGAGCACTGGGCTGACCTGGGGCACTGTGTGCAGCTCTGGAGCCTTCATCACAGAGAACCTCTGCTATGGGTCAGGCTGGGAGAGCTGGGGCTGTTCAGCCTGGGGAAGAGCAGGCTTCAGGGGGACCTCAGAGCAGCCTTCCAGTGCCTGATGAGACCTACACAAAGACAGGGCAGGGACCATCTCCAGGGGCCTGTGGTGATAGGATGAGAGGCAATGGATTGAAACTGGAGCAGGGCAGATTTAGGTTGGACATCAGGAGGAAGTTCTGCAGAAGGAGAGTGATGAGAGACTGGAACAGGTTGTTCAGAGAGGTGGCTGAAGCCTTGTCCCTGGGAGACATTGGAGGTCAGGCTTGATGTGGCCCTGCACAGCCTGCTCTAGCTGGAGGTGTCCCTGCTGCCTGCAGGGGGTTGGCCAAGATGAGGTCTCCCCTCACCCTCCTCCAGCCTAAACACCCCCAGTTCCCTCAGCTGCTTCTCTCCAGCTCTGTTCCCCATACCTTTGTTGCCCTTCTCTGGGCCTCCTCCAGTGCCTCACTCTCCTTCTTGGAGTGAGGAGGCCAAAACTGATCCCAGGGTTTGAGGTGTGGCCCCAGCAGTGTTGATTGCAGGGGGGATGATCCCTGCCCTAGTCCCAGGGCTCCTCCAAAGCCAGCTCTTTCCCAAGTGTGCATGCAGATTTTGAGTAGTCTTTGTCTCTCTTCCCTCCTGTGGTGCTTCATCCTGCAGACTTGGTTCTGACCAGCCCCACAATCCAACTCCACTTCTGCTTCCTCTCAGAATGGAAATGGGGTCCAAGATTTGGAAGCAGAGACCTGAACTGTGACCACCAGCTGTGAGAGCTCCTGCCTCAGAGGCATGGGGGATGCAGCTCACCTACAGAAGCTCTGATAGGGTCACCCTCTCCTGGCCAAGGTGTTTCCTGTTGGGGTGTAAGAGGCAAAACCCAAGTGAAGCAGTGTCCAACCTTGCTGGCAAACCTCACTGAGCTCCTTCTTGGAATCACAGAATTGTGAGGGCTGGAAGGGAGCTCGAGGCTCAGCCAGCTCCAACCCCCTGCCATGGGCAGGGACACCTCACACCACAGCAGGTTGCTCACAGCCACCTCCAGCCTGGCTGCAAACCCCTCCAGGCAGGAGGCTTCCACCACCTCCCTGGGCAGCCTGTGCCAGGCTCTCACCTCATGACTTCCCTCATGGGGAAGAACTTCTTCCACAAAAGCTGAAGCTGTGCACTCTGTGCTCACCTTCAGCTGCTCTCTGCACTCCCCAGAAGGGAATTCCCTGCACCCTCCTCTGAGATCAGGCAGCTTTGGAAGGGAGCTGCAGATGACAAGGCAGGGTTGGGAACTGCTCAGCCTGATTCTCTCTGCCACTGCAGTTTTGTCTGCCAAGCTGCCTGGTGTGGTGAACACATCCTTGGTGGACAGAAGAGCTGGGAGCTGCTGGCATTCCCCAGTGGATACATTGATGTTGCTAAGTCATCAAATGTGCTCTTTTTAACCCCCCAAAAGAGGGCTGTGGGAGCAGAACCCTCGTCCAGATACATAAATAACTCAGAGTACAGCTCCACTTATCTGTCCATGATGAACTAATGACTTTCTTGGTCCTAAAACAACCCCAAAGCCACAGAGATGGAATTGTTCAGTGCCAGGATTTGTTTCACAGTTTGATTTTGTTCTGCTGTGGCCCTGTCAGGGCAGTGCTGGTTTAGCCCCATGCAGCATCTCCTGTCCTCTGCTGTAGACAGTCTCACCATCAGTCACAGAAGGTAAGGGCTTGGGAGGGACCTCAGAAGCTCACCCAGTCCAACCCCCTGCCAGAGCAGGGGCACCCAGGGCAGGGCACACAGAACACATCCAGGTGGGGTTGGAAAGTCTCCAGAGCAGGAGACTCCACAACCTCTCTGGGCAGCCTGCTCCTGGCCTCCAGCACCCTCACAGGGACAAAGATTTCCCTCCTGTGCCCCTGGCACCTCCTCTGCTCCAGCTTGCCCCCAGTGCCCCTTGTGCTGTCCTTGGCCATCCCTGAGCAGAGCCTGGCTCCAGCCCTGAACATCTTGATCCCCAGCACTGAGGGCAGCCCTCAGGCTCCTCTGCTCCAAGCCCCAGCTGCCTCAGCCTGGCCTCACAGGGAGATGTTCCACTGCCTGCAGCAGCTCTGTGGCTCTGTGCTGGACTCTCTCAAGCAGCTCCCTGAGATTCTTCTTGAACTGAGGGGCCCAGAACTGGGCACAGTATTCCAGGTGTGGTCTCACCAGGGCAGAGCAGAGGGACAGGAGGCCCTCCATTCACCTGCTCACCACAGTCCTTCTGATGCCCCCCAGGATGCCCTTGGCCCCAAGGCTCATTGCTGCCTCGTGGGCATCCTGCTGTCCACCAGGACCCTCAAGTTGCTTTTCCCTATGTTGATCTCCAGCCTGTACTTGTCCATGGAGTGTGGCTTGTCCTGCCTCTGCTGCCCATTGCTGGCTGGGCTGTGCTCTAGCCTCTCCATAATGCCTGCTTGAAAGCAGCCTGCTGTGTGGCAGAGGAGGAGCTGAGAGCTGCCTGCTGAAGGTGAGGCTGCTGCTGCTGCTTTTAGTACAAGTGACAGATCTATTTGGGTCATTTCTGCCTTCCTTGCAAGTGATCAGATTGCTGCAAAAGGAATCAAATCTTTCCATCTTTAGAGGAAGGGTTCCAGGGCTTCTGGTATTTACAAATGTTAAATTGCTATTTCTGACCTGGCCTGCTGGGACCTGGCTGTGGGAAGAAGTGAATGTTTGGGAGCCTTGGGAGAGCAGGGAGTGCAGTGGTGGCTGTTCCATGCAGGAGATTGTAGAAAGGAGGCTTAGCTCCTGCTACTGCAGGAGGTTCTTTTTACCTCCTCACACACTCTGAGGGTCACAGCAGACCTGCTGTGGGGTATTTTCAGTCTCACTGATTGCACTGGCTTGGAAAGGACCCTCCAAGGGCATCTTGTCCAAGCCCCCTGCAGGCAGCAGGGACATCTCCAACTAGAGCAGCCTGCCCAGGGCAGTTTGACCTCGAGTGTTTCCAGGGCCTCCACCCCCTCCCTGGGCAGCTGGTTCCACTACTTCACCACTCTCATTGTGCAGAGCTTCCTCCTGGTGTCCAACCTAAACCTGCCCTGCTCCAGGTTCAAACCATTGTCCCTTGTCCTATCACCACAAGCCCTTGGAACCAGTCCCTCCCCAGCCTTCTCTAGGTCCCTGTCAGATATTTAAATGCAGCTCTAAGGTCTCCCCAGAGTCTTCTCTCAACTTGTTTCATCCTGAGCAGCGACTGTGGAAGGCTGAGGCTGGTCAGGAGATGACTTGAAGCATCAGTTTTCCATGGCTGTTGCCTGGAAGACATCTCAAAACACACCATGTGGGCTGCTGCTCTGCAGCAGAGGAGCTTTTGTTCTCTTTGAGGGGTAATTCCAGTTGTGTTGTGGCTAACTCTGGTGCTTCTGGGGCATCTTAACCTCCCTGAAATTTTTAGTCCAATTCACCACCTCTTCATGTGCTGATTCTACTGTGAAGAAGCTAAAGTTTGCCATCTTTGAATATAAACACAAGACAAACTCCCCAGGAGCCAGCAGTGCTCCCTGGCAGCCCAGAGCCAGCTGAGTGCTGAGCTGCAGCCAGAGCAGGAGCACAGGGAGGGGATTCTGCCCCTCTGCTCTGCTCTGCTCAGCCCCCACCTGCAGCACTGCCTCCAGCTCTGGGGCCCCCAGCACAAGAAGGACCTGGAGCTGCTGGAGAGGCTCCAGAGGAGGCCACAGAGATGATCAGAGGCTGCAGAACCTCCCCTGTGGGGCCAGGCTGGGAGAGCTGGGGCTGTGCAGCCTGGAGAAGAGAAGGCTCCAGGGAGACCTCAGAGCAACCTTCCAGTACCTGAAGGGCTCCAGGAGAGCTGGGGAGGGACTTGTGACAAGGGCTGGGAGTGCCAGGATGAGAGACAATGGCTTTGAGCTGGGAGAGGGGAGATTGAGAGTAGAGATGAGGAAGAAATTCTTTGCAGTGAGGCTGGGGAGACTCTGGCACAGGCTGCCCAGGGAGGCTGTGGCTGCCTCCTGCCTGGAGGTGTTCAGGGCCAGGCTGGATGAGGCCTTGAGCAGCCTGTGCTGGTGGGAGGTGTCCCTGCCCATGGCAGGCTGGGAGTGAATGAGCTTTTGGGTCCCTTCTCACCCAAACCATGCCATGGATTACTTCTTTTTTCAGTCTCTGAACAATGTTCTGTTGTAGGGGTTGATAATTTGTGGTACAAAGGGGAGACACTTCCTAAAGCTGATGGCTTTGCCTCCTGTCTCTCCAGATTCCTAGCTGAGCCAACTGCATTTTGCTTACCCTGGTTCTGATTTCGATATTGAGAAGCTGTTCTGATGCTTTCAGTGGTGCCTGCTTTGAAACTGGCCAAGAACAACAGTGACACAGACAGCAAGCAGCTAACTGAGCAAGCCCAGACTCTGTGAATCAATCATGTGTGGTGGTTCAGTGCTCCTGCAGAGGGGAGGCAGGGATCCCTCAGCCCCTCTAGCTCTGCCCTGCTGTGTGGTGCAGCCATGCAAACCAGGTAACCCTGGGCTGTGGTGGTTCTTACCTGGCTCACCTGAAGCATGGAGCATTGAACTGAGCATGAGGCAAAAGAGCAGCCTGAGAGGCCTGGGCCAGCTGCTCTGGGAAATGAAGTCATGGAATAGTTTGGGTTGGAACAGACCTTTTGATATCCTCAAGTGCAAGCATTAACCCAGCACTGCCCAGGTCACCACCAAACCATGCCCCTCAGCACCACATCTCCATGGCCCTGACACCCCAGGGAGAGGGACTCCACCAGTGGGCCTGGGCCAGGCCTGGACAGCCCTTTAGGGGAAGAAATTGTGCCTTGTGTCCAACCCAGGCCTCCCCTGGTGCAACCTGAGGCTGGTTCCTCCTGTGCTGTTGCCTGAGAGAAGAAATCCCACTCCCACCTGGCTCTGACCTCCCCTAGGGAGCTGCCAAGAGCCAGCAGCTCTCCCCCTGAATGGAATCCTGGTTCCTGGGGTGAGAGCATGAGCTCTGAAACGTGAGGCAGGGGTGAGGCACCTGCATGCAGCACACATCTGGATCCAGGAGGTTACCCTGGCAGCTTGGCACTTCAGTCCCTGCTTTGTCCTGGTGCTGAGCTGCACTGGGGGTTCCTCACTGTTGTTGCCCATCTCTGTTGCCAGGTTGTGCTGGTGAGATGTAGAATCAAGGCTGCCTTTAAATGCTCCACTTAACACCTCTATTTTGTGAAGCAGAGTAAAGATTGGATCAGCAGAGCTGTGGGAGGACATGGGAGAACCTTGAACTGTAGACATGGGCAGCACAAGCAGGTCCTCAGCAGACAGCTTGAGTGTGCTCTGCAGAATGCAGTGCTGGGAGGTGCCAGAAATGAGCTGCCGAAGATCCTGTCCTCACAGTGCCTGCGTGGAGGTGGCTGCCTGCTGACCCCAAGCACAGGCAGAGCTACAAGTGATGCAGGCTGCCAGCAGTGCTGTCCCTGAGGCCTGCCCAGTGCTGCTGTGTGCCTGTGCCAGCAGAGCTGCTCCGGCCGCCGCGGTCTGTGTGCGGCTGGCACCGCTCTGCTCGGGGGCAGTTCTGTGCTGCTTTGGTTGAGCTGGCTGAGCTGGCACTGCTCTGCTCAGGGGCAGTTCTGTGCTGCCTTGGTTGAGCTGGCACTGCTCTGCTCAGGGGCAGTTCTGTGCTGCTTTGGTTGAGCTGGCTGAGCTGGCACCGCTCTGCTCAGGGGCAGTTTGGTTGAGCTGGCTGAGCTGGCACCGCTCTGCTCAGGGGCAGTTCTGTGCTGCTTTGGTTGAGCTGGCTGAGCTGGCACCGCTCTGCTCAGGGGCAGTTCTGTGCTGCTTTGGTTGAGCTGGCTGAGCTGGCACTGCTCTGCTCAGGGCAGTTCTGTGCTGCTTTGGTTGAGCTGGCTGAGCTGGCACTGCTCTGCTCAGGGGCAGTTCTGTGCTGCTTTGGTTGAGCTGGCTGAGCTGGCACCGCTCTGCTCGGGGGCAGTTCTGTGCTGCTTTGGTTGAGCTGGCTGAGCTGGCACCGCTCTGCTCAGGAGCAGTTCTGTGCTGCTTTGGTTGAGCTGGCTGAGCTGGCACCGCTCTGCTCGGGGGCAGTTCTGTGCTGCTTTGGTTGAGCTGGCTGAGCTGGCACTGCTCTGCTCAGGGCAGTTCTGTGCTGCTTTGGTTGAGCTGGCTGAGCTGGCACTGCTCTGCTCAGGGGCAGTTCTGTGCTGCTTTGGTTGAGCTGGCTGAGCTGGCACTGCTCTGCTCAGGGGCAGTTCTGTGCTGCTTTGGTTGAGCTGGCTGAGCTGGCACTGCTCTGCTCAGGGGCAGTTCTGTGCTGCTTTGGTTGAGCTGGCACTGCTCTGCTCAGGGGCAGTTCTGTGCTGCCTTGGTTGAGCTGGCTGAGCTGGCACTGCTCTGCTCAGGGGCAGTTCTGTGCTGCCTTGGTTGAGCTGGCTGAAGGACAGAGCTCAGAAGGTTGTGATCAGTGCTGCAGAGTCTAGATGAAGGCCTGTAGCTGGTGGTGCTCCCTGGGGTCAGGACTGGGTCTGGGCTTGTTCAGCATAGAATCATGGAACAGCCTGAGTTGGAAGGAACTTTAAAGATTGTGTGGTTCTACCTCTGCCATGGGCAGGGACACCTCCCAGTGCACCAGGTTGCCCAAGGCCTCATCCACCATGGTCTTAAACACTTCCAGTGATGAGATGTCTACAGCTTCTCTGAGCAACCTGGTCCAGTGTCTCATCACTCACTGCAAGAACTTTTGCCTAATAGCCAATCTAAACATCTTCAACTACACTGTGCATGAAGGGATGGAGTGGAGCCTCAGCCAGTTTGCTGATGCCCCCAGACTGACACTGGAGAGACTGAAAAGGCAACCTAAAAATACTGTGAAAACCACATTCATGCAAGGGGATGCCTTGAGGGATGGGGGAAATGCCCATGGGCTTGAATGAATGCAGCACCTGGAGCTTGCCTCCCTCCTCCTTTGGCTGTTGCAGAAGGGCTGCAGTAGGTGTCCTGCCATGTGTGTCACAAACGTGGTTTGACTTCAGCAGGGCTCTGGGCCCCACCAAAACATCCTCCTGAGCAAGTTTAGGAAGAGTGGGTTGAGAACTGGCTTTAAGAGCTCAGAGTGTTGTGGTCAGCAGCACAGGGTCTAGTTGGAGGCCTCTATCTTGTGGTGTTCCCCAGAACTCGGGACTGGCTCCACTCTTGTTCAAAACCTTCATCAGTGACCTGGATGAAGGGACAGAGTGGAGCCTCAGCCAGCTGCTGATGGTCCCAAACTGGGAGCAGTGGCTGACAGCCCTCAGGCTGTGCTGCCATCCAGCCAGGCCTGGCCAGGCTGCAGAGCTGGGCACAGGGAACCTCATGGAGCTCAGCAAGGGCAAGGGCAGGGTCCTGGCCCTGGGGAGGAACAACCTCCTGCAGCAGCACAGCTGAGGGGGGACCTGCTGGGAAGCAGCTCCAAGGAGAAGGAGCTGGGAGTGCTGGGGGACAAGAAGTTGCCCATGAGGCAGCAATGTGCCCTGGGGGCCAAGGAGGTCTTGTTTTTCCTACAGAAATGTCATTATTGTTGAAGTCCTCACTGCCTACAGGAAATGAACACAGGCAGTAGGCTCCAGTTTTCAAAAGTCTTCAATCTCATCCTGGTTGTTTCTGGATCCTTCTGTGGAATTACCCAGGCTGCAGCAGAGGAGAATGAAGAGAATGTGGCTTTTAGAAGAAACAGAATATTAATTCTGCTGGTTGAATTAGTTCTTAAAATGAGAGAGAGAGAGAGGGAGGGAGGGAGGGAGGGCTCCTTCTGATTGTTGGCAGTGACCTGTGCTGGATTCTGAGCAACTTTGCACTGTCAGCTTTGGTCCTGGGCTGTGTGAGCACAGGGAAACAACACCTGGACAAGGCACTGAGCATAGCCAGGCTGCAGGGGCAGGGCTGGGGCTCAGGGCTCTCTGCATGGGGTGAATATTGATTTGCTGCCATCTAGAGCTGGGCTCTTTTCCTTTCCCTTTCCCCCTTCTTTGAGTTCCCTTTCCTCCCCTCCCCCTCACCCCCTTCTTTCAGTTTTCCTTTTTCACTTTCCTTTCCCCCCTTCTTCTTCTACTTTCCTTCCCCCCTTCTTCTTTTACTTTCCTTCCCTTCCCTTCTTCTACTTTCCTTCCCTTCCCTTCTTCTACTTTCCTTCCCTCCCCTTCTTTTACTTTCCTTCCCTGCTTCTTCTTTTACTTTCCTTCCCTCCCCCCTTCTCTTCTACTTTCCTTCCCCCTTCTTCTTTTACTTTCCTTCCCCCCTTCTTCTTCTAATTTCCTTCCCCCTTCTTCTTTTACTTTCCTTCCCCCCTTCTTCTTCTACTTTCCTTCCCCCCTTCTTCTTCTACTTTCCTTCCCCCCTTCTTCTTTTACTTTCCTTCCCCCCTTCTTCTTTTACTTTCCTTCCCCCCCTTCTTCTTTTACTTTCCTCCCCCCCCTTCTTCTTTTACTTTCCTTACCTTTTTCCTACTATTTTATTTCCCCCTTCTTTTAGTTCCCACTGCCTTTTTAGTTTTTTCCCTCTTATTTTAGTTTTTTTGCCCCCCCTTCTATTTGTTTCTTTATTTTCCCTTGTTTTCTCAATATATTTTTCCTTCTTTCCCCCTTTTCCCCCCTTGTCTTCCATTCACTTTCCCTGTTCCTGACAGCCCACAGTGTGTGCATGTTCCCCCCCCCACCTTCACCAAGATTTCACCAGAACCAGAGAGGAGTCCTGGTTAAGTGAGGGCCTGAGTCTAGCCAAAGAGAGCTGACACTGTAAGGTACAAACTGGGCAAGGGGATACAGCTGTGCAGGGCCTGTGCTCAGGGCCTGTGATGCCTCTGGCTGCAGATTCTGTGGCTCTATGAATGTGGTTCAGGCAATTTGTGAATAGCAAATGGCTCAGTGCATGATAAGGGATGTGTAGAGACCACCTTTCTGTCTGCATTCATAGAATGGGTTGGGTTGAAAGGGAGCTTAAAGCTTATCCAGCTCCAAGCCCCTGCCATGGGCAGGGACACCTCCCACCAGCCCAGCTTGCTCAAGGCCTCAACCTTGAACACCTCCAGGGAGGAGGCAGCCACAGCCTCCCTGGGCAGCCTGTGCCAGAGTCTCCCCAGCCTCACTCTCAAGGATTTCTTCCTCATCTCCAGTCTCAATCTCCTCTCTCCGAGCTCAAAGCCATTGTCCCTCATCCTGGCACTCCCAGCCCTTGTCCAAAGTCCCTCCCCAGCTCTCCTGGAGCCCCTTCAGGTGCTGGAAGGCTGCTCTGAGGTCTCCAGGCTGAACAGCCCCAGCTCTCCCAGCCTGGCTTATTTCTTAAATATTACTTCAGGCAAAAGTTGAGGAAGCAAACTGGAGCCTAGGCTCTCCCTTCTTCCTCTTCTCAAATGGCTTGGAAAAGGAGAGTTGGAGATTCCTGTCAAGAAGAAATGCCTTCCCTGGGGTGAAGCAATTGGTAGAAGAAGAGTCTGTGCTGCCACTTGAGTCAGAGGTGCAGCATTCTCCAAGTGGAATCCTTTCATGAAACAGTTTTGTATTTGTAAGATTGTTCCTGGATTTCCAACAGCAGCAGAATGTTAAATACAGATTCTGTTAAAACATGAGCACAAAACCCCAGGCTGGGAGAGCAGAGAAGTGGGACTGGCCTTACAGGCTTGGAACTGAGATAGAGTAGAGTAGAGTAGAGTAGAGTAGAGTAGAGTAGAGTAGAGTAGAGTAGAGTAGAATAGACTAGACCAGACCAGGTTGGAAGAGACCTTCAAGATCAATGTGTCCAACCTATCATCCAACACCACCTAATCAACTAACCCATGGCACCAAGCACCCCATCAAGTCTCCTCCTGAACACCTCCAGGGATGGTGACTCTACCACCTCCCCGGGCAGCCCATTCCAATGGGCAATCACTCTCTCTGATGAGTTCCCTCCTTTGGGACCCTGAGGTGTAGGTGCCACATCCTCCCTTCCAGCGGTGTCAGTGAATGTTGCCAGTGCCTGAAGAGGGTCTGTTGGCAAGGTGAGCCACGTTGGTGAGGATTTGTGCTCCATGGGCTTGTTGCTTCAGCAGCTGAATGAGGAGCACATTGTGATGTGGCTTCCTTCAGCAGAATGATGGAGTCCCAGTGTCGTACAATGTAATCTCCAAACCAGTCTTGTGGAGCCAGTTAGGTTAAATCAGCTCTGGCCTTACTCCAGAGGTCTCTCACTCAGGAGATCTCAATAATTTTGTTGTCAGTATTTAATACTTCTTTGGCTGTGGCCTGTTCTCATGGTTAATAGGCAAAGCATCAGTGTTCCTGCCACACTCCCCTGTGCTCTGATCTCTTGCTGCCTTTTCACTTCGCTGGGGGTGAAGGAACAAGAGGAGAATGATAATTCCCAGCTGCATCTTTCTGGCTTTCTCATGAAACTGACCTCTGGTTTCTCTGCATGTGGCCCATCCTTACCACTGTAATTGCTTCCCATTATTAATTTTTGCTTTTGTACAGAAATTATCTTTCTCAGCCATAACAAAGCTAAGGCAGGATCTCTGGCAGATGGCATCCCCCCTGCTCTTTGCTGGGCACAGTGCTTAATGCTCACAGTGGTTCTTGCTGCAGCCCAGTGAGTTGAGCAGCAAATCCTCCCCAGGAGCAAACCTTTTTCATGGGAGACTCTCTGCTGTACTCACCTCATTGCTGTGTGTGAGCAGGCCCCAGGCTCCCTCTGAACACTGGGGCAGTCTGTTGGCTCAACTGGCAGCCTGGGTTCATGGAATCATAGAATGGTTTTGGTGGAGAGGACCTTAAAGCTCAGCCAGTTCCAACCCCCTGCCATGGGCAGGGACACCTCCCACCAGCCCAGGCTGCCCAACCTGGCTTTGAACACTTCCAGGGAGGAGGCAGCCACAGCCTCCCTGGGCAGCCTGTGCCAGAGTCTGCCCACCCTCACTCTCAAGGATTTCTTCCTCATCTCCAGTCTCAGTCTCCCCTCTCCCAGCTCACAGCCATTCTCCCTCATCCTGGCACTCCCAGCCCTTGTCAAAAGTCCCTTCTCAGCTTTCTTGCAGGCCTCCTTCAGGTACTGGAAAGCTTCAGTGAGAGGTTTTCTGGCTTTGGGGTTTGTTTTGCCCAAAGCAAGCAGCTTTGCTTTTCTCAGCAGGGAGGAGGTGGCAGCAGCGGCTGTAGGTGGGCAGCAGGCTGCAGAATCTGTGGGATTTATTTGGAGAGAACAGAACGTTGGGAAGGTCTCTTTCCAAAAGGAGATGCTTGGTGTGCAGGATTTCAGGGGTAACTGTGCAGCTGTGAAACTCTCTGTGTGAAGGGCTGGAGCCTAGGAAGAGCACTCCCTGGAGCAGCAGCAGCGATCATGCAGCGCAGGTCGCGCAGCAGAGAGGCTTCACTGGAAGCATTTTTCTGAGCCCACATGATGGAGGACACTTGGAGTTACTGTCTGTCTCTCCCTCTCTCCATTTGCTTTACAAATGTCCTTAAAATCAATTTTCTACAACACATTTACCTCAGAAGCCTTTCTGTAAAGCTGCAAATGTATGGGTGATTGCTTTATTCAAGAGAGGCAGAAACATTCCAGGAGGGAGCACGTCGGATTCAAGCCAGCACAGCAGAGCAGCTGAAGAAATTAATTCCTCTGGAGTCACCTGCTCCTGGTAATTTAGATTTGTTTTATTGAAGCATTTTCCTGGTTCAACTTGCCTGACAGTTGAAGAGTGCATTATTTCTTCTCACAGCACCACTTGCAGGCCTTGGGGTTTGCTGCCTCCTCCACTGCCCAGAAGCAGGCAGGGCGCTGTGTTTCGGTGCTGCTGCTGTGGGTTACAAAGGGACAGACTTGTAAGCAAATATTTACAGGGTAGTCTCCTGTTAAACATTGGGTGCCACTGGCAACCTCTCCCCTCACTCCAAATGAAACAACACAAAGTTTGTTTTCCTCCAAGTTTGCCTTTGCTTGAACTTCCCAGCCTTGACCCAGCTGGAAGCTGGCCGGAGCGAGCGAGCGGCCGGAGGGGAGGGCTGGGGAGTGGAGGTCAGAAAGAGGAGAAGGTTTCCAAGGTCAGAACTTGAAGAGAGAAAACCAAGGATCTTACAGGGCATTTGTCAGCCTTCCTTCTACTCTGATCTGGTGAGACCCCACCTTGAATGCTGCATCCAGTTCTGCTGTGCTGTTGAGTCAGTCCCAAGGAGGCCACGGGGATGATCCAAGGGCTGGAGCACCTCTGCTGTGAGGCCAGGCTGAGGGAGCTGGGGGTGTGCAGCCTGGAGAAGACTCCAAGGAGACCTTGAGCTGCCTTCCAGTAGCTGAATGGATCCTACAGGAAGGGCTGGAAAGGGACTTTTCATGAAGGTGGCTGGAGACAGGACAAGAGGGAATGGTTTGAAGCTGAGGGAGAACAGGGTTAGGCTGGAGCTGAGGAAGTAGTAGGAGGGTGGTGAGAGCCTAGAACAGGTTGCTCAGGGGGGCTGTGGATGTCTCCTCCCTGGAGATGATCCAGGCCAGGTTGGATGAGGCCTGTGCTGGTGGGAGGTGTCCCTGCCCATGGCAGGGAGGTTGGAGTGGATGATCTCTGAGGTTCCTAGGCCATTCTGTGCTTCCTTCTGAAGAATGGCTGCAGCTTCAGACAGCATGTCTGACTAAGAGCCTGATTTGATGTGTGCATCCCTGACTGCTTTGTCAGGGAAAATCCTTCCATTTCTTCAGCCAAGACAGCTGAGGCTTTTCTTGCTGTGGTACCAACAATTAACAGCACTCTCATCCTGCCCTGTGTTGCTTACAAAGGGAAGTGTGAAGCTGGGTGTGTAGATGGAGGTCACACAAAGATAGCCCTGAGCACTCTCAGAGCCAGTCCAAAGCTCAGTTCCTAAAGCCTTTTGAATGACAATTTGACTTATTTTCAAGAGTGAACATAAGAATAGCAGCCCAGCAAGATCTCTGCTCTTTCTTGCTCTCTGTATTTACCAACAGAAGAATCACAGAGTCACAGAATCATAGGGGCTGGAAGAGACCTCCAGAGACTGAGTCCAACTCCCCTGCCAGAGCAGATTCACCTAAAGCAGGTCACACAGGAACACATCCAGGCAGGCCTTGAATGTATCCAGAGATGGAGACTCCACCACCTCTCTGGGCAGCCTGCTCCAGGGCTCTGCCACCCTCAGAGCACAAAGTTCCTTCTCACATTTAGATGGAATCTAAACTTCAATTAATCTTTGATTAATGCTTTTCTTTCTCACTTTGTGAACAGACACACTGCAAACCTGCTCTGGTTCCTCAGCTGGACCACCTCAGAGTCCTTTAGGTGCAGCTTGAAGGAACCTGCTGTTCCCATTACAGTCGTTGGGTTGTCAGGAGTAGCTCTGGGAGTCAGAGTTGCTGCTTGGGAGAGATTTCTTCTCATTGCTGTGTGAAAAGTTGGTTCTGCTTGAGAGGAGAACAAACAATGAGTATGTTGAGTGAAAATTCATGGATCCATAGAATGGGTTGGGTTGGAAGGACCTTAAAGCTCATCCAGTTCCAACCCCTTGCCAGGAGCAGGGGACACCTCCCACCAGCCCAGCTTGCTCAAGGCCTCAACCTTGAACACCTCCAGGCAGGAGGCAGCCACAGCCTCCCTGGGCAACCTGTGCCAGAGTCTCCCCAGCCTCACTCTCAAGGATTTCTTCCTCATCTCCAGTCTCAATCTCCCCTCTCCCAGCTCAAAGCCATTGTCCCAAACAAAAAGGATGAGGTTCCAGGTTAGATTAAAACCCTTCCTGTTAAGATAAATAACCCCCCAGCTTTGCTTCCTGCAGGACCACTCTTCTTCTTCTGGCCCTTTTTTAGCTGGAGCCTTGAGGCGCAGCTTTAGGAGGAGGAAAGTTTGCAGCAAGCTCTTTCCCTCCCCAAATTCTGAGTCTGTTTTGCTTACTGAAGGAAAAAAAGGAGAAATCTTCCCTGGTAACCACTCTGAAGTCACTGAAATGCCAGCTGAGAATTAGAGAGCAGTGAAGACTCCTTTTGATTGCAGAATTCTTTTGGCATTAACACATCTGCAGTGTTGATGAATATATGGAAAAATGGAGCCGTGCCTCTCTCCTGCCCTGTCTCCGGCCTGACAATAAATCAGCTTCCCCCCCCCCTTAAAACGTCTGGCCTGGTAATTTATGTTTGCACAACCCATTACTGAATTCAGGGAAGGTGTTTTAGTTGGCAGGGCACAAGTCCAGGGATCCAGGGGACCTATTTTAACGCCGAGCTTTTGTTGCTGCTCCTAATGACCTGCAGAAAACTATGGATTTGCTTAATTACAAAGCCCAGCTCGCTTTAGCCTTGGAGCTCCTCTCCCTTCCTCAGCACAAAGGGGGTGCTTTCAGGCTTTGAAAGAATTAGTGCTTCTTAGGCTTGAATCCACAACACACCCAAAAAAAACTTCACCCAGGGCAAATCCTGCCTGACCAACCTGGTGGCCTTCTATGAGCAGGTGACAACATCAATAGCTGAGGGGAGAGCAGATGATGTCGTTTGCCTGGCCCTGAGCAAAGCCTTCGGCACTGTCCCCACCACATTCTGGTCTCCAGGCTGGTGACACATGGGTGTGATGGGTGACCACTAGATGGATAAGGAACTGGCTTGATGGCCGCACCCAAAGAGTGGCTGTCAATGGCTCCACGTCCCAGGGGAGGCCAGGGACAAGCAGAGTCCCTCAGGGATCAGTCCTGGGACCAGTCCTGTTCAACATCTCTGTGGGTGCCATGGACAGTGGCACTGAGTGCACCCTCAGCAAGTTTGCTGATGACACCAAGCTGTGTGGGGCAGCAGACAGCTGGAGGGAAGGGATCCATCCAGAGGGAGCTGGACAGGCTGGAGAGGTGGGCACAAGCCAACCTCAGGAGGTTCAACAAGACCAAGGGCAGGGTCCTGCAGCTGGGTGGAGGCAATCCCAGGCACAAATCCAGGCTGGGCAGGGACTGGCTGGAAAGCAGCCCTGAGGAGAGAGACTTGGGGGTGCTGGGGGAGGAGAAGCTCACCAGGAGCTCTCAGTCTGCACTTGCAGCCCACAAAGCCAATCAGATCCTGGGCTGCAGCAGGAGAAGTGTGGCCAGCAGGGCAAGGGAGGTGATTCTCCCCCTCTGCTCAGCCCTGGGGAGACCCCACCTGGAGTACTGCCTCCAGTTCTGGAGCCCCTATGACAAGAGGGATCTGGAGGTGCTGGAAGGTGTCCAGAGAAGGGCCAGGAGGATGAGCAGAGGGCTGGAGCTGCTCTGCTGTGAGGACAGACTGAAGGAGTTGGGGCTGTTCAGTCTGGAGAAGAGAAGGCTCTGAGGTGACCTCATTGTGGCCTTCCAGGATCTGAAGGGGGCTACAGGAAGGCTGGGGAGGGACTGCTCAGGATCTCAGGGAGTGATAGGACTAGGGGGAATGGAATGAAGCTGGAGGTGGGGAGATTGAGGCTGGAGGGGAGGAGGAAGTTCTTCCCCATGAGAGTGGTGAAGCCCTGGAATGGGTTGTGCAGGGAGGTGGTTGGGGCCCTGTCCCTGGAGGTGTTTAAGGCCAGGCTGGCTGAGGCTCTGGCCAGGCTGATCTAGTGTGGGGTGTCCCTGCCCATGGCAGGGGGGTTGGAACTGGCTGATCCTTGTGGTCCCTTCCAACCCTGACTGATTCTATGCCACTACTATGATACTATGTAAGAGGCCTAAACCCCAACACCCAAAAGGAAATAGGTTTACCAGGGGTTTTTTTTTCCCCCTCACCCCACTTTTTCAACCCCAAAGCAGTCTAAAGAGTCAGGCTGGGCTGCATCCCTGCTGCTGTATTTATCATTTCTGAGGATCCTTTTATTTTATAGCCCAGTTGTAAATATTTAGGCCAGCATCAAGACAGTATGCAAATAAAAGAAGTTTTATTAATAACCATTATCAGGCCCCTGGTAATAAATATGCAGGGCTTGCACAGGCACAAACCCACCCCAGCAGCAGCAAAGCCATGCAGAGCCATTAACCATTTTTAATGGGCTTGCAGATGGAATAATTTAATGGGACTCCACTTACTCAGGTTCCAGCTCCTCTGACTATTTCTCATCTGCTTGAAAGCTTTCATCTGAGATCCATTGCTACCATTTGTGATCACACCTTGTCTCTGTTTAAAGCCATAAACCTGTGGTTTCCCCCTTTCTGAAGCACTCATGTTTGCTTGCAGCTGTTGTGCATCCAGGAGAGTGGAACCAGGAGCTCTAGGGAGGTTCCCCTTCCCGATCTACTCTGCCCTAGGGAGGCCACAGCTGGAGTCCTGGGCCCAGGTCTGGGCTCTCCAGTTCAGGAGAGGCAGAGAACTGCTGGAGAGAGTCCAGGGCAGGCTGCAGAGCTGCTGAGGGGCCTGGAGCAGCTCTGGGAGGAGCAAAGGCTGAGAGCCCTGGGGCTGAGAGCCTGCAGAAGAGCAGCCCCAGAGGGGAGCTGAGCAATGCTCAGCAAGAGCTGAAGGAGCTGTGGGGGGCAAGAGGCTGGGGCCAGGCTCTGCTGAGTGGTGCCCAGGCACAAGGGGCAGCAATGGGCACAAACTAGTACCCAGAAGGTTCCATATGAATGGGAGGAGAAAGTTGTTTGGTGTGAGGGTGCTGGAGGCCTGGAGCAGGCTGCCCAGAGAGGTTGTGGAGTGTCCTTGTGTGGAGAGCTTCCAACCCCCCCTGGGCACTGTGGTGCTGGGCAAGCTGCTGTGGGTGCCCTGCTGGAGCAGGGGTTGGATGAGCTTCAGGGGTCCCTTCCAACCTCACCATGGCAGGGATTTCTGAAGCACAGAGGTGGTTATGTTTCTGTTGCTCACACACAGAGGGTGTACAGGGGAGGTGGTGTGGGAGGCAGCAGAGTTCAGCAGTGAAGCTGGGGCTGCCTTGGCTGCTGCGTGGGGAATCAGCTTCATGCAGGAGCCCTGCTGCTCTTGGGTGCTTAGTGCAAGGCAGGAGTTACCCCATGGCACTTCCTCCTGCACACCACACACAGGATCAGTGTATTGGTTGTTGCTCTAAAGATTGAAGCTGTTAAGGACCAGCTTCAGCCCTTCTGCCTAAAACTGGCTTTGTGTCTCATGTTTATCTCTTGCTTCAGATCAGAAAGGAAAGTGGCCTGGTTCCATGAGCTGGCTGATGTAGATACAGCATCATCAGATCTTCTAAGAGCTTCTGCTGTGGTTTTCTGTCTGCTTTGGTTCCTTCTGGGTAAATGAGTGTGAAGTATGTTGCCAAGTGTATGCCAGGTTGGTCAGTTTGTCTGAGTGGTGATGTGGGCATCAGAGGCCATTGAAGGGGCAGGATATCACAACAGAAATTCTTGGGTGTAGTCTGGATGCTGACAAATGAGCTGCTGTGGCAGAAGAGAGCTTTGTGCCCTTTCTGGAGCTGGAAGAGCTCATTGGAGCTCCAAGCTGAGCGTGAGGTAGCACTGGAGATGCTTTCAGAAGTGCCTGAATGTGTTAAGAGTTCTCAGTCCTGTTTGTCAGATGTGATTTGAGCTCTGAAGGGCTGAACCCTCCCCTGCTCACACTGCACTTCAGGGCATGTCTGCACCTGCAGCATGGCCTGGCTGTGCCTGCTGGGGTGACCCTGGCTTCCACATGCAGTTCAGTGTGTGCCCTGGCTGCTGCCTCTCCAGCTGGCTGGGCATGGCCTGGGGACTGTGCTGGATCACAAGCTCCAGATGCCACATCTCTGGAGGGGTAATCAGACACATTAACCTGTTGCTGATCATCATCTGTGCCTCTCACTCTGCTGGCCAGCAGCTGGAGAACTGGAGTGGGTGAATGAGAAGCAGCACTTGGTTTGTGGGGACAAGAAGCTGGAGGTGGGCTCAGGGCTGCAATTAGCTTCCCCAGCTGCTCCATCCCTGCAGTGCCCAGCAGAATGCCAGGGGCACTGTCTGACACCCTGCCCACTGCTCCTGCTGCAAGCTTTGCAGAGCCTTCCTCAGCTGGGGCAGCTCAGGTCAGGTTTGCACATCCCTGTGGCACTTTGTAGCCATCCACTCTTAACTTTCTATCAAGAGTAACAGAGAGTGGTTCTTGTGGGTGGGCAAAGGTGTCAGTGGCAGGCAGTGTGTGGGGGAAGCTCTTAGGGTGCAGAGTTGTTCAGCCTGGAGAGGAGACCTGGATGTGTACAGCTCCCTGGAAGAAAGTTGGGGTTGGGTGGGGGTTGATCTCTTCTCCCAGGGAACAGTCAAGAGGATGACAGGAAACAGCCTCAAGTGGTGCCAGGAGGGGTTTAGGTTGGACATGAGGAGCAATGTGTTCTACAGAAGGCTTGTCAAGCCCTGGCCCAGGGCTCAGGGCAGTGGTGGAGACCCCATTCCTGGAGGGGCTTCACAGCTGTGTAGATGTGGTGCTGAGGGCTGTGGTTTGGTGGTGACCTGGCAGTGCTGGGTTCAGGGTTGGACTCAATGATCTTAAAGGTCCCTTCCAACCAAAAATGCTTCTGTGTGAAGGGAAGCAAGAGGAATGCTTGGATTCTTGAAATGCATTCCTGCTGGATCAGACAAAACACATTTCTAGCTTCAAAGGAGGAACTGCCAACAGAGGAAGTTGATTCTGCTTTGACAGGATCTCTCTTCTTGCTGTTCTGCTCCCCTCATCATGCTGTGCCCCCTCTCGGGGGGATGTGTCACAGGCCAGAGCAGATGGTGTCCCTTGGGAGCAGGGTCCACCTGCAGGCTTGGTGGGAGAGGATGGTGGGGAGGTCAGGAATGTTCCCAGTCAAGTGAATGCTGAAAGCAGGCTTCACATCAAGAGCTGAAGGTGGCCTGCAGCACGCTGCAGGCTTGTGGTGCACCTTTAGCCCATGGCATCTCACTGCAGGCAGGAGCACTTGGGCCTTGCTGGGCACTGGCTGTGCAGAAGCACAGAAGCAGAGGAAGTTGCTGTTAGGTTTAACCAAAACAATGCAGCCAAGGTCAAGCAGAAGCAAGTTAGTATCTGTCCAGAGTGAAGAAGAGAGGGGAGGAGAGGTGGGGAGGAGGAGAGATGGAGAGGAGGAGAGGTGGGGAGGAGGAGAGGTGGAGAGGAGAGGAGAGGTGGTGGGGAGGTGGAGGGGAGGAGAGGTGTGGAGGAGGAGAGGTGGGGAGGTGGAGAGGAGAGGTGGAGTGGAGAGGAGGAGAGGTGGAGTGGAGAGGAGGAGAGGTGAGGAGGTGGAGTGGAGAGAAGAGATGGAGTGGAGAGGAGGGGAGGTGAGGAGGAGAGGTGGAGAGGAGAGGTGGACTGGAGAGAAGAGATGGAGTGGAGAGGAGGAGAGATGGAGTGGAGGACAGGTGGAGTGGAGAGGAGGAGAAGTGAAGAGGAGGAGAGGTGGAGAGGAGAGGTGGAGAGGAGGGGATTGTTTTGGTACCAGCAGCCTCATGGTCGCTGTCTCTCCAGTGGAATTGTTCAGCAAGATCTTTGTTTCCCTTTCCACACCCACCAGTGACTTACTTACATTTTACTACTTTTGTGCTCAAGAGCTGTGAAGAAAATTTTAAAGGCATAGCCTAAAACTCCCCCAGAGACCAAAGCAGAGCCTTAAGCAATGAGTACTGCCCAGGTCTCCAGCTGCTGGAGAGCCTTCCTGCAGCCCTGCCCGGTGGCTGCTGCTCAGCTGCTTTTCCAGGCGTTTAAAACGTCGGAGGAACGAAGTCAAAGCTGCTGCTGCTTGTCTTTGAAACGGAAGCCTCTTTGATAAGCCTCTGATCTCTCTGCCCAGAGTTGTAGCAGCAGATTCCAGCACTGATTGTAAAGTTGGGCGAGTGAAAACGTAGCCACCCAGCTTCAAACGCTGCGTGGCCGTCGGAGGCTCCGCGCAGGGCATTGCCGGCGCCGAGAGCCAAGCGCAAACCCAAGTAGCCTGCTGAATTTACCTGCCAGGGCGAAGCCACAAAAGAGAGCTGCCACTTCTAATCCTCACATCCCTCTCAAATCATCATTCTGTTTTTGCAAGTTGGACTCCCTGATCTCTTCAGCTCCAGCTGGTGTAGCGGTTTGAAGAGCTGTCTCTCCTTGTCAGCTCGCTGCTTTAACAGCAATCAGCGGATCTGAGGTTCGTGCAGGGCCCTTTCATCCTGCGCCTTCCCCGAGCGCCATACACGCCTCACAGCTACAGCATCCTGCAACCACCTCTTGGGTGGCTGCTGCTACTCAGCTGGAGGAGCAGCTGGCAGCTTCTTAGCCCTCCCTTGCTTGCTTCAAAGCCTTGTGGGAAAGCAGCAGGCGCAGAGATGATCCCAGTGCGGCCCAAGGGCCTTCGTCTCCTCTGACCAGGAGCTAGAGCCAGAGTCACAGAGTGCATTGGGTTGGAAGGGACCCTCCAAGGTCATCTTGTCCAGTCTCACAGTCTCACAGTATCACCAAGGTTGGAAGAGACCTCAAAGATCATCGAGTCCAAGCTGTCACCACAGACCTCATGACTAGACCATGGCACCAAGTGCCACATCCAATCCCCTCTTGAACACCTCCAGGGATGGGGACTCCACCACCTCCCTGGGCAGCACATCCCAATGGTGGACAACTCTCTCAGTGAAGAACTTTCTCCTCACCTTGAGTCTAAACCTCCCCTGGCACAGCTTGAGACTGTGTCCTCTTGTTCTGGTGCTGCTTGCCTGGGAGAAGAGACCAACCCCCACCTGGCTACAACCTCCCTTCAGGTAGTTGTAGACAGCAAGAAGGTCTCCCCTGAGCCTCCTCTTCTCCAGGCTAAGCAACCCCAGCTCCCTCAGCCTCTCCTCACAGGGCTGTGCTCAAGGCCTCTCCCCAGCTTTGTTGCCCTTCTCTGGACACCTTCAAGTCTCTCAATGTCCTTCCTAACCTGAGGGGCCCAGAACTGGACACAGGACTCAAGGTGTGGCCTAAGCAGTGCTGAGCACAGGGCACAATGACCTCCCTGCTCCTGCTGGCCGCACTCTTCCTGATGCAGGCCAGGATGCCCTTGGCCTTCTTGGCCACTTGGGCACGCTGCTGGCTCATGTTTAGGCAGCTGTCAATCAGCTTCAAAGTGTTGTGGGAAAGCAACAGATTCAGAGATGATCCCAGTGCAGCCCAAGGGCCTTTGTCTCCTGTGACCAGGAGCTAGAGCCACAGAGTCCCAGATTGCATTGAGTTGGAAGGAACCCTCCAAGGTCATCTTGTCCAACCCCCTGCAGGCAGCAGGGACACTTCCAACTAGAGCAGGCTGCCCAGGGCCACATGGAGTCTGACTTGGCTGTCTCCATGGATGGAGCCTCCATCACATCCCTGGGCAACCTGTTCCAGTATTGCACCACCCTCATGCTGCAGAACTTCCTCCTGATGTCCAATCTCAATCTGCCCTGCCCCAGTTTCAAACCATTGTCCCTTGTCCTATCCCCACAGGCCCTTGGAAAGAGTCCCTGCCCAGCCTTTGTGTAGGCCCTCTTCAGACAGTGCAATGTGCAGGGAACTGTGCAGATGTGGGGCCTGGGGACTTGGTGGGGAAGGGTTAGTGGTTGGACTGGATGGTCTTTTCCAACCTGACTGATTGTATGAGTCTGTGTTCAGCCCAGCCCAAACCTGGGAATGCAGCAGAGAAAAAGCATCCCTCCAGGCCTGCAAGCCCTGGGCTGGTTTTGTCTTGTGATTGTTGTTTTATTGCAGTGTACTCCTGGAAAGGGAGCACAGATGGCACTGAACTGGGAGGCAGTGTTGATCTGCTGCAGAGCAGAGAGACTCTGCAGAGGGACCTGGGCAGGCTGGATCCATGGGCTGAGGGCAGTGGGATGAGGTTCAACAAGGCCAAGGGCTGGGTCCTGACCTTGGGGCACAACAACCCCAGGGAGGCTCCAGGCTGGGGGCAGAGTGGCTGCAAACTGCCTGGGGGGAAAGGCCCTGGGGGTGCTGGTTGGCAGCAGCTGAAGATGAGCCAGGGGGTGCCCAGGGGGCCAAGAAGGTCACCAGCAGCCTGGCCTGGAGCAGCAGTGGTGTGGCCAGCAGGAGCAGGGCAGGGATTGTTTCCCTGTATTGGGCACTGGGGAGGCCACAGCTTGAGTCCTGGGTTCAGTTTTGGGCTCTCACCCCAAGAAGGACATTGAGAGGCTGGAGCAGGTCCAGAGAAGGGCAACAAAGCTGGGAAAGGTCTGGAGAAGAGGGCTGGGGAGGAGCAGCTGAAGGACCTGGGGCAGAGGCACTGGCAGAGGTTTGGACACCATTAGTTCCATCAGCTCAGTTTTCCGTAGGGCTTGATCCAAGCTTGTTTTTGCTTCTGTCAGTGCTTCATGTTACACTTCTGCTTGGCTTCAGGTCTTTTGACCAGAGTTGCTTTTCAGCATCAGTGATCTTTGGAAGAGCTCTTGGAGGTCACTGATGCTGAAAGGCAGCTCTGCTTCAAAAGATGAAGCATCTCAGGCTCCTTTTGCTCCTCCACTGAGGAGCCACCAGCACGTCTGAAGAGCATGGCTGTGACAAGAGCCTCTGCAATTTGGATCATGTCCAACCTCATAACTTTTTAAAATGATCACAAATTTCGTGTTCTGGATACCATTAGAGACCATTTACTGTGTCCACACTCCCAGCAGATGATCTCTCCTCCTTCCTCACCTACCACCTGGGAGCCAGCAAGGCTTCTCTTCTGCATGAAGGGAAAGGGCTCTTACTCCAATGGCCCTTGAGAGCCAGGAAGAGGGAAAGACAGAGGCTCAGACGTGGTCTCAGAGGCCTTAAAACTGTGGAAAACAAGCAAGAGCACATCCACAGACAGTGATGCTAATGGACACTTAGCCTGGCTCTGCCTGTGAATTATTGAGGGCCTGCCTCGTGCTGCTAACACAGCTGCCTCAGAATTGGCTTTGCTGCTCTGACCCCACAGGAAACCTTCTCATCTCATGGTTTTGCCTTTGGTCTGGTCACTGTGCAGGGAACCTTCCCACCCAGCCTCCTGCTGGCATTTTGGAGACAAGCTGCTTTTACCTAGCCATAAAGTTTCAGAAGGCTTCAGTGGCAGAGCTGCTTCCCTGCAGTCCTGAGCTGGGTGATCAGCTGAGAAGAGAGAACCTGCGCAGCAGTTTGCAGTCCTGAGCTGGGGAAGGGGCTGGAGACCAGGCCTGGGGAGGAGCAGCTGAGGGAACTGGGGGTGTTTAGTCTGGAACAAAAGAAACTGAGAGGAAACAGTGTCACAGTATCACCAAGGTTGGGAGAGGCCTCAAAGATCAGCAAGTCCAAGCTGTCACCACAGACCTCGTGACTAGACCATGGCACCAAGTGCCACATCCAGTCCCCTCCTGAACACCTCCAGGGATGGGGACTCCACCACCTCCCTGGGCAGCACATCCCAATGGTGAATGACTCTCTTGGTGAAGAACTTTCTCCTCGCCTCCAGCCTAAACTTCCCCTGGCACAGCTTGAGACTGTGTCCTCTTCTTCCTGCAGCTCCTGCATCTCACAACCCTTTTGCCTGCATGTCTCTGTTGGTGAGGTGCTGAGAGATGGTCTCTTGCCCTCCCATGTCTTTAACACAGGGTTTGGGGTTTTTCATTCTCCTCATGGGCAATGACAGCTTTGCAGGCAGGGAGGAACCTGGAAATCAGCTCCAGCAGTTGCTTTACCTGGGTGTATGCAAGCTGCAGGTCAGTCATGGGGACTGGCAAAAGGCACAACCATGACACAGCAGTTTGTAGGAGGCAGAGCATCAGAGCTCACCTTCTCCATCCAAACCCTGCCTCAGCCATGGGAGCTGCACACTCCAGCCATCTTCTGTTAGTCCACTGAAGGATAGTCCTAATTTTGCACTGTGCCAACTCAAAGAGAACTTCTGCTTTGACAAAGTCAACAGAACTGCAGCATGGTGAGGGCTGGAAGGGACCTCTGGAGATCATCCACTCCAACCCCCTGCTCCAGCAGGGCACCCTCAGCAGCTTGCCCAGGAGCACAGTGCCCAGGGGGCTTTGGAAGCTCTCCATATAAGGAGACTCCACAACCTCTCTGGGCTCCAACACACTCACACCAAAGATGTTTCTCCTGTTCAGATGGAACCTCCTGGGTTCCAGTTTGTACCCATTGCCCCTTATTGACCTGCTGGCAACACTTTCCTTCATGCACCTCGGGAGACCACTGGCCACCAGAGCACGTTTCTGGCTTGTGTCAAACTTGGTGCAGCTCTGCCAGGTCCTCTTCTGTGCACTGCTCTTCAGAAACACACAGAGACACAGAGGCAGGGAGAGCCTTTTCACTGGCTCACAGAAGAGTTCCAGCAGAACCTGAGATGAATGAGATGAATTCACAGATTGCTTTCTGTAATGAGTAATCTTGAAGGGTGGAGGAGGTTTGGAGCTAACAACAGATCATGAGGTGCTATCCTCCCCAGAAGACCCTGGTGTGGACCTCTAGGGTAAAAGCCTGCAGAGATGTAGTAGAGCATCCACCAGCACTGACTTTACTCAACTCTTTGTACCTCAATGCTGAGAAAGAGCAAAGGCAGCCCTTAGACCAGTGAGCTGCACTTTGTGAGTGCTTTGGCAAAGAAAGTTCAGCAGAGTTTGTCTTCTTGTGCCACCATCCAGTGGGGAAGAAGCCCTCAGAGCAGTAAGCTTGCTGATCTCCTGAGCAGAGGGAACTGCTGTTAAAAATGCTGTTTAGACAGAGAGGCTTCGGTGAAAGTCTGCTCCACAGGCTCATCCAACTCATGAAAAGCAGCTTGAAGTCCCAGCCTTGGCAGTTTAATCCCTTAAGAAACCTCCAGACTAGGCTGAGAGAGCAAGGGTCCAGTAGCTGCTGAGCCAGGGTGGATGAGCCCTGTGCAGCTGGCAGTCAGAGTGGGTAAGGAAGGCACCGTGGTGCTGAGCTACCCGAGGTGGCAGCACTCGTGTGCTGTTGCTCACCAGCTCCTTCCAGCACTGACTTTAACCACACAACAGAACCATTCCTTTGGAAACTGCTCACAGGCTCTGTGTCCTGTGATGCCTCTTCGTAATGAGGGCATTAAGAGAAGTGTGGCCAGCAGGGCAAGGGAGGTTCTACTCTGCCCTGCTCTGCCCTAGGGAGAGTCCTGGGTCCAGTTCTGGACTCCCCAGTTTAAGAGAGACTGGAAACTACTGGAGGGAGTCCAGGGGAGGCTACAGAGCTGCTGAGGGGCCTGGAGCAGCTCTGGGAGGAGCAAAGGCTGAGAGCCCTGGGGCTGAGAGCCTGCAGAAGAGCAGCCCCAGAGGGCAGCTGAGCAATGCTCAGCAAGAGCTAAAGGAGCAGTGGGGGGCAAGAGGCTGGGGCCAGACTCTGCTGAGTGGTGCCCAGGGCCAGGCCAAGGGGCAGCAAGGGGCACAGAATGGAAGCCAGGAGGTTGGATGTGAAGAGGAGGAGAAAGTTGTTTGTTGTGAGGGTGCTGGAGGCCTGGAGCAGGCTGCCCAGAGAGGTTGTGGAGTCTCCTTGTATTGAGAGCTTCCAAACCTCCTTGGATTTTGTGCTTCTGGGTAACCAATACTTAAAGTGACTGATCAGAAAATTGAGGACAGACTTTTGATCAGGGCCTGTTGTAACAGGACAAGAGGTGATGGTATGTACTCAGAGGGAGATTAGGGCTGGGAAAAAAGGAGAAATGTTTGAAAGTGAGCGTGGGGAGAGCCTGGCCCAGGTTGCTCAGGGAGGTGGGAGCTGTTCCAGCCCTGGAACCATTGCAAGTCAGGTTAGAGGCTCTGAGTAACCTGCTCTAGATGCAGATGTCCCTGCTGACTGCAGGGGCTGGGACTGGATGAGCTTTCAAGGTCCCTTCCCACCCAAAGCAGTCTATGACTCTGCAGTCAGTGCTCCGTGCTTGGCTGTGGTGTCAGCAGCAGCAGCTAAGGGTGAGCAGATCCTTATCTGCTTCTAGCATCTCTGGGTTTCCTTCTTCCTTTAGCATGATGAAGGAAGAGAAGATGGCCCACAAGTCCTGACTTGTTCCTGCTAAATAGGAAAGCCTGTAGTTGAACCTTTGCTTTTGCACATCCCTGTCATAAGGATTTGCTCTTTGCCTTGCAGGATTCAAAGACCTGGGAGTGAGATCCAGTCAGGAGCAAATGGTGCTCCATAAAGCCTTACTGCCAAGCAGAGCTGTTGAGAGCAAAGGGGTTTTGTTGGAAGGAATCATTTCATTTTACCAATGCATGGACTTTGTCTTGGCCTCAGAGGAGGAAAATCAGCACTTAGGTTTCCAATAACCCAGTCCTAGGAAAGATGTGCCTGTTGTCAGGTTAGCATCCATGGCTTATGCAAAACCTGTGTGTGCAGGCTTTGAGACCCTGTCCTGAGCTTGGAAAGTCTGTGTCAGCAGGCAGAAGAGGATGTGGGAATTAATTCATGGTAGTAGCACAGAATGGGTTGGGTGGGAAAGGACCTGAAAGCTCATCCAGCTCCAACCCCCTGCCATGGGCAGGGACACCTCCCACCAGCACAGGCTGCTCAAGGCCTCATCCAGCCTGGCCCTGAACACCCCCAGGGAGGAGGCAGCCACAGCCTCCCTGGGCAGCCTGTGCCAGAGTCTCCCCAGCCTCACTGCAAAGAATTTCTTCCTCATCTCCACTCTCAGTCTCCTTTCTCCTAGGTCAAAGCCATTGTCCCTTGGGGTGTCTCTCCCAGCCCTTGTCCCAAGTCCCTCCCCAGCTCTCCTGGAGCCCCTTCAGGTGCTGGAATGCTGCTCTGAGGTCTTCTTTAATTAAAGTCCAGAACATTCAAGGGCTACATTTGTTGACTTCAGAGGGCAATCAGAGTATTAATAATAAATTTGTTGTGCTAGGTTTGGATTCAGCTATCTAAGACCCTTGGCCACAATGATCTCCAAGTGTCCATCAGTGGAACTTGCACTTCTGTTGAGTTTCTTGAAGTTAAATGCTTGGATTCCAAGTGTCCCAGATAGATGGATAGGAAGGAAGAAGTTGTTCCCCATGAGGGTGGTGAGAGCCTGGCACAGGTTGCCCAGGGAGGTGGTGGAAGCCTCATCCCTGGAGGTGTTTGCAGCCAGGCTGGAGGTGGCTGTGAGCAACCTGCTGTGGTGTGAGGTGTCCCTGGCCATGGCAGGGGGTTGGAGCTGGATGATCCTTGAGGTCCCTTCCAACCCTGAGAATTCTGTGATTCTGTGGTCTTCAGCTGGTTGCTGTGCTGGTGCTCCCTCTGTCCTCTCCTTCCTGTTCAGGAACAAATCTGGGTTTGAGGCATGGTTTTTCCACAGTGACACAGTCACAGGTGGTGCCCACAGCAGAGTGGTGCTTGTTTAATAAAGGATGAAGGCCAAAGGACTTTGGTGTTTGGTCTTCTGTACATTCACTTCATAAACTTAACATCCTGGAGCCAAAAGAAGAGAAAGGTATTTAAATTTATGACCAAAACAAGAGCTCCTTCTGGCAGCTGCAGTGACTCCTGTGTGATGAAAAGGAAACATTACCCTTAGTGTCAAGGGGTGGAATCCACAAAAGATGCTTAGTGGATACAAATCCCGGCATTTATCTGTGTGAAAACAGGGTCTTGCAGGTTGGGATCTTTAGCTGGAAGCTTTCCAGACCTGGATGACTAAGAAAAGACAACTCCCAAAGCTGCTGGGTGGAGTTCCTAGACTGGTACCAGCAAATTCCCAGAAAGGAGAACAATTGCTCCTTAATTGGAATTCTTGAATCCAAAGATTATTCATTTATCAATACTCTAAAAATACCTTGAATGCTTTCCCAGAACTCTGAAGCGTGGTGACTCTCTGAATTGGGATAGAGCTGTGCTGCTCCTGCAGCCCTGGGAGGTGTGCCACAGGGGCTTTTTCAGTGGTTCCTTGGTATTTAAGAGCAGAGAGGGAAATGAGAGGTGAAGGAGATGGAAAGTTAAATGAGGAGCAGTGTAACAGAGACTTGAGCTGTAAGGAGAGACTGGGAGAGACCACAGTGGGATCTAAATGTTTCACTTGCAGTGGCAGAAGTGCAACCTTCCTATTTATTTCCCTTTTTATATTGCTGAGCTGGGTAAAGCTGCCTTTTGGTGCCACACTCAGGTAATAAACCCATACATTTAGTGTGAGGAAGCTGACTTCTCTACATGGCTCCTACAGAGGAGATCTGTATTCTCCTGGTGCTGTGGGGAGGTTTTGTGTCATGGATCCAGAGAATGCTTTGGGTTGGAAGGGATCTTCAAAATCATCCAGTACCAATCCCCTGCCATGGGCAGGGACACCTCCCACCAGTGCTCAAGGCCTCCTCCAGCCTGGCCTTGAACACCTCCAGGGAGGGAACATCCACAGCCTCCCTGGGTAACCTGTGCCAGTGTCTCCCCACCCTCATTGTCAAGAATTTCTTCTTCATCTCCAGTCTCAATCTCCCCTCATAAAGTGTCAATCCATTCCCTCATGTCCTATCATCACAAACCCTTTTAGACTAGACTAGAACAGAATAGAATAGAACAGAACAGAACAGAATAGAATAGACCAGACCAGACCAGACCAGGTTGGAAGAGACCTTCAAGATCATCGCGTCCAACCTATCAACCAATCCAACACCACCTAATCTTGTAGGGCCCCTTCAGATCCTGGAAGGCCACAATGAGGTCTCCTTGGAGCCTTCTCCTCTCCAGCCTGCACAACCCCAACTCCCTCAGTCTGTCCTCACAGCAGACCAGCTCCAGCCCCCTGCTCCTCCTCGTGGCCCTTCTCTGGACACCTTCCAGCCCCTCCAGAGCCTTCCTGTAATAGAGGCTCCAGAACTGCCCCCAGAGCTCCATGTGGGAGAAAATAATTGCTTTTGTGTGGAGAACCTTCTCTGGTTTTTGGTGTTCTCACCAACTTACCACAAACCAGCTGGGGAGGGATTTTGAGGGTGTCAGGGAGGGATAGGACTGGGGGGGATTGAAAAGAAAAGTAGAAATGGGTAGATTGAGATTGGCTGTGAGGAAGAAGTTGTTCCCCATGAGGGTGGTGAGAGCCTGGCACAGGTTGCCCAGGCAGGTGGTGGAAGCCTCATGCCTGGAGGTGTTTGCAGCCAGGCTGGAGGTGGCTGTGAGCAACCTGCTGTGGTGTGAGGTGTCCCTGCCCATGGCAGGGGGTTGGAAATGGCTGATCCTTGAGGTCCCTTCCAACCCTGACAGTTCTGTGATTCTTTAAAACAAAATCCCATGGATTGGTCATTTATAGAGCAGATTGTTCACAAAAACTGTCAGGTGTGGGAATGCTGTGGACTGCAAAAAGCAACTGAATTACTGTGAGGAAACTTCCCAGTTGTGTACATTTGGTATTTTGTGGTACAGAATTTGCTGGCTTGTTGTTTGCTTTGTTGTTTCCTCTGAAGAATCTACATTAAATTGGGTGCTGGATTCTTAGCCACTGGATTGCATTGGAATGGGTGGCTCAGGCAGGTGGTGGAGTCCCCATCCCTGGAGGTGTTGCAGAACTGTGTGGCCGTGGCACTTGGGGACATGGTTTGATGGCCGCAGGGGTGTTGGGTTGCTGGTTGGCCTCCATCATCTCAGAGGCGTTTTCCAACGCAAACAATGCCCTCATTCTGTGATTTGGTTCAAGTCTGTCCTTAGTGATGCTGGTAAAATGCTTTCTCCCCCATGTTCTTTGGCACCTTCTTTTGGAGGAGGAAATCCCTGAAGCTGCACCGTGAAAGCCTTGTTTGGACTCTCAGGAAAGATTCTTCTCCTGGGACTACTTAACACTTTGCAAGCACTACATGTTTACTCTGGCCCTGAGCTTGGACCTGCCAATATATAGGAAAGCAAGCCAGAGGCTGCAGGAATTCCCAGAAAAAACTTCCCTCTCAGCTGGGGAAGAGAAATGTTCAGCAGCAGCTGAGGCTCAGCAGCGAGGCGGAGGAGGCAGCAGCGTAAGTCAATAGAGAAGCTGCGTTTGCATCCCAGACACTGCTGGGGCAGGTGGCTAAAGGGGTGGAAGCAAACCAAATTTGCACTATTTTGACAACATTTCTGTGTTTAGTGTAGCTTTGGACCTACTCAGACCTCAAATTTCAGGTACAATCCTGGCAGTGTGAGAAGCAGGCAGCAGCCCTCACTCGCTCCAGCCGCTGTGGACGCACCTTTGGTTTTGCTCTTCGGTCGCTCAGGCGCAGCAGGTGCCGAAGCCAACTGTGTAAGTGCCTGCTACAAGTGGCACTGTCAGGGAAAATACAGACTGCAGGTGGCTGCAGGAGAAAAGTTTATTTGCTGACCATCAAGATCTCTCTCAGTGGTAATTAAGCCTTAACCTAAAAGCGCTGGAGCTCGGTGCGTTATCGATCGAGGCAGCACTGACCGCTCTGTAACCAGCGAGGTGTTACGAGGCAGTGATTTCATGTACAAGGATGTGCAATTTCCCATCACTTGCAGGACAAGATAATGGCTCTCTGGAATCAGGAGTGAGGTCAGGGATTGCTCCAAGTGCCTGATGGACACAGATGATCTGTGTTCCAGGGAAGTGGAGAGTTGAAGTGAGTTGAATTGAATTGAATTGAATTGAATTGAATTGAATTGCATTGAATTGAATTGAATTGCATTAACCAGGTTGGAAAAGACCTTTGAGATCATCAAGTCCAACCTATCACCCAGCACCATCTGATCAACTAAACCATGGCACCAAGTGCCTCATCCAGTCTCCTCCTAAACACCTCCAGGGATGGTGACTCCACCACCTCCATGGGCACTCCATTCTAATGGGCAGTCTCTCTTTCTATGAAGAACTTCTTCCTAACATCCAGCCCAAACCTCCCCTGGCACAGCTTGAGACTGTGTCCTCTTGTTCTGTTGGTGGTTGCCTGGGAGAAGACACCAACCCCTACCTGGCTCCTCCTGGCCTGTACGCTCTGCGTCACACTGTTTTCCCCTCTCTTTCATACAATCGTAAAATGGATTGGGTTGGAAGGGATCTTAAAGATCATCCAGTCCCAACCCCCTGCCATGGGCAAGGACACTCTATCCAACCTGGCCTTGAACACCTGGTGGTGAATGGTGCCACAGCCAGCTGGCGGCCGGCCACCAGTGGCATCCCCCAGGGATCAGTACTGGGCCCCATCCTCTTTAACATCTTCATTGATGATCTGGATGAGGGCATTGAGTCAGTCATCAGCAAGTTTGCAGATGACACCAAGTTAGGAGCAGATGTTGGTCAGTCAGAGGGCAGAAGGGCTCTGCAGAGGGACCTGGCCAGGCTGCACAGATGGGCAGAGGCCAACAGGATGGCATTCAACAAGTCCAAATGCCAGGGGCTGCACTTTGGCCACAGCAACCCCAGGAAGAGCTACAGGCTGGGATCAGAGTGGCTGAGAGCTGCCAAACAGAGAGGGACCTGGGGGTGCTGATTGACAGCTGCCTGAACATGAGCCAGCAGTGTGCCCAGGTGGCCAAGAAGGCCAAGGGCATCCTGGCCTGCATCAGGAAGAGTGTGGCCAGCAGGAGCAGGGAAGTCTTTGTGCCCTGTGCTCAGCACTGCTTAGGCCACACCTTGAGTCCTGTGTCCAGTTCTGGGCTCCTCAGTTCAAGAAGGACATTGAGAGACTTGAAGGTGTCCAGAGAAGGGCAACAAAGCTGGGGAGGGGTCTGGAGCACAGCCCTGTGAGGAGAGGCTGAGGGAGCTGGGGTTGCTTAGCCTGGAGAAGAGGAGGCTCAGGGGAGACCTCATTGCTCTCTCCATCTCTCTGAAGGGAGGTTGGAGCCAGGTGGGGGTTGGTCTCTTCTCCCAGGCAAGCAGCACCAGAACAAGAGGACACAGTCTCAAGCTGTGCCAAGGGAGGTTTAGACTCGAGGTGAGGAGAAAGTTCTTCACCGAGCGAGTTGTTCATCATTGGAATGTGCTGCCCAGGGAGGTGGTGGAGTCCCCATCCCTGGAGGTGTTCAAGAGGGGATTGGATGTGGCACTTGGTGCCATGGTCTAGTCATGGGGTCTGTGGTGACAGCTTGGACTCGATGATGTTTGAGGTCTCTTCCAACCTTGGTGATACTGTGATACTGTGATACCTCCAGGCAGGGGGCATCCACAGCCTCCCTGGGCAATCTGTTCCAGTGTCTTTCCATCCTCACTGGGAAGAATTTCTTCCTCATCTCCAGCCTGCTCTCTCCTGAGCCTCTGGTGGTGGTGTGATTATGACTGATCATTACCACGTTTCTGAGCCTCACATGGGGCTATCTGTTAATTTTTACCAGACATTTATTGACTTGGGGTTTATTCTGGGCTTTTTTTTCAATCTTATTGGTGTTTTCTTTCCATGGAGATGGTTAAAGTTGTAGTATTGTTTTGTCAGAGCAGCAGTCTGAGTCATTTTGGTGATTGATTTATAGAAGAAGTTGGTTTATATCATAGAATCAGAAAGTGATTTTGCTTGGAAGAGACCTGTAAGATCATGGAGTCCAACCATTAACCCAGCACTGTCAGGTCACCACTAAACCATGGCCCTCAGCACAACATCTCCATGGCCTTGAAACCCCTCCAGGGATGGTGGAGTCTACCACCTCCCTCCTCCTTGGGCAGCCTGGGCCAGGCCTTGACAGCCCTTTTGGGGAAGAAATTGTTTCTCATGTGCAACCTAAACCTCCCCTGGGACAACTTGAGGCCATTTCTTCTTGTTTCTTTGGAGGAGAGAGTGACCCCACATGGCTCCAATCTCCTGTCAGGGGGTTGTAGAGAGCCAAAAGGCCTCCCCTCAGCCTCCTTTTCTCCAGGCTGAACAAGCCCAGTTCCCTCAGCTGCTCCTCACAGGACTTGTGCTCCAGACCCTTCACCAGCTTCATTGCCTGAGTTTGTTCTTGTTGTGGCTGCTGCTGTCCAACCCATATAAAATAGCAGCCCCCAACCCCTGGGTGGAATCTCAGTGCTGGTTTAAGCAGATCCAGCTGCAGTGCTGCTGGAGGAGGTGGCCTCATCCTGCACTGCCCATGTCTTGTTATCCCACGTTGATCCAATTGGATTCTCTTTGTGCTTACCAGTTACTTATTTATGTAAGCCTGGCAATCCCACCAGGAGTCCTGACGTGGCATTGTCTGCATGTGCTTCTGTTCCACGTTTCTCCAGCCCTGGCTGCTGCAGGATAAGTTCCCTATAAAATGTTACCAGCAGTACTTGGCATTCCTGGGCTGGAAGGAGGCCTCCCCTGGCAGCCAGGACGCAGTCACTGTCTGCTCCTCAGGCTTGCTTTCTTTGTTGCTCTTATCTGAGGAAACCAATCCTTCATGGTTGCACTGAAAAAAAAAATCAACCCCACAGCTTCTTTCCCCTAATTTGACCCCAGCTAAGGAAAGTTGCCTGAAGTTCTGGCTTTTCCCCTTGACTGAAGCGAGCAGGTCCAAACAGGACTCCTCAATTTCACCAACTGCCTTCTTCTGGGTTAGCTCCATCTGGTCGTGTGGGAGCCTGCCACTGGCCTCCAAAACTGGAAGTGCAATATTCCCCAAGTGGAGGCACTTGGGAGTGTTTCTCATAAAAGAGTTGTCTTGAAGTGCCAGTTGATCAAACCAGGCCTTTCATGGGAAGATGTTGTGATAAAGGTCGAACCCAGAATGGTTGCTCCCAGACAATTCGTCCAGCGCTGAAGGAAATGAGCGGAGGTGAGGTCTGGGTTGGTGATCTGAGAGCTTGGCTGAAACAAAGGGGACTCAGGTCAGGATCCCTCTGCTTAGGCAATGCTGCAGAGTGAAACAGGAGTTGTCCATGCCGTGTATGAGGAGTTTAGCTCATCTGCTGAGTTAGCTCCTGGCATGAAAGCTTTCCCAGGGCAGTGCAGGGGGTGATGGAGGCTTTCTGGGGAGCAGCTTGTTCTGACCGAGGCTGGGCCTGTGAAGGGCTTTGCAGGAGGTCTGATCCTGCAAACACAAGGGCTGGTGGTTAAACCAGTCACAGCTGGTGACAGTGACAGGGCAGACTCTTAGTTTCCAGCTCCCCTTCCTTGTACCTTACCTGGGTTTGGATGGCCAAGCAGAGAGGGTTGGTTGGTTCCTTCATTCTCTATTTCTCCTGGAAGGGTTTGTGGGAAGGGAAAGCTGCCACATCTCTGCCAGCACTGCTTCACAACAAAGGTGGGCTGTGTAAAAGTGCTATCTAGTGGTTTCTCACCACCATCACCTGGTGAAGACCATGGAGTGATGTTCTCCAGAAGCCCTTGCCCCCCACACCTTAGGCAAGGCTGGCGGTGCAGGTACCCTGCACGTAGAGTCTTGGAATCAAAGCACAGGAACAAAGATGAAGACATTCCAGGGCAATTAACTTGTTGTGCAATATTTAAATCATTTTTAATCAGGGTTTTACCTCAAATTATAATTTCAGCTATCTCATGTAATCACTGCTAATACAAAATGAAGATGGAAAGGGCATGTTCTTTCTTCTGAACCTTCCCCATCTAATAATCAGCTAATAACTCTGTCTGCCTTGATTCAGAAGTTCCACTTGCTGAGTTTTGAACTTGGCAGGCTGCTTTTGAATTCTTCTCCCCTAATTTGTTGGAACATGTAAGAAATACATCTGTTAATTTGAGTAAATAAAGTGAAGTTAATCAAAGGAAACGATTGCAGGAGGAGCCCAAGAGGGTAGCTAGTTATCGGCGCTCAGGAAGGGGCTGTGCAGCGCTGCCAAATTCATTAAATGCTACTAGTTAAAATCAAAGGGCTGGGGAGAAGGAGCTTGTTGGGGTTTGCATATGGGTGACTTGTTTTGATGGATGAAAGGATGACCCTTGAGGCCTTGAGCACTCTGGGCTGGTGGGAGGTGTCCCTGCCCCTGGCGGGGGGGGATTGGAACCGGATGGTCTTTAAGGTCCCTCCCAGCCCGTTCTGTGCTTGGGTTACAGCACTTCACATTATTGAAAATATGCTGACTTTTTCATGTCATTTCGGTAGTTTCAAGGAACCAAAGCTGCAGTTAAAGCAGCAGACACACAGTGAGGGTGGTGAGACGCTGGGACCCAGAGGGGTTGTGGACTCCTCATCCCTGGTGGTGTTGAAGGCCAGGCTGGATGAGGCTTGGGCTGGTGGGAGGTGTCCCTGCCCGTGGCAGGGGCTTGGACTGGCTGAGCTTTAAGGTCCCTTCCAACCCAACCCATTCTAGCATTCTTTTTCATCACTTTTCACATGCTGCCTCTCAGCTGGAGGAGCTTTAAGGTCCCTTCCAAGCCAACCTATTCTGTGATTCAGTGACCCTCTGGTCGAAGAGATACTTTCGTGTTTCCTTGGAACAGCCTGAGAGGTTTTTGCTCCTGACCATCCCACTGCACTTCTAACTGGATTTCCACGTGGATTTTCCCTTGCTGGGCTGAGCAAGGAAGTTCTGCCTCTCTCACATGCTGCTTCAGGGTTGCTTCACTGGAGGCCTCTGGGCTCCTGGCTCCCTGCGTCAGTGCTGAGTGTCCCCACGCTGCTAACAGCTGTAATTAACTCACAAGGCGCTAGCAGAGCGCTCGGCCAAGTGCCAAGAAATCAACCCCAATTACTGCCTTCCCCGTGGCAGGAATGCCCACTTCACAGCTCCTGCTAATTGGAAGTGGCAACTCCCAACTTCCAGTAGCAAAATTACCATTTTTTTGCACTATTCTTCTGTTTTCTGCTGCTCTCTCTGTCACTGTGACTCCATGAAGTGACTGCTACGATCAGCTGGGGAAGCTCCCAGCAGCTGATAGCAGCCAGGCAGTGCAAGTGGCCTGGCTAAGGAGCACACAGCTCAGCTTCAGTGGAGGATTGTGTCCAGTGCTGGACTTCTCAGTTCAAGAGGGACAGAGAACTGCTGGAGAGAGTCCAGGGGAGGCTGCAGAGCTGCTGAGGGGCCTGGAGCAGCTCTGGGAGCAGCAAAGGCTGAGAGCCCTGGGGCTGAGAGCCTGCAGGAGAGCAGCCCCAGAGGGCAGCTGAGCAATGCTCAGCAAGAGCTAAAGGAGCTGGGGGGGCAAGAGGCTGGGGCCAGACTCTGCTGAGTGGTGCCCAGGGCCAGGCCAAGGGGCAGCAAGGGGCAGAGAGTGGAGCCCAGGAGGTTGGATGTGAAGAGGAGGAGCAAGTTGTTTGGTGTGAGGGTGCTGGAGGCCTGGAGCAGGCTGCCCAGAGAGGTTGTGGAGTGTCCTTCCCTGGAGACTTTCAAGATCTACCTGGATGTATTCATGTGTGGCCTGCCCCAGGTGACCCTGGTTTGGCATGGGAGTTGGACTCTGATCTCCAGAGGTCCCTTCCAAACCCTAACACTCTGTGACTCTGTGACTGCAGGTTAACCCAGGCCAAAGGGGTGTTCAGGATTGATCCAAAATGTGTCTGCACTGCAAAGATTCTTGGTGGTGGTGTAATTGAAAATGCACTGCATTGACAATACCCTGACAAACCTGGGGGTTTCTTCTGCCCCACCTCTGGAGCTGTTCAAGACCAGGGTGGAAAAGACCTTGAGCAACCTGGGCTTAGTGGGAGGTGTCCCTGCCCGTGGCAGGGGCTTGGACTGGATGATCTTTCAGATCCCTTCCAACCCAACCCATTCTAGCATTCTTTATCATCCCTTTTCCCATGCTGCCTCTCAGCTGGTTCCTGTGCTCTCCTGTTTCCTGCTTAAATCCTTCACCTCTTCCTTCTTCTGTTTTTGCCTTCCCTCAAATGGGTTTTCTCTGACGTTCCATAACCAGATTCCAATGTTACAGGCAGTTGGGAGAAGGAATTAGTAGCTTAATCCCCATGCAGAGCCATGCACTTCAAAGTGTTTAATGGAGCTGAGTGCCTGCAGTGCAGGTGGCAGAGGCACAACCTTCCTGCACCTCTGCATTTGCCTCCTCTGCAGGATGGAGCCTGGGGTTGTTAGATGTGCTCTGAAGCATCTGGAGTGGTCTGATGGCTGGAACAGAGGAGTTATTTACATGGATTGTGCTTCTCAGATCCTGCCAGACCTACCTGATGATCTGGAGGAGGGGATTGAGTCCCTCACCAGTAAATGTGCAGATGACACCAAGCTGGGGGCAGGAGTTGATCTGTTAGAGGGTTGGAGAGCTCTGCAGAGGGACCTTGCCAGGCTGGGCAGATGGACAGAGGCCAAGGGCAGGAGATTGAACACATCCAAGTGCCAGGAGCTGCACACTGGCCACAGCAACCCCAGGCAGTGCTACAGGCTGGGGTCAGAGTGGCTGAGAGCAGCCAGGCAGAGAGGGACCTGGGGGTGCTGATTGACAGCTGCCTGAACACTGAGCAGTGTGCCCAGGTGGCCAAGAAGGCCAGTGGCATCCTGGCCTGCATCAGGAAGAGTGTGGCCAGCAGGAGCAGGGAAGTCCTTGTGCCCTGTGCTCAGCACTGCTTAGGCCACACCTTGAGTCCTGTGTCCAGTTCTGGGCTCCTCAGGTTAGGAAAGAGGTTGAGCTGCTGGAAGGTGTCCAGAGAAGGGCAAGAAAGCTGGGGAGGGGTCTGGAGCACAGCCCTGTGAGGAGAGGCTGAGGGAGCTGGGGTTGCTTAACCTGGAGAAGAGGAGGCTCAGGGGAGACCTTCTTGCTCTCTCCAACTCTCTGAAGGGAGGTTGGAGCCAGGTGGGGGTTGGTCTCTTCTCCCAGGCAAGCAGCACCAGAACAACAGGACACAGTCTCAAGCTGTGCCAGGGGAGATTCAGGCTGGATGTTAGGAAGAAGTTCTTCCCGGCAAGAGAGGTTGGCCCTTGGGATGTGCTGCCCAGGGAGGTGGTGGAGTCCCCATCCCTGGAGGTGTTTAAGAAGAGCCTGGATGAGGTACTTGGAGCCATGATTAGATGGTGTTGGGTGAGAGGTTGGACTTGATGATCTCGAAGGTCTTTTCCAAGATTGGTTATGGTGGTGTTGAAATTCTTCTGATGCCCTCTCAGGCTGCTTTCCTCCTCTTCACATGGAACCTCCTGGGCTCCACTCTGTGCCCCTTGCTGCCCCTTGGCCTGTCCCTGGGCACCACTCAGCAGAGTCTGGCCCCAGCCTCTTGCTCCCCACAGCTTTGCAGTCTCCCCTGGACTCTCTCCAGCAGTTCTCTGTCTCTCTTGAACTGGGGAGCCCAGAACTGGACCCAGGACTCCAGATGTGGCCTCCCTAGGGCAGAGTAGAGGTGGAGCAGAACCTTGTTGACCTGGCCACACTCTTCCTCATGTACCCCAGGAAGCAGACCATTTGCCTTCTTGGCCATGAGGACATGTTTTACAAAGCCTTGTAGTGACAGGGTGGGTGCAGTGGCTGCAGACTGGAAGATGCTGAATTTAGGTGAGACTTGAGAAAGAAAGGCTGCTGAGGCACTGGAGCAGACTGTGACAGAGTTGTGGAGGCTCCCAGCATGGAATTGTTCAAAGCCAGGCTGGATGAGGCCTTGACCCAACTGGGCTGGTAGAAGGTGTCCTTTGCACATGGCAGGGGGGTGGAACTGGATGCTCTCCTAGGTCCCTTTGAGCCCAGACCATGCTGTGATTCCACACTTGGCCAGATTCCTCTCTCACTGCTGACTGAGATTTTAAGGAGTATGAAGAATGTTATCCAGCTCTGAGCATACAGAGGAATTTCTCTATGTATGTTTTAGCCTTTAGAGCTGCATGAGCTCAGGAGGTCCTGAGATGACCTAGGGAGCTGGTTTTCCCACCCAGCCTGCTGCCCAGCCCGGGGCTGTTCAGGAAGCCTTCTGCTTACTTGGTTTGAAAGCCTGGAAGGCTGCTGCTGGAACTCCTGCCGTGGAGTGTGGCTGCTCCCCACCGTGCCATGGCCTCACCACAGCTCCCACTGCCACTCTGGGCCAGCACAGCAGCAGCACTGCAGCCTGAGCAGCTGCTGGAGAGGCTGTCATTGAAAATGGGAAGTCCAGGTTCCTTCTGCTGTTTGCTTTTTGGCCTCATTGCCATGCTGCTTGAAACTGGCTGGCTTCTGTTTGGGAGGGTTTGGTCAGGATAAATCTGTGACACTGGAGAGTCAGAAAGGGATGGGGTTGGAAGGGACCTCTGGGGATCACTCAGTCCAACCCCTGTTCCAGCAGGGCACCCACAGCAGCTTGCCCAAGGGCACAATGCCCAGGGCAGGGTTGGAAGCTCTCCACACAAGGACACTCCACAACCTCTCTGGGCAGCCTGCTCCAGGCCTCCAGCACCCTCACACCAAACAACTTTCTCCTCCCATTCATATGGAACCTTCTGGGTACTAGTTTGTGCCCCTTGCTGCCCCTTGTCCCTGGGCACCATTCAGCAGAGTCTGGCCCCAGCCTCTTGCCCCCCACAGCTCCTTTAGCTCTTGCTGAGCATTGCTCAGCTCCCCTCTGGGGCTGCTCTTCTGCAGGCTCTCAGCCCCAGGGCTCTCAGCCTTTGCTCCTCCCAGAGCTGCTCCAGGCCCCTCAGCAGCTCTGCAGCCTCCCCTGGGCTCTCTCCAGCAGTTCTCTGTCTCTCCTGAACTGGGGAGCCCAGAACCAAGCCCAGCACTCCAGATGTGGCCTCTCTAGAGCAGAGTAGAGTGGGAGGAGAACCTCCCTTGCGCTGCTGTGCACACTCTCCTTGAGGTGCTGCAGGACCCCTTTGGCCTTCTTGCCCCCCAGGGCACCTTGCTGCCTCCTGGGGACCTTGTTGTCCCCCAGCACTCCCAGCTCCTACTCCTTGGAGCTGCTTCCCAGCAGGTCCCCCCTCAGCTGTGCTGCTGCAGGAGGCTGTTCCCCCCCAGGGGGCAGGACTCTACACTTGCCATGGTTGAACCTCCTGAGGTTGCCTCTGCCCAGCTCTCCAGGCTCTGCAGCTCTCCCCGAGGAAACAGCAGAAAGTCTGTTCAGCTCCCGAGTTGTTAAGTGTGCCAGGAGGTGGTATCTGAGGTAGGAACTGAGGGAAAGCTTCAGTTTTACTAGCTGTGGAAGACTTTGCCGGCCCCAGTCATCCATCAGTGCTTCATGCTGCCTCCCCTCAAGTCCTTTTCGACTGCTTCAGTGCACCAAAAGAGCTACTGCTGTGCCATTGAGAGGGCTGCCCGAGGCCACGGCGGCGGCTCGGTGGCAATTCCGAGCAGGACTTGCTTCCCACCCAGCTTTAACTTGATCTCTTAAACAATGGAAGCCTCACTTGGATAGGAGGGATGGTTAGGTGGGGGCTGGGTGATTGCAAGGTGTGAAGCAGTTCCTCCTCAAGCTGGCAAAGCAGTGTTGATAGGTTAGACAATGTGACTGTTGCCCTGTCCCCTGCCCTGCTTTAAGCAGCTCCAAGCACCAGCACCAAGCCCCAGTAGCTGCAGAAAATGGATGCAAGGGGAAGAACAGCCAGGGGGACAGCTTAGGTCTTGTGAAAGCAGCTGAGAGACCTGGGGCTGTCCAGCATGGAGAAAAGGAGGCTGAGGGCAGACATTCTGGCCTCTTCTCCCAAGGAGCAAGCAAGGAGGAAACAGCCTGGAGTTGCTGGAGTGCTGCAGCGATTGCAGGTAGCTTAGGAAGTGAGACCTGAACAGGGCTTTTTTGATCGTGATGCATGAAATGAACTTTAAATAACTGAACTTTAAATAACTGAACTTTAAATAACATTTAAAACACTGTGAGGGTGCTGGAGCCCTGGAGCAGCCTGCTCAGAGAGGCTGTGGAGTCTCCTCCAGAGATCTTCGACCCCTGCCTGGATGCATTCCTGTGCGACCTGCCCTCAGTGGCCCTGCTTGGACAGGGCTTGGGCTGGATCTCTGTAGGTCCTTCCCCACCCCTACCATTCTGTGGTTCCCTGCAGTGGATTTTGACCCACTTGACTGTGGCCAGAGCTGGATGAAGGCTGAGCACAGAGGTCAGGGCTCCTTTTGGAGGGGGTGTTCCCTCTCCCTGCCTGGCCACACGCTGGTGCTTGGTGGAGAAGGCCTTCACACCCAGCTAACAAAAGCCATGCCATGGAAGAGAGATCCCAGGGAGAAATCATGGTGGTGTGCAACATGGCAGGAACCAAGTGTTGCTCTTTGCTCTGAAAGTGATTCTGGGGAGGGTGGGGCTGGCTGCAGTTGATCTTTATTGTGTTTTTACAAGTCGAGCTTTTTCCCTTCCCTGTTTGTTCTCACTTGATTTTTGGGAGGATTCCGTTTTTGCTGCTTAATTAGTAGGGAAAATCTCCTCCTTTTGAGTCTTGCATCACAGATTGGATCTGTGTTCTGACATGGTGGAGCTTGTGGACCCTTTTAAGTATAGCTTCCTTATTTATAAGGCATTAATCAGATTAATTTTGTAATAGTTCCCTGCTAATCCTGCCATTGTTCCTTAACTCAGAGCTAACCAAAGCCCCATTTTAATACCCTTGCAGTTGCTGCAACAGCCTCCCATTATCAGTTAGATTTTTATTGGAGGGTTACTTTCAAACAGTTCCCTAAAATCTTAAAGGGGTTGAGCAACACCTTCAGATTGCAGCACTTGAACCACTCAGAAGAGGCCAATTTATCAAGCACAGCCCTGTGTGATGAAAAGCAGCTTTCTCTGCTGGTAAACATCTGCAGTTTTCCTCTAGCTGGAGGATCCCAGTCCTTGTTTAGTCATGGGGTCTGTGTTGATAGGTTGGACTCAATGATCCTCGAGGTCATTTCCAACCTTAGTTGTACTGTGAGACTGTGTGATACTTGTGCAAGCTGGATCTGTTCTGCTGGGCAGTGAATGTGTGCTGGGCTCCTTTTGGTGATCCTGGGCTTGCAGCTCAAGTGCTCCACACAATGACCTGCAGCAGTGGACACCAACACCTCAACTGGCACAGCATGGGTTGGGTTGGAAGGGACCTGAAAGTTCGTAGTATCATAGTATCAGTCAGGGTTGGAAGGGACCACAAGGATCAGCTAGTTCCAACCCCCCTGCCATGGGCAGGGACACCCCACACTAGATCAGGCTGCAATTCCAACCCCCCTGCCATGGGCAGGGACACCTCCCACCAGCACAGGCTGCTCAAGGCCTCATCCAGCCTGGCCTTGAACACCTGCAGGCAGGAGGCAGCCACAGCCTCCCTGGGCAGCCTGTGCCAGAGTCTCCCCAGCCTCACTGCAAAGAACTTCTTCCTCATCTCCCCTCCTCAAGCTTCAGTCCATTCCCTCTCATCCTGTCACTAGAGACCCTTGGGAAAAGTCTCATCCTGGCTTTCTTGTAGGGCCCCTTCAGATGCTGGAGTCATCACATGAGGCTTTCTCTGGGTTGTCTGTACTGGAATTGGTTCCTTCCTGGGCAGGGGCTTGGTGCAGCAGTAACTCTGCTTCTGCTTTCACTTCTCCTTGTAAGTGATTAACAAAGGAGTGGAAGGCCGAGAAGCTCTCACAGCTCATTCCACTAATAGCCTCTCTCCTTTCAGAACTGTGTCCATACTCCACTTTGGAAGCACCAAAGGAACATCATTTTACAGCCCCTCCATGTGTGCTTCCTAAATGAGGGTGGGCTCCAACCCTTTGAAGGGGCTCAACAAAATGTGACTCCCAGGCAGTGCTGGCAGTCTGATTTGGGGGCTAGAGTGGTTCTGCCAGCAGGAGCTCCTGAGCCATTAGGGCTTGTTTTATGTTAGACCTTCAGCAGGAGTGCTGATCTCTGGTAGTCATGGCAAGCTCTCAGTGCTTTCTGTGGGCAGCACTTGAACAGATGATGCTGGGGGTTGGATAAGGTCTGGTTTTAGATCTGCTAGAAGGGACACTGCATTGCACCTAGTGTGGTGTGGAGTTATTCTTGGAGTCTTTACATTCTGCAGTCGTGCTTTGAATCTTCCAGCTGAAGGAATCTTCACCATGAAGCAGAGTGCTGGTGGGCAGCAGTTTCCCATGAGCCAGCAATGTGCCCTCATGGCCAAGAAGGCCAATGGTGTCCTGAGGTACATGAGGAAGAGTGTGGCCAGCAGACAGGGGAGGTTCTCCTCCCTCTCTGCTCTGCCCTAGAGAGGCCACAGCTAGAGTCCTAGGTCCAGGTCTGGGCTCCTCAGTTTAATGGAGACAGGGAACTGCTGGAGGGAGTCCAGGGGAGGCTGCAGAGCTGCTGAGGGGCCTGGAGCAGCTCTGGGAGGAGCAAAGGCTGAGAGCCCTGGGGCTGAGAGCCTGCAGAAGAGCAGCCCCAGAGGGCAGCTGAGCAATGCTCAGCAAGAGCTGAAGGAGCTGTGGGGGGCAAGAGGCTGGGGCCAGGCTCTGCTGAGTGGTGGCCAGGGCCAGGCCAAGGGGCAGCAAGGGGCAGAGAGTGGAGCCCAGAAGGTTGGATGTGAAGAGGAGGAGAAAGTTGTTTGGTGTGAGGGTGCTGGAGGCCTGGAGCAGGCTGCCCAGAGAGGTTGTGGAGTGTCCTTGTGTGGAGAGCTTCCAACCCCCCCTGGGCATTGTGGTGCTGGGCACTGTGCTGTGGGTGCACTGCTGGAGCAGGGGGTTGGACTGGGTGACCTCTGGAGATCCTTTCCAACCCTACCATGTTGGGATTTTATCCCTCCTTGGCTACTAATTCTTTGCCCAGGGGAGGTTTTGATGTTGCATTTTGCAGGCTCCATTGGAGTTCAGGTTGTTCTTGTTGCAGTGGGGTTGGTGCAAGCTGGCAGGCAAAGCATTCCTCTATCCCCCTGGAAAATAGATGTTATGGGTATTTTGTAGAACAGTTTTTTTTGTTCTTGAGGATCAAAGCCAAACCTTCAAATTGAGGTCTTTTTACCTTCTGGTTCACCTGTGGGCATGATGTGTTCTGTGTCTTCTTTCCTGCTTGATAGCAACGAGCTGCATCTATCTCTCCTGCTCATTTGAAGATCACAAAGCAGTTGCTGATGCTTTGCCATTTGAAAGCAGCTTGGATGCCTTTTTCTCAGAAGGAAAAAGCTGGTAAATGGTAAATTAGCTTTTTTGCACAGGGGCTTCAGCAGTGCCCCTGGAGGGGGCTGCACAGGGTCCTGGAAAGGCAGAAAACCCAAGTGGCAAGAGGTCTGGAGAGAAAGGAGGGAAAAAAGGTATTCCTGGGAAGGCATTGAATAGAATAAACCTTTATTTAGAATAAACCAAACCAGGTTGGAAGAGACCTTCAAGATCATTGTGTCCAACCCATCAACCAATCCAGCACCACCTAAACAACTAACCCATGGCACCAAGCACCCCAGCAAGTCTCCTCCTGAACACCTCCAGGGATGGTGACTCCACCACCTCCCCAGGCAGCCCATTCCAATGGGCAATCACTCTCTCTGTGTAGAACTTCTTCCTAACATCCAGCCTAAACCTCCCCTGGAGCAGCCTGAGACTGTGTCCTCTTGTTCTGGTGCTGGCTGCCTGGGAGAAGAGACCAACCCCCACCTGGCTACAACCTCCCTTCAGGGAGTTGTAGAGAGCAATGAGGTCACCCCTGAGCCTCCTCTTCTCCAGGCTAAGCAACCCCAGCTCCCTCAGCCTCTCCTCACAGGGCTGTGTTCCAAACCCCTCACCAACTTTGTTGCCCTTCTCTGGACACCTTCCAGCATCTCAACCTCCTTCCTAACCTGAGGAGCCCAGAACTGGACACAGGACTCAAGGTGTGGCCTAAGCAGTGCAGTGTACAGGGGCAGAATGACCTCCCTGCTCCTGCTGGCCACACTGTTCCTGATGCAGGCCAGGATGCCCTTGGCCCTCTTGGCTGCCTGGGCACACTGCAGGCTCATTGTTAGGGCAGAATTCCTGAACAGTTTTGTGTTCCTCAGAATGCCTTCACAAATCACCTGAGTCAGCCATGACAATAAGCAGCAGCAGGGGAGAGAGGAAGGGGAAGTGCAGAGACACAGAGCAGTAATGTGGCCACGCAGGCTGAGGGAGCTGGGATTGTTCAGCCTGGGGAAGAAAATGCTCCAACGAGACCTCAGAGCAGCCTTCCACTACCTGAAGGGGCTGCAGGAAGGCTGTGGAGGGAATGTTTGCAACGGCCAGCAGGGACAGGATGAGAGGCAATGGCTTGCAATGAGAGCAGAGCAGATTGAGATTAGATGTGAGGAACAAGTTCTGCACCAGGAGGCTGCTGGAACACAGCAACAGGTTGCCCAGGGAGGTGGTTGAGGCTCCAGCCCTGGAGGCTCAAGAAGGCTCTGAGCAACCTGCTCTAGTGGAGGATGTCCCTGCTGAGTGCAGGGGGCTTGGACTGGATGACCTCTGGAGGTCCCTTCCAACCCAACCCATGCACTTGGTGCTGTGGTTTGGTTGATCAGACGGTGTTGGGTGAGAGATTGGTCTTGATGAGCTCGAAGGTCTTTTCCAACCTGGTTAATTCCATGCCATTCTGTTCAATTCCATGCCATTCTGTTCAATTCCATGCCATTCTGTTCAATTCCATGCCGTTCTATTCAATTCCAGACCATTCTATTCAATTCCAGGCCATTCTATTTGATGATGATTGTATCCTGTGATGATTCTGTGGTATCTGAGGAGCAGCTTCACTGAGGGTGTAAAGAAACCCCCCAGCCCCTGTTTCTCTTTGCCGCACGTAAGGAGCCCGCAGGAAAGGCCAGCTTCATCTGTAGGGATCCTCCACGAGGCACCAGGGCCTCAGATTTGCATGTTAAATCATGCTCAGAATTTTATAGTGTGGAGCAGGTTGAGTGCCAGAATCCTAAATGCTTGGTTGTGAAAGCAGCTTTTCAAAGTAAGAGAGAGAGAGAGGGAGAGGGGGAGAGAGAGAGGGCCTGGGATTCCTCACCAGGCTGTTGCAAGGAGCTGCTTTGTTTTCATGGCTTCTCTGCTCTGGCCCCACTCCTGGAAATCAAAGGAGAGATTCTGCTGCTTGTTTCACAGGTGCCTGAGTCAGCCTCTGGTTTAGCTTTTCAAAGCCTTCCCCATTGTGCAATAAAATCCTGTTGCAATCAATGCATTTGAGTGCTCACCGTGGTGGCTCTCTGAAAGCCTCCCCGCAGCTGGCCTGAGAGGCATCCCAGCTTTCCAGCCAGATGATGATGAGGTTTGCCTTCAGGGGAAGTTTGGAGCTTGGCAGCCAGGGTGCAGCACAAGGTGAATCCTGACAAAGCAGCTTCAGGTCAGCTTGGTGCTGCTGAAGACTAAAGTGACCAAAGGAGAGCTCTGTGCAAATGCTGTTGCTCCTGAGGCTGGTCCCAGGAGATACAAACACTGAACTGGAAAGGTCTGGGATAGAAGCAAAGGAAAATGAGAGCCTTGCTGGTAGGATGTCCAGGAACTCTATGAGGAAATGAATTGTCCACACTGGAGTGGAGAAGCATTTTATGGAGTGTCTAAGACATGATTTGTGCTTCTATTTTACAGCCACCCCACACACACCTTTCAGACAGGCCTTGTGATTTTAAGGCAAACACTTCTCCTTTGCCCCAGATTGGAATGTCCTCCAGAGCCTGCCTGTCTCTAAACTATGCCATTAGTCTTCATTTCCTTCTTGTAACTCCAGCTTTAATTCAGATTTATTAATGGTACAAAGCACCAAAGAGCTGTGAAGCTTCCCACTCTGCAGTGATCTTTTTTCCTGCCAGAGTGCCTCTTCATACAGTCACAGCATGGGTTGGGTTGTAAGGGACCTGAAAGCTCATCCAGCTCCAGCCCCCTGCCATGGGCAGGGACACCTCCCACCAGCACAGGCTGCTCAAGGCCTCACCCAGCCTGGCCTTGAACACCTCCAGGCAGGAGGCAGCCACAGCCTCCCTGGGCAGCCTGTGCCAGAGTCTCCCCAGCCTCACTGCAAAGAATTTCTTCCTCATCTCCATTCTCAGTCTCCTCTCTCCCAGCTCAAAGCCTTTGTCCCTTGTCCTGGCACTCCCAGCCCTTGTCACAAATCCCTCCCCAGCTCCCCTGTAGCCCCCTTCAGGCTGCTCTAAAGTCTCCTCAGAGCCTTCTCTTTCCCAGGCTGAGCAGCCCCAACTCTCAGCCCTTCTTCCCTCTACGTGACTGCAGGTTCAAGTTCAAATTGTCTGTTGCTCAGCTGAAAGCAAATAGGTTCAGGGAGGGTTGGTTTCTTCCCTGCCAGATTCCAACCATTAATGCTTTCAGAACAAATACACTCATTTTTCTTCCAATTAAAGAGAGAAGCCATTCCTGTTGGAGAAATTGCAGCCCTATCATCACAGTGATGAATTCTAGGATCCAGAGCCTTCCTCCCAGCAGTGCTTCATTTACAAGGGAGCATTTGGGAGAAAATAAATGAGCTTGATATTGCACTTGAGGAATTAACTTTGCTTTTAGTGGTGGAAATTGTAAACACCAATATAGTGAGTCAGTGGTAATCAAGTAGAGGGAACAGGAGGTGGCTCTGTCCCTCTGGGTAGTTAAGCACTGCAGGGGGTGTGGGAAGAGGACAGTCAGATTTATACCTCTGTTGGACTCTTCTAAAGCTGGTCAGCAGAGTGCCTAAAAAACAGTCTCTTCTCCTCAGGTTTGGGGTTGCAGGCTTAGTGTTAGTAGAGGGTGATCTGCTGAGGGCTGTTCACAATGTCCAGGACACAGAATCACAGAGTGGCAGAGGTTGGAAGGGACCTCTGGAGATAGCCAACCCAATCCCCCTGCTCCAGCAGGGGCTTTGCTGGGCAACAGAGGGGGAACCAGCATTCAGAGTTATCCTTAGATGGTAGATGGAATCCTGGCCTGCATCAGGAGCAGTGTGGCCAGCAGGAGCAGGGAGGTCATTGTGCCCCTGTACACTGCACTGGTTAGGCCACACCTCGAGTCCTGTGTCCAATTCTGGGCCCCTCAGTTAAGGCAGGAGGTTGACTTGCTGGAAGGTGTCCAGAGAAGGGCAAGAAAGCTGGGGAGGGGTCTGGAGCACAGCCCTGTGAGGAGAGGCTGAGGGAGCTGGGGTTGCTTAGCCTGGAGAAGAGGAGGCTCAGGGGTGACCTCATTGCTGTCTACAACTGCCTGAAGAGAGGTTGTAGCCAGGCAGAGGTTGGTCTCTTCTCCCAGGCAGCCAGCACCAGAACAAGAGGACACAGTCTCAAGCTGTGCCAGGGGAGGTTTAGGCTGGATGTTAGGAAGAAGTTCTACACAGAGAGAGTGATTGCCCATTGGAATGGGCTGCCTGGGGAGGTGGTGGAGTCCCCATCCCTGGAGGTGTTCAAGAGGGGATTGGATGTGGCACTTGGAGCCATGGATTAGTCATGAGGTCTGTGGTGACAGGTTGGACTTGATGATCTTTGAGGTCTCTTCCAACCTTGGTGATCCTGTGATGGAGAGCAGATCACCAGCTGAAATGATGCCATCATCTGCCCCAGCATCTTCTGTTTCCTACACCAGGAATTCTTGTATTGATTTTAAGCAGTGATTATCCTGAAGCACTCCATGATCTATTTTCCAGTTCCTTCCTCATTGCAGACCTGCTGCTGTCTCCTCCTTGGCTGGCTTGTGCCTGTGCCTTAGGATGGATGCTGGTTTCAATGGAGAAGTGAGTCCTGAGCAGGCTGCACTGCTCTCTTCTCTTGTCCTTCCTGCAAATGATGTTTCCTGGGTCTCTGATAATTTTCACTCCTTTAGATGTCCTTAGATTGAGTGATAGCATTTTGGAAATGCAATACCCATAGCCAGGAAGACCTCAGCTGGAATGCTTCATCTAGCCCTAGAGCAGCAGAATTACTTCCTATCTTAGTGGCTGTAGGCATGGGTTTGCTCTTCTCAGAGCCTTATCTTCCTCCTCTGAATCAGCAGGACACTGTTGAGTCTGGTTCAACTTGTGGTCAGTGTTATCAGGGAGCCACAGAATGGGTTGGGTCGGAAGGGACCTGAAAGCTCATCCAGTTCCAGCTCCCTGCCATGGGCAGGGACAGCTCCCACCAGCACAGGTGGCTCAGGGCCTCATCCAGCCTGGCCTTGAACACCTCCAGGCAGGGCACATCCACAGCCCCCCTGGGCAGCCTGTGCCAGAGTCTCCTCATCCTCACTGCAAAAAATGTCTTCCTCATCTCCAGTCTCAGTCTCCTCTCTCCCAGCTCAAAGCTGTCCTCATCCTGTCACTCCTAGCCCTCCTCCAAAGTGCCTCCCCAGCTGTCCTAGAGCCCCTTCAGGTACTGAAAAACTGCTCTAAGGTCTCCAACTCTCTCATCCTGTCCCCATAGCAGAGATGCTCCAGGCCTCTGATTATCCTCATGGCCTCTTCTGGACACCCTCTGACAGTTCCATGTCCTTCCTATCCCTTGGTCAGCCCTCACTGCAGGTCTGCTGAGTGCCCAGGTGGTCCTGCTCAAGTGGAGCCTTTGCCATTGATTGCTGCTGGGCCTTTGGAGGGGGGGGTCTGAGTTTTTAATGTCTACAATTACATTTTCCCTTTGTGATGCTGTCACCTCTCCTTGCTTCTCCTCACACCAGGTGCCTGTGCTTTACAGTGAACAAATTTATCCTCTCTCTGTTGTGAGGTTATTGGTGAGAGTTGAGCAGGGCCAGTCAGATACTGGAGGAACTTCCCTCCAAACACCACAAGCAGCTGCTGGTGACCCCTCTGGATGCTGCTCCATGGATGGAGCTACTCAGCCCATCTGAGGTCTCACCTAGAGAGGTGGATCTAGGCTGGGTTTCCTTAGCTACCTTCAGAGTGCGCTAAGCAAGGCTTTGTTGAAGCCCTCCTCAGTTCAAACTGTGGCATTTCCTGCTCTTGCCTCAGATTTTTAAGCTCCTTAGCAACTCAAAGAAGGAAATCAGGTTGCTTTAACAAGGCTTCCTTGTGACAGTTTCAAGTGAGCTGTGGGTTTTTGCTCTGTGTGCCTACAGGCAGGTGGTTATTTGATTTAGAGCTCCATTGCTCTCTGGTGCCCAGCCTCCCTGTCTTCTGCTCTTCAAGGATGTGCTGATATTTGCACTGGTTTAGGTCCTTTTAAAGGCAGCAGCTAAGGTCTTGTCAGTTAATAGCTAAAGGTAGCAGCTAATGTCAGCATTGGTGACAAGAAGATCTGTGAAGCCAAGTCAGTTTGAAAATCCCTGAGTCCCAGCAGGGAGGAGGTTGGAAGAGACCTCTGGAGCTTATCCAGACCAACCCCTGCTCCAGCAGGGCACCCACAGCACAATGCCCAGCAGCACGATGCCCAGGGGGGGTTGGAAGCTCTCCACACAAGGACACTCCACAACCTCTCTGGGCAGCCTGCTCCAGGCCTCCAGCACCCTCATACCACACAACTTTCTCCTCCTCTTCACATCCAACCTCCTGAGCTCCACTCTCTGCCCCTTGCTGCCCCTTGACCTGGCCCTGGGCACCACTGAGCAGAGCCTGGCCCCAGCCTCTTGCCCCCCACAGCTCCTTTAGCTCTTGCTGAGCATTGCTCAGCTCCCCTCTGGGGCTGCTCTTCTGCAGGCTCTCAGCCCCAGGGCTCTCAGCCTTTGCTCCTGCCAGAGCTGCTCCAGGCCCCTCAGCAGCTCTGCAGCCTGCCCTGGACTCTCTCCAGCACTTCTCTGTCCCTCTTGAACTGAGGAGCCCAGGCCTGGACCCAGCACTCCAGCTGTGGCCTCCCTAGGGCAGAGTAGAGAGGGAGGAGAACTTCCCTTGCCCTGCTGGCCACACTCTTCTTCACTCACCCCAAGAAACCCTGTAATTAACATCTTTATAATCTGGTCAGGTAAAGTTCTCCAAGCTCTCTTCTCCATGTCAGTCAGCTACTGGCAGCCCTTCTGGTAAAAGCTGAAGCAAAAAACCTTCCCTCTGCTCATGGTGTCCCTTTCCCACTGCATGCTCAGCCAGCAGGCCCTTTGCTTGTCACCCCCCTGGATAAGTACAATGGATTTTTGCCACTGATTGGATTTCTTGCTACTTCTGCCTGCATTGATGAAGGTTTCTGCTTCATGTTTCCATTGTCTCTGACAGTCTGGCTCAGATCTTTCATCCCTCACCATTATGCTTTCATCTGAGGTCAGTGAAGTGCTTGTGCTTTAGCCACCTTGCCCTTTTCACACTCCTTCAGGGAGGACTTGGACCTGTGTCCTTGGCAGCAGCTACTGAAGACTCTGCCAAGCTCTTCAGTGCCCTTCCCTTTCGGGTCAGGTCCTCTTGCACCGCATCTGCCAGCTGTGTGCAGTTGGTACTTTGGTGTCCTGAGCTGTGCAGGTGCTGGAGGCCTGGAGCAGGCTGCCCAGGGAGGCTGGGGCGTCTCCTTGTATGGGGAGCTTCCAGAGCCCCCTGGGCAGTGTGCTGCTGGGATTGTGTGTCACAAACCCCTCTCCTGTTCCTAACCTTCCTTCTTCCATCGAGCAGGAATTGCCACTTCCATGGAATCACAGAATGGGTTGGGTTGGAAGGGACCTTCAAGATCATCCAGTTCCACCCCATCCTGCCATGGGCAGAGACACCTCCTGCCAGATCAGGCTGCCCAAGGCCCCTTACAAGCCAGCCCTGAACATGTCTATGGAGAGGGCATCCATGACCCCACTTTAAAACTCTCCTGCATTTGTTTTTTGCTTCTGGTCACCACCAGAGACCTTTGACCAATTTGTCTCCTACTATCATCTGAATCTTGGAGTACACCTTGAGAGTCCTTGATGTTTGAAACAATCCTTCCCTCTGTTTGGGTCCTTTCTCCCTGCCTCACTCCCATAGAATCAGCCAGGTTGGAAAAGATCTCAGCCATCACCAAGCCCAACCTCTTCCCTAATCCCTAACACCTCCTGACAACTAACCCATGGCTCCAAGTGCCACATCCAGTCCCCTCTTGAACACGTCCAGGGATGGGGACTCCACCACCTCCCTGGGCAGCACATTCTAATGGCCATCTTGGAAGAATTTCTTCCTCACCTCCAGCCTAAACTTCCCCTGGCACAGTTTGAGACTGTGTCCTCTTGTTCTGGTGCTGGCTGCCTGGGAGAAGAGACCAACCCCCAGCTGGCTCCAACCTCCCTTCAGGGAGTTGGAGAGAGCAGTAAGTTGCATTTTGCTTCCTCTGGAGCAGAGTCCCAGGGTTGTCTGTGCTCAGCATGGTGCTGAGTGCCCTGCTGTGCATCCTGCAGGCAGCAGTACCAGGGTGTGAGCCCAGCTGGTTGCCCTGGTTCTTACTCCTCACAGATGTGCAGAGTCAAGGCTCTGGTGGTTCTCCTGACAGGGTGACTGAATTCCCTGGCTCCACTGATGTGAATGCTTCCTGACTGGCCCCGTTGGAGCCCTCCTTGGAGTGTGTGTGGCTGTGCATTTATTCAGAAGCTTGTTGATCATAAGTGATGAAGACAAGGGGTGGGAGGGCAGAATTGATAACTTTCTGAGGGCTGCTGGCAGTGGCTGCTGAAAGGAAATGAAGTTGGTTAGCCAGACGTGCTGACAAGTCCTGAAATGTCATCTGCTGCTCAGGGCTTGCAGGGAAGGTGCTCTTAGGAGGCACCTTCTGAGGAGATTGGGGAATAGCAGGAAGCTCAAAGCCAGGAGTAGCTACCTGGAGGAGGATCCCAGCTCTCGAGCAGTGCCTAGCTGCCATTGCTCCCTGTGATGATCCAAGCAGTTCCTTGGATTCTCCTAATCACCCTGTGGCTGATGCCTGTGGTTAAGGTGCAGCACTGAGCCTGAGCAGAACTGGAACTTGCCCTCCACAGCTCAATTTGTAACTGTTTGGGGATGTAGTAGGGAAAGGAGCTGAAGAGGTTACCTTCTGGTGCTGCACAGCTGTTTTGGAAGGCAGATGGTGCTGAGGCTGATGGAAAAAGCAGGCTACAAGAGGGAGTTTGGCCTTCAGCCACAACCCAGGGTCTTGCTGAAATCCATCCTCACCACAACTTACTGTCAGCTTGGGAGCAGTGAAAAACAAGAGGCAGGCCTTTGGAAGGCAGCTTGCCAGAGGGAAGGAAGGCTTCAGTCCTGCCTGCTGGTGCCCAGGCATGGTAGAGAGGAACAGACTTCAGGCCAGAGGGTAGGTAAAGCTGAAGGCAGGAGGAGGTGATGGCTATTTGCCAGCAGGCAGGGAAAGATTAGATGGTAGCTTGGGGTTGGCAGAAATAAGGAGCACAGGTGAGAGGTTGAGTTCTGGGCCCAGTGCTGGGCTGCCTGGTTCAAAAGGGACAGGGAACTACTGGAGGGAGTGCAGGGGAGGCTGCAAAGCTGCTGAGGGGCCTGGAGCAGCTCTGGGAGGAGCAAAGTCTGAGAGCCCTGGGGCTGAGAGCCTGCAGAAGAGCAGCCCCAGAGGGCAGCTGAGCAATGCTCAGCAAGAGCTAAAGGAGCTGTGGGGGACAAGAGGCTGGGGCCAGACTCTGCTGAGTGGTGCCCAGGGACAGCACAAGGGCACAAAGTGGACCCCAGGGGGTTTCATGTGAATGGGAGAAGAAAGTTGTTTGGTGTGAGGGTGCTGGAGGCCTGGAGCAGGCTGCCCAGAGAGGTTGTGGAGTGTCCTTGTGTGGAGAGCTTCCAACCTCCCCTGGTGATTGTGCTGCTGGGCATTGTGCTGTGGGTGCCCTGCTTGAGCAGGGGGTTTGACTGGATAGTCTCTAGAGGTCCCTTCCAGTGCCACCATGCTGGGGTTCTGTGATCTGTGCCTGAAGACAGCAGAATGTGTACAGAGCTGAGCTGGATTGGAGCGTTTATCAGAGCCCATGAAAGCTTCACACTCCTGGCTCCATCTTCAGATATGGAATGGAATGGAATGGAATGGAATGGAATGGAATGGAATGGAATGGAATGGGATAGAATAGAATAGAATAGAATAGAATAGAATAGAATAGAATAGAATAGAATAGAATAGAATAGAATAGAATAGAATAGAATAGAATAGAATAGAATAGAATAGAATAGAATAGACCAGGTTGGAAGAGACCTTCAAGATCATCGTGTCCAACCCATCAGCCAATCCAACCCCACCTAAACAACTAACCCATGACACCAAATCTAAACCTTGCAAGAAGGAGAAAGGGTGTTTGTATGTTAACCACAGTGGCAGCTGTCTTTTAATCAGGCCAGTTTCTCCTTCCTGTTGGCCTGATGGCTTTTGTCCTACCTGGAGCTGTGAGCAATTGGAGGGAACTGTTGCATTAAGTAGCCGAGCAGCCCTATGGAGTGCGTGCATCCACTGCTGACAGTTGCATAATTGTCCATTACTGCTCCTTAAGAGCAGCTCTCCTGCTCTTGGAGTTGCCAGCATGGAGTCCTTAAGAACACCATTTTGGGTGGAAGGAAGCCCAGCTGTAATCAAAACAACGATTACCATCACCTTCATTTAAATGCAGGAGGAGAAACTAATGTGTGCTCCAAAGGGATGGGGGAAAAAAAAAGCCCTGCAAGTAATTCCTGGGTTTGAGGTTGGGTTTCTGATGTCCATGGGGAAAAAGTTAATTTCTTACCTTTCACTTTCAAGTGAATATTTCTGTATTCATTTCTCACTCTGCATTTCAATGAAGGGGATAATAATCATTGTTTTGATTACAGCCCTGCTTCCTTTCCCCTGTAATGGTGTTCTTGAGTACCCCATGCTGCTCCAGCGAAGAGCAGGGGAGCCATTCTTAAGGAGGAATAATGGACAATTATCTGAGCATTACCAGTGGAGCTGTGGACTTCTTAGGACTTCTCAGCTCATTCAGAGCGCTGCTTTTCTTCCTCCTCCTCCTCCTCCTCCTCCTCCAAGATGCGGGGGGAACTCCCCAACAGCCTTCTCTAATCAGGCCACAAGAAATTGTGCAGGTCCCAATCAAGCCCTTGCCGGCAGCGCTGGGGAGAGATCTGCCCTCATTCGGCACACAAAGGAGGCTCACCCACAGAGCCCTGCCGCTTGGGGGTGGGGGTTTGGGTGTGATTCTGCAGTCCCAAAGGGCAGCAGCACTCTGGAGCTGTCATGCAGCCCCTTGTGCCAGTTTTGGGCTCCCCGGTTCAAGAGAGGCAGGGACCTGCTGGAGAGGATCCAGCAGAGAGCCAGGAGGATGCTTAGGGAACATGAGCATCTCCCCTGTGAAGAGAGGTGGAGAGCCCTGGGGATGTTTAGTCTGGAGAAGAGAAGGCTGGGGGGGTTTCTGATCAATGTCTATCAATAGCAGGAGCAGGGAGGTCATTCTGCCCCTGTACACTGCACTGGTTAGGCCACACCTCGAGTCCTGTGTCCAGTTCTGGGCCCCTCAGGTTAGGAAGGAGGTTGAGCTGCTGGAAGGTGTCCAGAGAAGGGCAACAAAGCTGGGGAGGGAGGGGTCTGGACCACAGCCCTGTGAGGAGAGGCTGAGGGAGCTGGGGCTGCTTAGCCTGGAGAAGAGGAGGCTCAGGGGAGACCTTCTTGCTCTCTCCAACTCCCTGAAGGGAAGTTGTAGCCAGGCAGAGGTTGGTCTCTTCTCCCAGGCAGCCAGCACCAGAACAAGAGGACACAGTCTCAGGCTGCGCCAGGGGAGGTTTAGGCTGGATGTTAGGAAGAAGTTCTACACAGAGAGAGAGATTGCCCATTGGAATGTGCTGCCTGGGGAGGTGGTGGAGTCACCATCCCTGGAGGTGTTCAGGAGGAGACTTGATGGGGTGCTTGGTGCCATGGGTTAGTTGTTTAGGTGGTGTTGGATTGGTTGATGGGTTGGATGTGATGATCTTGAAGGTCTCTTCCAACCTGGTCTATTCTGTTCTGTTCTATTCTGTCTGAGGGGTGGGGGGCGAGTGGAGGGGGTAAGCTCTTGTGGGGGGTGCACAGTGATAAGCCAAGGAACGGTGGAGACAAACCTGAGCATAAAAGATTTCACCTCAACATGAGGAGACACTTCTTCACAGTGAGGGTGCTGGAGCAGGCTGCCCAGAGGGGCTGTGGAGTTTCCTTCTCTGGACACATTCAAAACCTGCCTGGATGCATTCCTGTGTGGACTCCCCTGGGTGATGCTGCTTTGAGCAGGGGGGTTGGACTGGACGATCTCTGGAGGTCCCTTCCAACCTCTGTGCCGTTCAGAGCTGGATGGAGAGCACGTCCCCCAGCTCTGCCTTTCTTCCTTTCCCCCCACCTCCAGCCACCCAATCCTTTAATATCATTGCTATTGTTTGGTTTTTTTTGGTGGCAGGCATCATATCTGGGAGCAGGGGATTAAAGGAATAATTCCACTTGGCAGCAGGCAGGCAGTGTCAGTGCTGGAATCCTTCCTCTGGTGGAGGCTGACTGGCAGCTCGCACGTCAGGGGAAGGGGTGACGTGGTCAGGAGTGCTCCTTACAAACCTTGAGCTACACAGCAGCAGCACCACCACCACACACAAAAAAACCCCTAACCAACCTCTTCTCTGCAGATGTTTTTCTCAACACTTTCCATGTTGAGTTTTATCTGAAAGCCAAAGAGATGCTGCACATACAAAGCATTTTATTTAGAGTTATGTGCTGGGTTGGGGGTGGGGGGGTGGCTGTCAGTACAAAGGCTAATGCTATTTATTAAGGCCCTGGTTTTATTTAATAGCCAGATGAATGGAACAGTTAATAAAAGAAATATTGCTTTATTCCCTGACATTTATGTCCTTGGTTTCCAATAAAGAATTGAAATTATGAATAGTTGATGGTTTAAATTGATGTTTTATGTTGAACGCTGGCTGTAATTTCCCCTCGGAGGATTGTAATGCCGAGAAACAGATGGTTTTGCACAGGAACAAATTGCTGTGTGTACCCTCTGCAGAGAGAGCTGCCTTTCAGCTCCCCTCACCTTCCCCACAGCCCCCGCGGCACAGCCGAGCCACAGGCGGCCGCGGCCCTGCCGGGGCTCCCTGCCATGGCGCTCGCCCTGCCGGGGCTCCCTGACACGGGGCTCCCTGACACGGGGCTCCCTGACACGGGGCTCGCCCTGCCGGGGCTCCCTGACACGGGGCTCCCTGAGACGGCGCTCGCCCTGCTGGGGCTCCCTGACACGGGGCTCCCTGCCACGGGGCTCCCTGCCACGGGGCTCCCTGAGACGGGGCTCCCTGCCACGGGGCTCCCTGAGACAGCACTCGCCCTGCCGGGGCTCCCTGACACGGGGCTCCCTGAGACGGCGCTCGCCCTGCCGGGGCTCCCTGCCACGGGGCTCCCTGCCACGGGGCTCCCTGCCACGGCGCTCGCCCTGCTGGGGCTCCCTGACACGGGGCTCCTTGCCACGGCGCTCGCCCTGCCGGGGCTCCCTGACACGGGGCTCCTTGCCACGGCGCTCGCCCTGCTGGGGCTCCCTGACACGGGGCTCCTTGCCACGGCGCTCGCCCTGCCGGGGCTCCCTGACACGGGGCTCCCTGACACGGGGCTCCCTGACACGGCGCTCCTCCTGCCGGGGCTCCCTGAGACGGCGCTCGCCCTGCCCAGGGAAACACGACCTGTTGTTTCAGGTGCAGCAGAGGGAGGGGAGAGCTGCTGCTGCTGCTGCTGCTGCTGTGCTGAAAGGTGGTGTGAGGGGAACATCTGGAATGTTGTGTCCGGTTGTGGGCCCCTCAGTTCAAGAAGGAACTGCTCGAGAGAGTCCAGCGCGGAGCCACAGAGCTGCTGCAGGGAGTGGAACATCTCCCTGTGAGGCCAGGCTGAGGCAGCTGGGGCTACCTGAAGGGAGGTTGTAGACAGGCAGAGGTTGGTCTCTTCTGCCACGCACCCAGCACCAGAACAAGAGGACACAGTCTCAGGCTGTGCCAGGGGAGGTTTAGGCTGGAGGTGAGGAGGAAGTTCTATACAGAGAGAGTGATTGCCCATTGGAATGGGCTGCCTGCGGAGGTGGTGGAGTCCCCATCCCTGGAGGTGTTCAGGAGGAGACTTGATGGGGTGCTTGGTGCCATGGGTTAGTTGTTTAGGTGGTGTTGGATTGGTTGATGGGTTGGATGTGATGGTCTTGAAGGTCTCTTCCAACCTGGTCTATTCTATTCTGTTCTGTTCTGTTCTGTTCTATTCTATTCTATTCTATTCTATTCTATTCTATTCTATTCTATTCTTTAGCTTGGAGCAGAGGAGCCTGAGGGCTGCCCTCATTGCTGGGGATAAAGATGTGCAGGGCTGGAGCCAGGCTCTGCTCAGGGATGGCCAAGGGCAGCACAAGGGGCACTGGGGTTAAGCTGAAATGAAGGAGGTGCCATGGGTAAAGAAGGGAAAACTTTGTCCCTGTGAGGGTGCTGGAGGCCTGGAGCAGGCTGCCCAGAGAGATTGTGGAATCTCCTGCTCTGGAGCCTTTCCAGCCCCACCTGGATGTGTTCCTATGTGAGCTGCCCTGGGTGACCCTGCTCTGGCAGGGGGATTGGACTGCACGAGCTTTTGAGGTCCCTTCCAAGTCCCTTCTGTGAGGAGCAGCTAAGTTGTATAAGCACTGATGGGCTTGGCTTGCTCACCGGGGCCCAAATGTGTGCTGAGTGTGCTCTGGCAGCCTGGGCTTCCTCCCACCATGGAAGCTTTGGACAACCTAAGAGTGGTGGTGGGGAAAGGAAGAAGTGAGTGTGAAGCTGAGCAGGCTGCCTGGGTGGAAGCCTGGCTGGTTTCTTTGCGGTAGCTTCACACTGAATTTCTGCCTGCATCCCGTTGGCAGAACCTTGAGGTTTTATTGACGTTTGGTCTGAAGCAAATGAGCTCTAAATGCTCTGCTTTGTGCTTTTCTAAACTGCTCCTCAATAATTGGTACTGTGGGGAAGTGGGGTGAGATGGTTAGTGGACAGTTTGGCAATCCACATTAAAAACACACTCTTTATAAGCTAATTATCTCGGGAAATGGCTAGTAATTATCACTCTTCAGTGTTCTCTGCTCAGATTTACAGGGAATATTTGGATTAGGAGTCACTTGCAGCTCCATGTAAAAGGAGAAAGAAAAAGAAGGTAGGGAGGTGAAAGGATGCAAGCAAAGGGAGGGATCACAGCCAGGCCTGTGCTCCTCTGCAGCTTGTGGGCTCCAAAGTGCTGCTGCTGGTGGCAGAGGGTATTTTGCTCTTCACAAATACCTTCATGGTAAATCCTCTTCCCATCACCTCTTCAGCTCCAAACCAGCTGCTCTTGGGCAAAGTTGAGCTGCACAAATCCTAGAGTGACAGACTGGTTTGGGCTGAAAGCGACCTTTAAAGCTTATCTGGTCCATCCCCCACCCCAGACCAGTTCCTCAGAGCTCCAACCAACCTCACCTGGAGTCTTTCCAGGGATGGGGCAAAAGATCATGGAGATCATTTGAGATCATTGGAGAGCAGGGCAGAGGACAGGGACCTGAGGGGGCTGGTGGGTGGGAGGATGCTCATGAACCAGCAATGTGCCCTTGTGGCCAAAAAGGCCAAGGGCATCCTGGGGAGTATCAGAAGGGCTGTGGTTAGTAGGTCCAGAGAGGTTCTCCTGCCCCTCTGCTCTGCCCTGCTGAAGCCACATCTGGAATATTGTGTCCAGTTCTGGATCCCTCAGTTCAAGAAGAATCTCAGGGAACTGCCTGAGAGAGTCCAACACAGAACCACAGAGCTGCTGCAGGCAGTGGAACATCTCCCTGTGAGGCCAGGCTGAGGCAGCTGGGGCTCTTTAGCTTGGAGCAGAGGAGCCTGAGGGCTGCCCTCATTGCTGGGGATAAAGATGTGCAGGACTGGAGCCAGGCTCTGCTCAGGGATTGCCAAGGACAGCACAAGGGGCACTGGGGGCAAGCTGAAATGAAGGAGGTGCCAGGGGCACAGGAGGGAAATCTTTGTCCCTGTGAGGGTGCTGGAGCCTGGAGCAGGCTGCCCAGAGAGGTTGTGGAGTCTCCTGCTCTGGAGACTTTCCAACCCCACCTGGATGTGTTCCTGTGTGAGCTGCCCTGGGTGCCCCTGCTCTGGCAGGGGTTGGACTGGGTGAGCTTTTGAGGTCCCTTCCAAGCCCTCACCTTCTGTGATTCTGTGATCATTTGTTAAACTGCTTTCAAACCCCTTTTCTCCTTGTGAGCCTGAGAGATCACTGCTTACTGAATCTCAGTGTTCTCAGGCTTGTGTGTCCTACAAGCTTTGGACCTGAGCATGGTTATTGCATCATCTGATTGTAAACCAACAGTAAACTATCATTTTGCTCCAGCAGTGAGGTTGCTGGAATGAAAGGCCATGTTAATAATCAGGGCTGGTTCACTAAATGGGCCTTACCCTGATTTTTCTGGTTGTCCTGCTGATGGCTTGCACTCAAAACAGCAAAGAAATGCTTCTGAAGTCCTGCCCTTCGCTGGTCTCCCCTCTTGGCTCAGCATCAGGGCTCTGCCATTGGTCTGGCTCCAGCTATTGCTAGCAGAGATAAAGCACTGAGAGCACCCAGAGTCCAGAGCTGCCCACAGCCACTCACGAGGACAGCAAAGGTCAGGAAAGGTGAAGGCACTTGGGAAAGGCATTTCACACAGAGCAGCTCTGGGGTTTAATGAGTTACCTGGAACCAGTTCCTAGCAGCTCGCCACACGGAGCTTAAGCAGGAAAATCCAACTGAAACCCTGGCTCAGGGTTGCACCTGAGCAGAGAGCTTGCTGGGCCCAGCTTTGGAAAGCTTCTGTAATGAGACAGTTAGGGCTGGACTGGTTTCAGAGTGGGCTTTTGTCAGCAGGTCCCAAGTCTCACTTGGTTAGGAAGTGCAGGGCATCCCTGCTGGCAGGCTCTGCTCCAGAAGTGCTGAGGTGCAGCGTTCTGCAGAAGGAGCTCTAGAAGTGGGTGGAACTTGCAGTGTTTGGAAATCAGTTCTGAGGGACATTAATGAACTTACTCACTGGCTCTTGCCCTGAGGAATATTGTGCTAATGGAGCAAGGTTTAGCTTCCAGATGAGGGAAAATGGGGAGAGAGGCAGAGGGAGCCCCAGGAGATCCATACCTGCAGGTGCAACAACAGTGACTTCAGTCTCAGAATGGGTTGGGTTGGAAGGGACCTGAAAGGTCATCCACTTCCAACCCCCTGCCATGGGCAGGGACACCTCACACCAGCCCAGGCTGCTCAATGCCTCATCCAGCCTGGCCTTGGAACACCTCCAGGGATGGAGCGTTTGAAGGGTTTCATCCCTCCCACGTTGGTTTTTCACCCCCACAGAGCCAGGTTGTGTGGCCACAACCTCCCTTGGTTCCAGTGTCTCCCCACCCTCCCTGTGTGTGTATTGCCTTAACTGCAGCTTTGGTTCCTTGAAACTACAGAAATTACATGAAAAATTCAACATATTTCCAGCAGTGTGAAGTGCTGTAATAGAGTCACAGAATGGGTTGGGTTGGAAGGGACCTGAAAGCTCATCCAGTTCCAACCCCCTGCCATGGGCAGGGACACCTCCTGCTAGAGGTGGCACAGGCCTGCTGTCCTCCAGCCATGCTCTCCCACTGGTTTTGTTGGTTTCTTCTCTCTGTTTTTATCTTTCTTTCTTTTTCCTCCTTTTAGCCTGCAAATGTTGTCCAGGCAGAATTTGAGAAGCCTGGCTCCCTGCCCAGGGTTTCTGCCTGTCTGGTGCCCTGGTCTGAACAGGAAATCCCAGGCACAGCCCAGCCCCGCATGTGCAGGGCTCAGGCTCCCTCAGCCTGGGCTGCTTTGTCCCTGACAGGACCTTGTATGTGCTGTGAAGCCTCCTCAGCGTGAGCAGGAGCCTGGGCCAGGCTCCTCAACGCTCCAGGCTGGCTCTGTGCTCACAGAGCACATGCAGCAGATGTGCAGCAGGTCCAGCTCCCCTCCTGGCAGCTGCCCTGAGCCCTGCGTGTGAAGAGAAGATTGCAAACAGAAAGAGAACCCTCCTGAGGTGTTTGTGTTCAGCTGAGGCCAGTGCCTGCTCTCAGGGTGAGCAGGGACAGTGGGAGTGCTTCCTGTGACCTGAACAGCAGTGGGAGACTGCAGCTCCTCACAACCAGAGAGTGGTAGGGGCTGGAAAGGTCCAAACAGTCTCACAGTGTCACAGTATCACCAAGGTTGGAAGAGACCTCGAGGATCATCCAGTCCAACCTGTCACCACAGACCTCATGACTAGACCATGGCACCAAGTGCCACATCCAATCCCCTCTTGAACACCTCCAGGGATGGGGACTCCACCACCTCCCTGGGCAGCACATCCCAATGGCTAACAACTCTCTTGGTGAAGAACTTTCTCCTCACCTCCAGCCTAAACTTCCCCTGGCACAGCTTCAGACTGTGTCCTCTTGTTCTGGTGCTGCTTGCCTGGGAGAAGAGACCAACCCCCACCTGGCTACAACCTCCCTTCAGGGAGTTGTAGAGAGCAATGAGGTCTCCCCTGAGCCTCCTCTTCTCCAGGCTAAGCAACCCCAGCTCCCTCAGCCTCTCCTCACAGGGCTGTGCTCCAGACCCCTCCCCAGCTTTCTTGCCCTTCTCTGGACACCTTCAAGTCTCTCGATGTCCTTCTTAAACTGAGGGGCCCAGAACTGGACACAGGACTCAAACCCCCCTGCCAAGGCAGTGTCACCTAGAGAAGGTCACACAGGAACATGTCCAGGTGGGTTTGGAATGTCTCCAGAGAGGGAGACTCCACCAGGGCAGCCTCCTCCAGGGCTGATGAAAGGCTCCTCCTCATGTTTAGCTGGCACTTGTGTTCCACTCTGTGCTCGCTGCCCCTTGTCCTGTCACTGGGCAGCGTGACAACAGCCTGCTCCCATCCTCTCTTGGTAAGAGATTGCTTAATCCTCTTTTGGTTCACAGCCTCCCTGTTTCTTGCAGACCCCATTTGGTCTCCTTGCTAAGTCATTTGGGGCATGTGTTGGGCAGCAGCAAGCAGTTATTTTTATTTCAGAAACATAAGGGTTTGTGCCAAATAAATCAGCACTCCCTTCTTCCCCCTAATATTTCCATCTGTTGATGATTTATTTACTTAGGGAAAAGCACAACTAGTAACAAGTGTCTCTGATTTGCAGCTTATTCTCCCCACAATAGTCTGGGAGGGGGTGGGGGATTCTGGCTCTTGCTGTTGGCAGGGTCACAGCCTCAGCAGCGTGGTGGGGTGGGAAGGGACCTCTGGAGATCGTCCAGTGCAATGCCTCTGCTAAAGCAGGGACACCTCCAGCAGCTTGCCCAGGATCACAATGGCCAGGGGGGGTTGGAGGCTCTCCAGAGGAGGCTCCACACCCTCAGAGGGGAGGCTGAACAAAGCCCATGGAGCCAGATGTTTGTGCCTCCTGAGCTGGAGGCATGAGGCAGCCATAGGTTGGAAGAAAGAAGTGCCCTGAATTTCCATCTCTAATCCACTTGTCTTTTTTAGTGCATGTATGCACCAAACATTATTATAGCCCTCTTTAATAAATGGAATAATAGTAGACTTAGTGTTACATGCAGCAGATTAGCATCTGCAGTGATTGTGCCTGCACAGCTTGTGCCATCAGAAGATTAAATGGATCTTGAGGAGGCTGCTTCACAGTCAGATTCGATTTGCCTCTGCACGAAGGCTGCTGAAGCGATGGAGCCCTTGTGCTGCCACTTCGGCAGGGGGAAAGCCGAGAGAGAGAAGTTGGGAAGCAGCATTACCTGGCTTGTCAGGTCGGTTCCCCTTGCTGGAGCAGAGGGGGCACCCTGGCTTGTCACACAGGTGGGCTGTGGGCACACTGAAGGCCTCCTCCTTGGCTCAAGGCAGGGCAGCTGCAGAGCCGGTGCTGGCAGCAGCGCTCGTCCCCTGCTGGCTGTGCCACCACCTCAGCCTCTCCTCAGGAGGAGGTGGGGAGATTCAGGCTGGATGTGAGGAGGAAGTTCTTCCCCATGAGAGTGGTGAAGCCCTGGAATGGGTTGTCCAGGGAGGTGGTTGAGGCCCCAGCCCTGGAGGTGTTTAAGGCCAGGCTGGCTGAGGCTCTGGCCAGGCTGATCTAGTGTGGGGTGTCCCTGCCCATGGCAGGGGGGTTGGAACTGGCTGATCCTTGGGGTCCCTTCCAACCCTGACTGATACTATGATACTATGATACTATGAGTGCTGCTCAAAGCTGCTCCCTGTTTATTCACCTTGGCAGGGGGGCCCACCAAAGCCATCACCTCCCCTAAATCCTCATCAGCTATTCCTGTTCCCTGACAGCTCTGAGTCCCAATCCCCTGCTCCTCTCCTCCTCTCCCACATTAAGGAGTTTGATCACTGCTCCATGTAAATGAGGCATAATCTGAAGCTGTCAGACCTAAAACTCTGCCTTGGAGATGCACTAAGTGAATATATTCAAATTTCTCTTTAAAGCTAAGAATATTTATCATCAAACTTGTCAGAGCTTCAGTTAACAGTTTACACTGGAAGTATTTTGGGTTGTGAAATACAAAAACAAGTCCAAAAATGACTCCTGTGTTTAGGGGGGGGGAGGGAGCTGATATGATTCCTTTTGCCTTGCATATGGGAAACTCATGTTGCCATTTCCACAACAAATGAGGAAATTGTCAAACTTCTGTGCAGATTAATTAAGTTCCAACTTTATGAAAATTAATTAGGCTGAGGCTCCTATGAAAATTAATTAAGCTGCAAGGAAAAGGCGTTGAAAGGCTTCACAAATGCCTCCTGATGCCACTCGTCACCAGGGCAGGGAAAGAGCAGCAGCCCCTGCCAGGAGCCAGCTTCAGCTTGGTTGTGCTGCTCTGGTGTCACAGACTGCAAGGGATCAGAGACTCCAGAGAATAGAATAGAATAGAATAGAATAGAATAGAATAGAATAGAATAGAATAGAATAGAATAGAACAGAATAGAATAGAATGGAATAGAACAGAACAAGAGTGGAGTGGAGTGGAGTGGAGTGGAGTGGAGTGGAGTGGAGTGGAGTGGAGTGGAATGGAATGGAATGGAATAGAATAGAATAGAATAGAATAGAATAGAATAGAATAGAATAGAATAGAATAGAATAGAATAGACCAGGTTGGAAGAGACCTTCAAGATCATCGTGTCCAACCCATCAACCAATCCAACACCACCTAAACAACTAACCCATGGCACCAAGCATCCCAGCAAGTCTCCTCCTGAATACCTCCAGTGATGGTGACTCCACCACTTCCCCAGGCAGCCCATTCCCATGGGCAATCTCTCTCTCTGGGTAGAACTTCTTCCTAACATCCAACCTAAACCTCCCCTGGTGCAGCCTGAGACTGTGTCCTCTTGCTCTGGTGCTGGCTGCCTGGGAGAAGAGACCAACCCCCACCTGGCTCCAACCTCCCTTCAGGGAGTTGGAGAGAGCAATGAGGTCACCCCTGAGCCTCCTCCTCTCCAGGCTAAGCAACCCCAGCTCCCTCAGCCTCTCCTCACAGGGCTGTGCTCCAAGCCCCTCCCCAGCTTTGTTGCCCTTCTCTGGACTCGTTCCAGCAGCTCAACCTCCTTCCTAACCTGAGGGGCCCAGAACTGGACACAGGACTCAAAGGTGTGGCCTAACCAGTGCAGTGTACAGGGGCAGAATGACCTCCCTGCTCCTGCTGGCCACACTGTTCCTGATGCAGGCCAGGATGCCATTGGCCTTCTTGGCTGCCTGGGCACACTGCAGGCTCATGTTCAGCCTACCATCGAGCAAGCAGTGGGCTCTTGGCTTTTCATCCTGTCATGATCTGGATAAAGGATGCTGCTTAAAAATGGCTCCTGGAGCAGGCTGCCCAGGGAGGTGCTGGAATCTCCAGCTCTGGAGACATTCAAAACTTGCCTGGGTATGTTCCTATGTGACTTCTCTAGGTGAAGCTGGCTTGGCAGGGGGTTCACAGGCTCACAGGATGTCAGGGGTTGGAAGGGGCCCGAAGAGATCATCGAGTCCAACGCCCCTGCCAGAGCAGGAGCAGAGAATCCAGCTCAGGTCACACAGGAACACATCCAGACAGGGCTGGAAAGGAGAAGGAGACTCCACAACCTCTCTGGGCAGCCTGCTCCAGGGCTCTGGGACCCTCACAGGGAAGAAGTTCCTCCTTGTGTTGAGGTGGAACCTCCTGTGCTGCAGCTTACATCCATTGTTCCTTGTCCTATGCCAGGGAGCAAGTGAGCAGAGCCTGTCCCCTCCCTCCTGTCCCCCAGCCCTCAGCTATTGATAAACATTTATGAAAGTCTTCATTTGTGAAGTCTTCTCCTCTGCAGACTGACCAGCCCCAGGTCCCTCAGCCTCTCCTCCCCAGGCAGTGCTCCAGTCCCCAAATCATCCTCATAGCCCTCCCCTGGACCCTCTCCAGCTGTCCCTCTTGAACTGGGCAGCTCAAAACTGAACACAGTACTCCAGATGAGGTCTGACCAGGGCAGAGTAGAGGAGGAGGAGAATCTCCCTTGGACTTGGATCTCCAGAGGCCACTTCCATTCTGTGATTCTATGTAAGCAGCAGACTCTGCTCCTTGGATGCTCTCCTCTTAGTATCTCTCCGTCCAACTCCTCTGCTCCCTTCTATCCTGTTGGATACAGGACTGGGGCAGAGGCCAGGTGGAGGGAGCTTGGCTCTTGTCTGCAGCTTGTTTGTGTTGCTGTAATACAAGGGCAGGGGATGTAGGAACATACTTTGTGTCTGGGAGTGAGAGCAGCACGAAAATAAACAGCATCTAAAGATCGTTGAATGACTTAAAAACCTGAATTCCTGACTTCAAAGGCACAAGTGATGCTGGCTGCAGTGAGGAGCCCTCAAAAGGAACAATAGTAGGAGCAAAGGATGCCTCTTAGCTGCCAGGATAGCACTGTGGAATGCAGGGAAGGCTCTGGCTTCTGCATCTCATTCCCCTCCTCAGCTGGAGCAAAGGCAGGAGGTGAGTGCAGCTCACGAGTGAGTGTTCCTGAGCTAGGAAAAGTTAAACCAAAAGGAGTTGAAACTCAGCTGATTTGTTTCTGTAGCCTCAGTGGGAGTCAGGGGGTGCCCAGGTGGCCAATGGCATCCAGGCCTGGATCAGCAATGGTGTGGCCAGCAGGACCCCTGGACTGGTCACTGGTGAGGCCACAGCTTGAGTGCTGGATGCAGTTCTGGCTCCCTCACTCCAAGAAGGACACTGAGAGGCTGGAGCAGGTCCAGAGAAGGGCAACCAAGCTGGGGAAAGGTCTGGAGAACAGATCTTGTGAGGAGCAGCTGAGGGAGCTGGGGGTGCTCAGCCTGGAGCAGAGGAGGCTGAGGGAGACCTCATTGCTCTCTGCAGCTCCCTGGGAGGAGGCTGCAGCCAGGTGGGGGCTGGGCTCTGCTCCCTAAGCTCAGGTGATAGAATGAAAGTAAATGGTCTGAAATTGTGCCAGGGAGGGTTAGGTTGGAGATGAGGAAGAATTTCTTTGCTGCAAATTTCTTTGCTGGTCAGGGACTGGCAGAGGCTGCCCAGGGAGGTGGTGGAGTCCCCAGCCCTGGAGGTGTTCAGGAAGCCTGTGGCCATGGCACCTGGGCACATGGTTTGGTGATTATGGTGGTGCTGGGTTGCTGGTTGAACTGGATGAACTTAGAGGCCTTTTCCAGCCCAAACAATTCTGATTCTGTGAGCAAGCCCTCAGTGGAAAGGGAGAGGTCTGATTATCCTCCCCAGCCTGGCCAGGCCATGTCCAGCATCCCTCAGTCTTGGCCTGCTCTCTCCTGGCAAAGCTGAGCCCCTGAAGTCAAACCATGATCTTACCCCAGGCAAAAACATGACCTCTGCCTAGCCCTGTGTGCAAGGCTGAGCAGACACTCCAGGCATAAGCTGAATCACCTGTGCAGAAGGTTTCCTCAGCAGTCCTGATGGGAACAGGAATTGATCTTCCAGCAGCGAGGAGCAGAGTGCCAGGCGCTGGTGCTTCAGGAAGGGCACCAGGCCCAGGACGCTTCAGTGGGAGCTGTGTCCATTGGGTTCAGCCTGAAGCAAGCCTTTCATCAGCTCCTAAAGCAGATCTGAAAGCCTTTGTGTTGGAGCTGCTGGGTAGTGAATGATGCCTGGGACTTTTGTTTTGCTATTGGAAAGCGAAAGCAGCTGCAGCTTGGCCATCCAGGCTCCGCTCCTGGCTGGCTGGAAGCCCTGGAAGTTCAGTTTGATCCATTGGGAAGCATTTTCTGTGCTGCCCTGACACTGCTTGGTCCCACAGCATGAGACACAGCTCACAGAGCAGCAGAATGTGGTTGCTCTGTTCAAAAACACAGGGGGGAAAGGGATTCATTTGCAGTTAGTTAAATAACCCCCAAAGCTGGCCCTGCATAAGTTGTACCTGTGCTTGTGTCCTTACTAATTACCTGGCTGTGCTGTTTAGTCATAATCACAGAATGGGTTGGCTTGGGAGGGTCCTTAACTGTCATCCAGTTCCAACCCCATGCCACAGGCCTCCCACCAGAGTGGGTTGCTCAAAGCTTCATCCAGCTTGGTCTTAAATACTTCCTGGGAGGGAGCAACCTGTGCCAGAGTCTCCCCACCCTCACTCTCAACAATTTCTTCCTCATCTCCACTCTCAGTCTCCCCTCTCCCAGCTCAAAGCCATTATCTCTCATCCTGGCACTCCCAACCCTTGTCACAAGTCCCTCCCCAACTCTCCTGGAGCCCTTCAGGTACTGGAAGGTTGCTCTAAGGTCTCCCTGGAGCCTTCTCTTCTCCAGGCTGAACAGCCCCAGCTCTCCCAGCCTGTCCCCACAGGGGAGGTTCTCCAATCCTCTGATCATCTTCTTGACCTCCTCTGGACCCTCTCCAGCAGCTCTTTGTCCTCCTTGTGTTGGGGACTCCAGAGCTGAGCACAGCACTGCAGGTGGGGTCTCAGCAGAGCAGAGCAGAGGGGGAGAATCGCCCTTGACCTGCTGGCCATGCTGCTTTTGATGCAGCCTATCCTTTGCATCCTTTGGGACCAAATTCTCGTCCTGTGTGAGAATCCAGTCCCATTTGTGTTGGGAATCATCATGTGCTGTGAGGCAGGATTGTGCCCAGCTGTTCCCCAGTCACTCAATGGTGTTTGACTGCAGGTGTCCTCCTCAGACACCCTGGCTTCCCCTTGGGAGCCCACACTTGACCTGCTCTTGCTACTGCTCCCAGCTGCTGCAGCTGATTGTTTTCACTTGCCCCAGGTTTGTGTGGTGGTGAAACCCTACACAAAGTCACCTCCTCTGTGGTGGCTGTGTAAGAAATGCACATTGTCCAGAGAAGGGCAGAGGGGATGCTGAGGCACCTTGAACACAAGTCCTGCAGGAAGCTGCTGAGGGGGCTGGGGTTGTCCAGCCTGGAGAGGAGGAGGCTGAAGGGAGACCTCATTGCTCTCTACACCTCCCTGAGAGGAGGTTGGAGCCAGGTGGGGGTTGGTCTCTTCTCTCTAGTATCAGGGGAGATCTTCTGGCTCTGCACAACTCCCTGGAAGGAGGCTGGAGGCAGGTGGGGTCCAGCCTCTTCTCCCAGGTAACAAGTTACAGGATGAGAGGAAATGGCCTCAAGTTGCAGCAGGGAAGGCTCAGGCTGGACATTAGGAAAAGTCTCTTCACCCAAAGGGCCATCAGGCACTGGCCCAGGCTGCCTAGGGAGGTGGTGAAGGTGTTTAAAAGCTGTTTGGATGAGGAGCTCAGGGCCATGGTCTACAAGCTGTATGCAGGCAGGTGTTGGGTTGTGGTTGGACTTGATGAACTTGAGGGCTTCTCCAAGCAGGCAGTTGTGTGGTACTGGGATTTCAGATGTGCTTGCTCCTGCAGCCCTGTCTCCTGTCTTCCTGCCTTTGCCTCTTGGGACACTCAGTTAAGGACCCTTCCCAGGGGGCTGTGGAGTGCAAATCCTCCTGTTTGGGATGCAGGCAGTGTAGAGGTTGCCTGTGGAGGGAAACAAACAGAGCAGCCCCCTGCTGCTCCTGGGTTCCTTTCAGGCACAATTACAGCATCACCTGTGGCATCCTGATCCATCAAGATCTGCACTAAGCACTTGTGAATCTTATTGACCACTTCTTTTAGAGGATGATAAATCCTCCTTCTCCCACAGCAAACAGATTTAATAGAGCAGATTTCCCTCCCCTCCCCCCCCCCCCCCTTGATTAATGTTTGCCATGAGCAGAAAGCAGGATTTCAGCAGCCAGAGCTCCACAGCTCCAGAGGCCGAGGTGGGCACTGTCTGCTTTGCTGCTGGGTGACAAATGGTGTATGAAGCCTCAGTGACAGTTTATGATGTGTTCATAGAGAAGCAGAGCACTTCTTGTTGCAGTTGTGGCTTCAATATTAAACTTTGTGGAAACCCAGCTTTAAATCCAGAGGATGCCTCTGGAGTGACATGAGCTCAGTCACTTAGTGCTCAGAGAAGGAAGAGGCAAGCAGAGCTCTGTGCATTAGGGTTGGGAACAGAGATGATGTGTGAAATCTGTCTGGTCTTGAAAACGTGGAAGTAGTGTGGCCAGCAGGGCTAGGGAGGGTCTCCTCCCCCTCTGCTCTGCCCTCCTGAGCCACAGCTGGAGTCCTGGGTCCAGTTCTGGGCTCCCCAGTTCAGAGAGACAGAGAACTGCTGGAGAGAGTCCAAGGGAGGCTGCAGAGCTGCTGAGGGGCCTGGAGCAGCTCTGGGAGGAGCAAAGGCTGAGAGCCCTGGGGCTGAGAGCCTGCAGAAGAGCAGCCCCAGAGGGCAGCTGAGCAATGCTCAGCAAGAGCTAAAGGAGCTGTGGGGGGCAAGAGGCTGGGGCCAGGCTCTGCTGAGTGGTGGCCAGGGCCAGGCCAAGGGGCAGCAAGGGGCAGAGAGTGGAGCCCAGGAGGTTGGATGTGAAGAGGAGGAGAAAGTTGTTTGGTGTGAGGGTGCTGGAGGCCTGGAGCAGGCTGCCCAGAGAGGTTGTGGAGTGTCCTTGTGTGGAGAGCTTCCAACCCCCCCTGGGCAGTGTGGTGCTGGGCAAGCTGCTGTGTGTGCCCTGCTGGAGCAGGAGTTGGCCTGGATGAGCTCCAGAGCTCCCTTCCAACCTCTCCATGTTGGGATTCTGGGATTCTGTGAATCCAGCAGGCTCATGTGAGCCTTAAATATTGAACACAAGCACACTTCAAATGCTGTGGCTGCTCCTTCCTCTGAAGCATTTAAATGCCTCTGAGTGAAGCCTACACTCTCCCTTAATGCACCTAATGCACTCAGAGCATTGACAACACTTCATTGCTAAGCCAGCTTCCAGATCAAGTTTAATTTTTAAAGCCACCTCTAAATTATCAATGACATCTGTTCTGAAACATGTCAATTCCTATCCCTGGCTTGGCAGAACCCATCTCCCCATCCTCTCCCCATTCAGGCCATCTCCAAGCCCCCCTGACAGAGGGGTTTCAAGTGAGATATTGCTCCTCCAGGATCCCAGTGCTGAGACAAGTCCCACTCCGAGGTACTGAGGACCAGAGATACACACAGCTGTTGCTGAGCCAGATCCCATGGCTCCAACACAGATGATGGAATGGCTGGAGAAATGCTGGGCTCAGGTACCCCATAAATACCCTGGTGGCTGGCAGCACTCCCAAGCCACACACAGCCACAGCAGGCAGCAGCCTCTCGCACAAGGCTGCCCTCAGCTCAGTGGGGCACAGTGGCACTCACCAGCACCAGTGCTGCAGTTCAGGTGATGGTTAATTGTGCCCATCCCATCAGCCCAAACCTGCTCTGGGTGCTTCTAGCCTGTCCTCCTGATCTTGCCATCCAGTCACAGCTTACACCTCGCTCCTCCCTTCCTCCAGCTGCTGTGCACTAATGCTGGGGCCTGGTGAGATGTAGGCAGGGTGGAGGTTTGTGTCCTGCTGATGTTACCCAATGAGGGATAGAAATCTTACTCAAATGTCCACAACAATCTTCAGACCCTCTACAGCAAAGGCCTCCAGCACCCTCACACCAAACAACTTTCTCCTCCTCTTCACATCCAACCTCCTGGCCTCCACTCTCTGCCCCTTGCTGCCCCTTGTGCTGTTCCTGGGCACCACTCAGCAGAGCCTGGCCTCAGCCTCTTGCCCCCCACAGCTCCTTTAGCTCTTGCTGAGCATTGCTCAGCTGCCCTCTGGGGCTGCTCTTCTGCAGGCTCTCAGCCCCAGGGCTCTCAGCCTTTGCTCGTCCCAGAGCTGCTCCAGGCCCCTCAGCAGCTCTGCAGCCTGCCCTGGACTCTCTCCAGCAGTTCCCTGTCCCTCCTGAACTGGGGAGCCCAGACCTGGACCCAGCACTCCATAAGTGGTCTCCCTAGGGCAGAGTAGAGAGGGAGTAGAACCTCCCTCGCCCTGCTGGCCACACTCTTCATGCACCCCAGGTGACCATTGGCCTTCTTGGCCACAAAGAGCTGGCTGCTGGTTACCATTATTCCCAGTCAGCTGTGCTGGTAGGAAGTGTTCTGGAAATAATAATTCTTGGTTTTATTTCTCGCCCTTGTGATGGGATGTGAAAGCAAAGTGCCTGCTGCTAGCAGGAAAAGTCACTTCCACATCTAAAAGTAGAAACTCAGCTTTCTGCTGTCCTAAGCTGTGGGAGCTTCAGCCTCACTTTAAAATGAGCTCAGAAGTCTGTTGGCAAAGCAGCAGCCCTCTGCCCTCTGTGCACTGGGCAGAGCTGGGAGCACGACTGGAAATCTTTCAGGTGCTTTTGTGGAATCAGGATTTCCTTTTCCTGGGCAAAACACCAAGCAAAGAGCCCCTCCCCTTTTGGTTGCTGCAGCCCAGCTGAACCCAAGGAGGGGTTAATGCACACTTTGCTAAGTAAGAAGAATAACAAACCCCAGAGGCTCAGCCCAGGAAGATGGGAATTCTGAGATAATATTCAGTGTGCCCAAAGGGACAAAGCTGTCTCTTGTTGTCACCATCTATATTTAGCCACCACGCTCATATGCAACTTAAAATACCTCAAATAGCAAGGAGCCTTTTTTTTCCCCCCTCCCTCTCCCCTTCATTTGAAGTGGTGCAGTGTAGGGTTGTTAATTTTGGCTTATCACAGCTGACACTTGATATGGGGGGGGAAGGTTGGGGAAAAAAGAGTGGTTGGAAGCTTTAACTCTCTCCACCTTGTGCCCCTTGCCAGGAGCCCTCTTGGCTCCTGCAAAACTTCCTGGGCTGTCTTAACTTCTGTGCCCCCCCTCCCCCTCCCCCCAGGCTGGAGAAGTTCACAGGTCACTGAGCTGATTGAAAATCCATTGTTGTTTGTGCAGCTGATAAGGGGCAAAAAGAAAAAGCTGTTAGCTAGCAGAGCTGGGGCAGGGGGTGGGGGGTAGGGGGAAAGAAAGCTGTTAATAATTCCAGCTTCCCACTTGTATCAAGTGAGGCTCTCCTGATTGCTGAATGCAAGCAGCGTGATTTATGGTTTCATAGAGTGGGTTCCATGGAAATGAGCAATAATTTTCACACTTCCAGGAGTGTTTCATGCTGTCACAGTGTTAAGTTTTTGTGTAGCTTACCCAGTTATGGGAAGGGTAGTGAAGGATTCTCTGTATCTGGGAAATCTTTCTGGTCTGTGGAGGTGTGGTGCCCTGCAGCCTGCTGGGGTTTGGTGGGGAATGCTCCAGAGGGTCAGAGAGGGCAGGAGAAGGGAGCAGGAAAAAGAGCCAGAGAAGCTGAGAATGGCTCAGGTTGGAAGGGACCTCAGAGATCATCCACTGCAGCCCCCCTGCCATGAGCAGGGACACCTCTCGTCTAGACTTGGCTGCTCAAGGCCTCATCCACCCTGGTCCTGAACACCTCCAGGCAGGAGGCATCCACAGCCTCCCTGAGCAGCCTGTACCAGAGTCTCACCACCCTTGTACTGAAGAACTTCCTCCTCAGCTCCAGTCTAACCCTGCTCTGCCTCAGCTTCAAACCATTCTCCCTTGTCTTGTCTCAAGACACCCTCAGGAAGAGTTCCTCTGCAGCCTTCCTGCAGGATCCCTTCAGGTACTGGCAGGCAGCTCTAAAGTCCCCCCAGAGTCTTTTCTTCTGAGCACCCCCAGCTCCCTCAGCCTGGCCTCACAGCAGAGCTGCCCCAGCCCTTGGAATCACCTTTGTGGCCTCCTCTGGACTCTTTTCCAGCAGCTCTGTGTTCTTGTGCTGGGGACAGCAGAGCTGGAGGAAAAGAGCAAAGTCCTGGAGGAAATGCTGGACTGGTACTGCAGGGGGAATAAGTGGTGTGGGTTTTTCACTCCTCCCTCACTAAAGAGAAGTTTCTGCAAAGGGGAAGGAGCAGCCCTTAGCTTGCTACTTGCAACCAGGCTGGGTGGGAGCAGGGCAGAGGATTTTTCCTGAGGTGACAGTAAAACATTTCTCACTGTGAGGGTGGTAAGACACTGGCACAGGGTGCCCAGAGAAGCTCTGGATGCCCTTTCCCTGGAAGTGATAAAGGTCAGGTTGGATGGAGCCTTGGGCAACCTGCTGCAGTTGAAGATGTCCTTGTCCACTGGCATGGAGATGGACTCACAGATGACCTTTAAAGGTCCCTCTCTACCCAAACCATTCTATGTGATTCTGTTACAGCTTTTTGTAGGCACTGATGACCAGGAGCCAAGGAGTAGAAGCTGTGAAGTCAAATCAGCTGCTTAATCAATCCTCCTTCAGAGATGCCATAGGATCAGAGAATGGTAGGGGTTAGAAGGGACCTCTGGAGATCATCCAGTCCAGCCCAGCTAAAGCAGGGTCACTTAGAGAAGGTCACAGAGGAACACATCCAGACAGGTCTTGAAAGGCTCCAGAGAAGGAGACTGCAACCCCTCTGGGCAGCCTGCTCCAGGGCTCTGTCACCCTTGCAGTAGAGAAGGCTCTCCTCCTGTTGAGATACAAGTTACAAGATGCAGGAAGGGGAAGCCCATTGCAAAGAGCGAGCCTCTCAGTGTTTTGGAGAAGACATATCATGAGCACCTCCCCAGCTCCAAGTCAGCCCTTGCTGTAGGTCAGCATGAAGAGGCTTTTGGCATGGCCTGGCAGTGCCAGGATGAGAGACAATGGCTTTGAGCTGGGAGAGGGGACACTGGGACTGGAGATGAGGAAGAAATTCTTTGCAGTGAGGCTGGAGAGACTCTGGCACAGGTTGCCCAGGGAGACTGTGGCTGCCCCCTGCCTGGAGGCGTTCAGGGCCAGGCTGGATGAGGCCTTGAGCAGCCTGTGCTGGTGGGAGGTGTCCCTGGGCAGGGGGTTGGAACTGGATGAGCTTGAAGGTCTCTTCCAACCCAACCCATTCTGTGATTCTATGAATCCATGCCAGGTGCCCATGCTCCTGTGGTGTGTTTAACCCTGCAGAGTGATGTCTCACCAGCATTTTCCTCCTGCAATTTGAAAGGCAGGATGCTAAGGCTGCAACCAGCTGGGAAAACCTGAGGTCCTGGGAGTGCTTCTTGCAGTGCTGCACTTCAGAGGCAGTGCTCCCTTAGAAACTTAAACACCATGTCTGCTGGGCAGCTGGGTGAGGGCCAACCTTCCCTGAACAGGAGCCTTTCCTGTGCCTTCTTTACCTCTGCATCTTCTCAGCTCATTTCACAGGACACAGTGTTGACCCTGTTCCCACTCTGCAGCTGCAGCTCTCCACCCTCCCTGCAGCTCTCCATCCTGCCTGCAGCTCTCCATCCTCCCTGCAGCTCTCCATCCTCCCTGCAGCTCTCCATCCTCCATGCAGCTCTCTACCCTCCCTGCAGCTCTCCACCCTCCCTGCAGCTTTAGGTGGCTGTGCTGGGGTTCGGCATCTGCTGAGGCTTCAGAGGTGCTCATGGTCATAAGGTCAATGAAGGGATGTGGGGCATCTCAGCCAGGAAGAGGCTTTTGGCCCTTGTGGTGCTTTGGAAGGGGCTGTGCCTCGGGGTGGTTTCTTAGGAAGGGGGTTTCAGGCAGGTGTAAGCCAGCCAGAGGAGGAGTTCAGAACTTTCAGCAAAATTAGCAAAGTACTGAAAATGTGTAAGAGACATCACAGAGCTGACCAGCTCAGGAGTGTTTTTAACTCCTCTGTGGAAGCCTGGTGAGCAGCCTGCACTCAGCCCACAAGCACCACTGAAACCCCAAGGTGCTGTAAGGTTGGGGTGGTTCAGCATTTACTCCTTTTGTTCATGGTTGCTGTGGAACACAAAGGGATTCAGCGCTTACCAGGCAGTGCAACATCATAGAATCATAGAATCATAGAATCTATAAGGTTGGAAAAGACCTCAAAGATCATCAAGTCCAACCTGTCACCCAACACCTCATGACTACTAAACCATGGCACCAAGTGCTACGTGCAGTCCCCTCTTGAACTCCTCCAGAGACGGTGACTCCACCACCTCCCTGGGCAGTCCAAATGGCTAACAGCTCTCTCTGTGAAGAACTTTTTCCTCACCTAGAGCCTAAATGTGCCTATATCATAAATGTGCCTATATCATAGAATGCTTTGGGTTGGAGGAGACCTTTAAGATCAAGTGCCACCATTAACCCAGCACTGCCAGGGAGCCACTGAACCGTGGCCCTCAGCACCACATCTGCCTAGCGCTGAAACCCTCCCAGGGATGAGGACTCCACCACTGCCCTGAGCAGCCTGGGCCAGGCCTTGACAACCCTCAAGGGTGAGAAATTTTTCTTGGTGTCCAACCTAAGCCTCCCCTGGGGCAGCTTGAGGTCGTTTCCTCTTAGCCTGTTGCTTGTTCCTTGGGAGAAGAGCCCAACCCGCACCTCGCTGCCGGCGGAGGCTGGTGGCACCGGGAACCCCCCGGGAGCGAGGAGATGCCTTCCCCTCACTCAGGGCTGGATCCTTCCCTGGGAAACACCTTCTAGCTTTGAACCGCAGCGATCAGATGTCATTTTAAAGACAGATCTCCATGAGAGTCGAAGGTTTGTGGTGCAGACCAGCTGTGCCTGTGAGCTAGGCTGTCATTTGCGATCTGCTTCCCTCCTGCAGCTGCTGGGAGAGCGGAGAGCTGCAGCGCGGTGCTGCCGCGGCCGTGTCCCCAGAGCCGGCAGGGGTTCAGCGCTGCCCCCCTGCACCCCGGCACTGCTGGCTGCTGCTTTGCTGCTGGGGAAGCTTAGTGGAGGATTTTCTCTCTGTAAATATTGGGTTTTTCTGTCTGTACTTCTTTTTTCTTACCAAGAGACTTCAAAGGAGCTTGGTTTAATGGAGATGCTCCTCACTAAAAGCTGCTTCTGCCGGCTGCCTCTCGCCAGCTTGCTGCTGCTGGTGGCACCGTCTCCTCTGTCAGCCTCTGCTGCTATTCCCCTGGGCACACACAAAACTCAATATTTACTCTCAGCCTTTCAGGTTTGTTTACCCAGGCTTCACTCCCGGGTTTGAGAAGCTGTAATCTTAACCATTTCTGAGCCCTCCGTGGCACTTGATGTCCCTTCTGAGGTGTGTTAGGAATATTTAGCTTGAACTTGCTGTACCCTTTGCTTTGGACACAGCTCTTTTGAGCAAGCTGAAAGCAGCTTTCAGTGCTCTAATCACACACCGTGGGGGTTGGTGGAGCTGGCTAAGCACCTTGTAAAAGATACCAGCAATGTCCCCTCGTGGCCAAGAAGGCCATTAGTCTCCTGAGGTGCATGGAGAAGAGTGTGGCCAGCAGGGCAAAGGAGGTTCTCCTTCCCCTTTACTCTGCCCTAGGGAGGCCACATCTGGAGTGCTGTGTCCAGTTCTGGGCTCCCAAGTTCAGGAGAGACAGAGAACTGCTGGAGAGAGTCCAGGGGAGGCTGCAGAGCTGCTGAGGGGCCTGGAGCAGCTCTGGGAGGAGCAAAGGCTGAGAGCCCTGGGGCTGAGAGCCTGCAGAAGAGCAGCCCCAGAGGGCAGCTGAGCAATGCTCAGCAAGAGCTAAAGGAGCTGTGGGGGGCAAGAGGCTGGGGCCAGACTCTGCTGAGTGGTGCTGAGGGCCAGGACAAGGGGCAGCAAGGGGCAGAGAGTGGAGCCCAGGAGGAGAAAGTCGTTTGGTGTGAGGGTGCTGGAGGCCTGGAGCAGGCTGCCCAGAGAGGTTGTGGAGTGTCCTTGTGTGGAGAGCTTCCAACCCCCTCACTGTGGTGCTGGGCAAGCTGCTGTGGGTGCAGGGAGCTGGACTGGATGGTCTCCAGAGGTCCCTTCCAACAATCAGTGTGCTGGGATTCTGGGATTCTCTGTTGTAAGCATTGCTGGAATTCCTTTGTAAGTCCCTGATTACATCAGTCCAGCAGTTTTGACCTCCCCTGGGCTTTTCTGAGTGCAGATTTCCCTTCTTTTGCCAGTTTGTGCTGGGCTTCTCCTGACAGTTGATGTTTCAGGTGAGCAGTAATGGAAGACATCTGCTCTCTGCTGAGGGGTGAGTGGTGTAAATGAGAAAGTGAGCTTAGAGCCTCTCATCCTGCTTCACTCACCTGCAGAAATGCCTTTCTGGGCAGCAGGAGCTGTTAACAGGAGACATTTTTTACTGAAGGATGCATTAATTGAATAGAGGCTGGGAGGATGCTCTAGAGAAAGGTCCTTGCAGTTTCTGTCTAGGTTGGTGGTGTGGCAGATGCAGTAAGTTTGCCCCAAAGCCAGGACTAAGGTAGAGAGCTGGAAGGGTGGGTTGCAGTGATGCAGATAAGTGGATGTGCAGTGCCATATATAGGCACACAAGAAAAGGGCTGAGCAAAGCCTCCAGACGTTTATGGACTTCTCTGATTCATCTGCAGAGCCAAACAGCTCCGGCCAACAGACAGGGAATTTGTTAAGCTGCATTAAGGCCCTCAATTGCTGTAGCCCAAAGGAGCAACTCTGCTTTCTTTTAAGGGGGAGGAGTAGGAGGGAGCGGGCTGGGAGGGAAGAACATTGTGAAGTGTCTCCTTTTGGTTTAGAGCTTCAAGCAGAGGAGTAACGTTGTGGAGCCCTGTAAGAAACCTCAACTAAACCCAGACACAGCCCCCCGAATTCATTCCCTTGCTAGCACCCAAAGCTCAGCAGCTTCCTATGGACACTCAGCCTGTGCTAGCAACACTGAAACTAGTTTTCCCTAAGTCTAATGTGTCACCTCCCCCCTCCCAAGTGAGCAGACATCAGCCTGGGCCCCTTCTCCTGCTTGATGGTTGTCCGAGTGGGACTCATCCCATGGCGCTCACAGGTGGGGAGCAAGAGCCCAGCATCAGCAGCCCAGCATCAGCAGCCTCTCTGCCTGCTCTGCCTTGCTGTCTCCTTTCTCAGTCTTCAGGCCTCTGGGTGCTTTTTCCTGGCCTTTTTATCATCATTTTCCCCTCCCCCAAACAGCAAGACCAGAGCAGTTCATGGAGCTAGTGAGAAGTTACTGGGGGTGTTGAGCCTGGAGAAGAGCAGCCCCAGAGGGGAGCTGAGCAATGCTCAGCAAGAGCTTAGGAGCTGTGGAGGACAAGGGAAGTGCTCTAGCAGTGGGGTCAGATGAGATGATCTCCAGAGGTCCCTTCCAGCCCCCACCATGCTGGGGGGCTGTGGTTGTTTCTGTCTCTGTGTCCTGCCAAAGCAGATCCATCAGAGGCCTGAGCAGGTTTCAGCAGGAGTTTCTCCAGGAAGCTAAAGGCAGCAGAGGTTTGTGTGCTGAGAATCCCTTCACTCACTGCAGCAGCATGAAAAGAGCTGTGCTGTGTTGGTATTTAGGTCAGGAGGCTGACAGGTAGAGTAGTTCTGAGGTGTTTTTAGCAGGGATGCTGAATTAGATGTAGGAAACTCTTTGACTCTGTTTCCTGTTGGGTTTGAAGTTGTCACATGTTTTTTCCCCCCTTGGAATTCTCATCTGTTTGGGAAGCTGAGGTTAACTCTACAGCTGCTGATGCCCACCAAAGGCTTGGCAAGCCATGGCAGCCCACTGAACAGTGAGTCCCTGTGTAGGAGATCGTGAAGAGCATCAAGGCAGCAGAGATGGTGGTCACAAGAGCTTCCAGCAGTGTGGGCAGAGCTCTCCTCTGCCCCTTCTCAACCACTGCATTGCTGTAGGAGCTGCTGGCCCTTGGGTAGCACTGAGGGGTCTGGATCAAGAAGGAGGTGATGAGAGCATTGCTTAGGACTGGATTTTCTTGCCTTGGAGTGATGGAAAGAGGCTGGCTGCTGACATAAATCAGTCCCCACTCTTGTGTTCCTCCCCACAGGGGTGTCAGGGCCTGAGTGATGCATACTCTGCTCACAGCTGGCTTCTGCCCCTCTGCTTAGGAGAGACACAGGGAGAAAGGTTTTGAAATCACAAACAAATCACAGCATGGTTGGGTTGGAAGGGACCTGAAAGCTCAGCCAGTTCCAACCCCCTGCCATGGGCAGGGACACCTCCCACCAGCGCAGGCTGCTCAGGGCCTCATCCAGCCTGGCCTTGAACACCTCCAGAGAGTGAGAGCCTCCCTGGGCAACCTGTGCCAGAGTCTCCCCAGCCTCACTGCAAAGAATTTCTTCCTCATCTCCAGTCTCAGTCTCCCCTCTCCCAGCTCAAAGCCATTGTCTCTCATCCTGGCACTCCAAGATGCTTGGACTGTGGAATCCTCCCCAGTAGCAGCTTTTTAAACACAAATGTTTGTTAGTTCTCTCCCTTCTCCACATGGAAACTGTACCTTGGAGCTGATGGTTGCAGATTGGTGCTACCCATTGGTTCCTTGAGACAGGAGACATCCAGATCTGGTGAGCACAGCACCCTGGGTCCTGATCTCATAGTATAGTATCATAGTATCATTCAGGGTTGGAAGGGACCACAAGGATCAGCCAGTTCCAACCCCCCTGCCATGGGCAGGGACACCCCACACTAGATCAGCCTGGCCAGAGCCTCAGCCAGCCTGGGCTTAAACACCTCCAGGGCTGGGGCCTCAACCACCTCCCTGGACAACCCATTCCAGGGCTTCACCACTCTCATGGTGAAGAACCTCCTCCTCACATCCAGCCTGAATCTCCCCAGGCTGAATCTCATCCCCAGGGAGGCTGAAGCAGGGAGCAGGAGGAGGCAGCCAGAGCTGTGTTGTGTGTGGAGGGAGCAGGGGGAAGTGCAGGTGCAATTATGGTTGCACATTAAACATTCTGCTTTGGAGCTCCAAGGTGTGAAGCATGAGGCTGAGGCTGAGCTGGTGCTGTTAATTGGAGCACAGCACTCAGCTGTGTTTCCTGCAGCCCTGCCCCACGTCATTAGCTGCTCATTAGCCAGGGTAATTTTTTAAGACTCACAGTAATTACCTTTTTTTTCCAGAAGTCCCCCAGCTTACAGCCTCACAGAGCCACAGAAACATTCAGGTTGGAAGAGCCCCTATTGCAAGAGGGATCTGGGGGTGTTGGAAGGTGTCCAGAGCAGGGCCAGGAGGGTGAGCAGAGGGCTGGAGCTGCTCTGCTGTGAGGACAGACTGAAGGAGTTGGGGCTGTTCAGTCTGCAGAAGAGAAGGCTCCCAGGTGACCTCATTGTGGCCTTCCAGGACCTGAAGGGGGCTACAGGAAGGCTGGGGAGGGACTGCTCAGGATCTCAGGCAGTGATAGGACTAGGGGGAATGGAATGAAGCTGGAGGTGGGGAGATTGAGGCTGGAGGGGAGGAGGAAGTTCTTCCCCATGAGATTGGTGAAGCCCTGGAATGGGTTGTCCAGGGAGGTGGTTGGGGCCCCAGCCCTGGAGGTGTTTAAGGCCAGGCTGGCTGAGGCTGTGGCCAGGCTGATCTAGTGTGGGGTGTCCCTGCCCATGGCAGGGGGGTTGGAACTGGCTGATCCTTGTGGTCCCTTCCAACCCTGACTGATTCTGTGATTCTAAACCCTCAGGATCACCAAGTCCAACCCAGAACCCTGCTCCCCTAAGGCTCACCCCTAAAGCATAGCCCCAAGCACCACATCCAAACCACCTCTAAACACATCCAGGCTTGGTGACTCCACCACCTCCCAGGGCAGCACATCCCAGTGCCTGACCACTCTCTCCATTTTTTCCTACTGTCCAGTCTAAACCTACCCAGCCTCAGTGTGAGGCCATTTCCCTCTTGTTCTGTCACTGATTAACTGCAGAGAGAGACCAGCACCAAGGAGAAACCTCTGCTCTGCAGGCTGTGGCTCTGAGCACTCAGGGGAGCTTTGTGAGCTCCTTCTGTAGGCTTTGAAAGTGGAAAAGCAGAATATTGTGGTGGATGAGCCAGCAATGTGGCCAAGAAGGCCAGGGGCCTCCTGGGGGGCATAGAGTGTGGCCAGCAGGTCCAGAGAGGTTCTTCTTCCCCTCTGCCCTGTGGAGGCCACATCTGGAGTGCTGGGCCCAGTTCAGAGCTTCCCAGTTCAAGAGGGACAGAGAACTGCTGGAGAGAGTCCAGGGGAGGCTGCAGAGCTGCTGAGGGGCCTGGAGCAGCTCTGGCAGCAGCAAAGGCTGAGAGCCCTGGGGCTGAGAGCCTGCAGAAGAGCAGCCCCAGAGGGCAGCTGAGTAATGCTCAGCAAGAGCTAAAGGAGCTGTGGGGGGCAAGAGGCTGGGGCCAGACTCTGCTGAGTGGTGCCCAGGGACAGCACAAGGGGCAGCAAGGGGCACAGGGTGGAGCCCAGGAGGTTCCCTGTGAAGAGGAGGAGAAAGTTGTTTGGTGTGAGGGTGCTGGAGGCCTTTGCTGGCAGCTGTGTGGGATATGCTCATCCTCTATAATCCACAGATAGTTCCCAAAGCCCAGAGCCAGGCACTCCTGTACACTGGCCAGGCCCTAGGAAGGGCACTTGTTGGGTGTCCCTGGCACACATGGGTATCCTGCTGGCAAGAGCTTTGCACTTCAAAGACTCTGAACTGCTCCTTTGGCTACTCAGATGCTTTGTGGTTACAGAGTAGGTGATGCTGCTCACCTGGGGTGGTTTGGGTGTGTGGCTGTTGTGCCAAAGGTCTATCAGGACATGGTTGGTGTTCTCTGCAGCCTTCAGCAGGGACCTCAGGGTCCCTGACAGAGCTGGAGAGGGGTCTGGAGAGCAGGGCTGGGGAGGAGCAGCTGAGGGAGCTGGGGGTGTTCAGCCTGGAGCAGAGGAGGCTGAGGGAGACCTCATTGCTCTCTGCAGCTCCCTGAGAGGAGGCTGCAGCCAGGTGGGGGCTGGGCTCTGCTCCCTAGGCTCAGGTGATAGAAGAGGAAATGACCTGAAATTGTGCCAGGGGAGGCTTAGGTTGGAGATAAGGAAAAATCTCTTTGCTGCAGGAGTGGTCAGGGGTTGGCAGAGGCTGCCCAGGGAGGTGGTGGAGTCCCCATGCCTGGAGGGGTTCCAGAACCCTGTGGCCATGGCACCTGGGGCCATGGCTTGGTGGCCATGGTGGTGCTGGGTTGGTGTTGGACTGGATGAGCTTGGAGGCCCTTTCCAACCCTAACAGTTCTGTGATTCTCTGGAGTGCTGGCAGGAGGCAGGATCTCCACAGGGCCATTAGCCACTGTGTGGCCTTTCAGATCAATCTGTTTGCTGAAATTGCTGCTGGATTTTCTCTGTGTATTGATGAAGTTAATTAAATCAATCCTTGGGTTTGGGGTTTTTTCCCCCCTCCTGGAGTGTCAGTGACCAGGCTTCCCCTTGGTTCCACTCAGCTCCCTCCAGAGCTCTACCTGAATCATTTTTGGCTGAATTCAGTTGGGTTTTTTTTGTTTCCTAGCAACTCCAGGCTTGAAGTTCTGAGCTGTTTCTCCTCAGTGTCTGTTCTCAGCAACGTCTCACCAGTGACAGCAAGGCTGTAGCATGGCTCTGAAGAGCACTGCTCAGGCAATTGCTGTGGGAAGGGAGTTTCATAGTTTCATAGTTTCATTCAGGGTTGGAAGGGACCACAAGGATCAGCTAGTTCCAACCCCCCTGCCATGGGCAGGGACACCCCACACTAGATCAGCCTGGCCAGAGCCTCAGCCAGCCTGGTCTTAAACACCCCCAGGGCTGGGGCCTCAACCACCTCCCTGGACAACCCATTCCAGGGTCTCACCACTCTCATGGGGAAGAACTTCCTCCTCCCCTCCAGCCTGAATCTCCCCACCTCCAGCTTCATTCCATTCCCCCTAGTTCTATCACTCCCTGAGATCCTGAGAAGTCCTTCCCCAGCCTTCCTGTAGGCCCCCTTCAGATACTGGAAGGCCACAATGAGGTCACCTGGGAGCTTTCTCTTCTCCAGACTGAACAGCCCCAACTCCTTCAGTCTGTCCTCACAGCAGAGCAGCTCCAGCCCTCTGCTCATCCTCCTGGCCCTGCTCTGAACACCTTCCAGCACCTCCAGATCCCTCTTGTCACAGGGGCTCCAGAACTGGAGGCAGTACTCCAGGTGGGGTCTCACCAGGGCTGAGCAGAGGGGGAGAATCACCTCCCTCGACCTGCTGGCCACACTTCTCCTGCTGCAGCCCAGGATCTGATTGGCCTTGCGGGCTACAAGTGCACACTGAGAGCTCCTGGTGAGCTTTTTGTCCCCCAGCACCCCCAAGTCTCTCTCCTCAGGGCTGCTTTCCAGCCAGTCCCTGCCCAGCCTGGATTTGTGCCTGGGATTGCCTCGACCCAGATGCAGGACCCTGCACTTGCTCTTATTGAACCTCCTGAGGTTGGCTTGTGCCCACCTCTCCAGCCTGTCCAGCTCCCTCTGGATGGATCCCTTCCCTCCAGCTGTCTGCTGCCCCACACAGCTTGGTGTCATCAGCAACCCTGCTGAGGCTGCACTCAGTGCCACTGTCCCTGGCACCCACAGAGTTGTTGAACAGGACTGGTCCCAGGACTGATCCCTGAGGGACTCTGCTTGTCCCTGGCCTCCACTGGGCCATGGAGCCATGGACAGCCACTCTTTGGGTGCAGCCATCAAGCCAGTTCCTTATCCATCTAGTGGTCACCCATCACACCCATGTGTCACCAGCCTGGAGACCAGGATGTGGTGCGGGACAGTGTCGAAGGCTTTGCTCAGCTCCAGGTAAATGACATCAGCTGCTCTCCCCTCATCTATTAATTTTGTCACCTGCTCATAGAAGGCCACCAGGTTGGTCAGGCAGGATTTGCCCTTGGCAAATGGTGTAGTTGTCTCCAGTGTGTGTGTGGCACCGCAGCTGCATGCAGAGGGATGGCTGCAGCACTTCTCCTTTGGCACAGCTGAGCTTGGAGACTCTGCAGAAGGTACCCAGGCTGCTCACAGGCTGCTGCATAGGCACAGGGCAACCCCCTTGGCTTTCTGGTTCTCCTCACTGGGAAGAAGCTCTGAGAGGATTCCAGTAAGGCTCAGGCAAGTGAGTGAGTTCCATTAAAAGTGCTTAGACCCAGGGCAGTGTGGAGAGTAGGCACCTGCACAGCTGCTCTGTGTTGCTGGTGCCTGGGCTGGGCTTGGTTTGCTTCATCCCAGGGTAAAGGATGCAGAAGCAGCCCCAAAACACTCACCCCAGACCCACTGAGTTCCTCATGGGTTATTAGCACCCAGCTACAGCACCTTGAAGAGGTTGCACTGAGGTGGGGGTTGGCCTCTTCTCCCTAGGATCAGGTGATAGAAGGAAAGGAAATGGCCTGAAACTGTGCCAGGGGAGGGTTAGGCTGGAGATGAGGGAAAATGTCTTTGCTGCAGGAGTGGTCAGGGATTGGCAGAGGCTGCCCAGGGAGGTGGTGGAGTTCCCATCCCTGGAGGGGTTCAAGAATAGCGTGGCCATGGCACGTGGGGTTGGCTTAAGGGATAGAATAGAATAGACCAGACCAGACCAGGTTGGAAGAGACCTTCAAGATCATTGCATCCAACCTATCACCCAACACCACCTAAACAACTAACCCATGGCACCAAGCACCCCATCAAGTCTCCTCCTGAACACCTCCAGGGATGGTGACTCCACCACCTCCCCGGGCAGCCCATTCCAATGGGCAATCACTCTCTCTGTGTAGAACTTCTTCCTAACCTCCAGCCTGAACCTCCCCTGGCACAGCCTGAGACTGTGTCCTCTTATTCTGGTGCTGGCTGCCTGGGAGAAGAGACCAATCTCTGCCTGGCTACAACCTCCCTGCAGGGAGTTGCAGAGAGCAAGAAGGTCTCCCCTGAGTCTCCTCCTCTTCAGACTAGGCAACCCCAGCTCCCTCAGCCTCTCCTCACAGGGCTGTGCTCCAGACCCCTCCCCAGCTTTCTTGCCCTTCTCTGGACACCTTCCAGCAGCTCAACCTCCTTCCTAACCTGAGGAGCCCAGAACTGGACACAGAACTCAAGGTGTGGCCTAAGCAGTGCTGAGCACAGGGCACAAGGACTTCCCTGCTCCTGCTGGCCACACTCTTCCTGATGCAGGCCAGGAAGCCATTGGCCCTGTTAGCCACCTGGGCACACTGCAGGCTCATGTTCAGCCTACCATCAACCAGCACCCCCAGGTCCCTCTCTGCCTGGCTGCTCTCAGCCACTCTGCCCCCAGCCTGTAGCACTGCCTGGGGTTGCTGTGGCCAATGTGCAGCACCTGGCACTTGGATGTGTTCAATCTCCTGCCCTTGGCCTCTGCCCATCTGCCCAGCCTGGCAAGGTCCCTCTGCAGAGCCTCTCTACCATTTTCCAACCTATGATTCTATATTTGGTGGAAACAGGGTGTAATGGTTGAACTGAAGGGAATGGCCTCAAACTGTGCCAGGGGAGGTTTGGGTTGTTATTAGGAAACTTTCTTCCCTGTAGGTCTGGTCAGGTATTGGCACAGGCTGCCCAGGGAAGTGGTGGAGAGTCCCTGGAGGTGTTCCAAAAAATGCATGGATGTGGCTCTTCAGGACATGGTCATGGAGGTACTGGGTATAAGGTTGGACCTGATGATCTTAGAGGTCTTTTCCAGCCTCTATGATTCTGTGATTGAATGATTCTGTGATCTTGAAAGTCTTTCCCAACCTAAAAGGCTGAGGGAGCTGGGGTTGCTTAGCCTGCAGAAGAGGAGGCTCAGGGGAGACCTTCTTGCTCTCTCCAACTCCCTGAGGGGAGGTTGTAGCCAGCTGGAGCTGCAGCCAGGCAGAGAGGGACCTGGGGGTGCTGGTTGAACATGAGCCTGCAGTGTGCCCAGGGGGCCAAGAAGGCCAAGGGCATCCTGGCCTGCATCAGGAAGAGTGTGGCCAGCAGGAGCAGGGAGGTCATTCTGCCCCTGTACACTGCACTGGTTAGGCCACACCTTGAGTCCTGTGTCCAGTTCTGGGCTCCTCAGCTCAAGAAGGACATTGAGAGACTTGAAGGTGTCCAGAGAAGGGCAACAAAGTTGGTGAGGGGTCTGGAGCACAGCCCTGTGAGGAGAGGCTGAGGGAGCTGGGGTTGCTTAGCCTGGAGAGGAGGAGGCTCAGGGAAGACCTCATTGCTGTCTCCAACTCCCTGCAGGGAGGTTGTAGCCAGGTGGGGGTTGGTCTCTTCTCCCAGGCAGCCAGCACCAGAACAAGAGGACACAGTCTCAAGCTGTGCCAGGGGAAGTTTAGGCTGGAGGTTAGGAAGTTCTTCCCAGCAAGAGAGATTGGCCCTTGGGATGTGCTGCCCAGGGAGGTGGTGGAGTCCCCATCTCTGGAGGTGTTTAGGAAGAGCCTGGATGAAGCCCTTGGTGCCATGGGTTAGTTGATCAGATGGTGCTGGGTGGGAGGTTGGACTTGACGATCTCCAAGGTCTTTTTCAACCTGGTTAATTCTATTCCATTGCATTCCATTCCATGCCCTTCCATCCCATGCCATTCCCTTCGATGGTTTCCATAGCCTTGAGGCCTCTCTGTAGGTGTGCAGGGTGTGCTGTGGAGCTGCAGCTTTGCAGAATGGGCTGAGGTGGTTAAGGAGCACAGACTCCACCTCTGTCTTGTCAGGGCCTGGGTGCTGGTGGTGTTTATGCTGCAGGCTGGTTGTGCCCCACTCTGTAACCTCTCTGAAGTGCAGGCTGCTCCCCTGGAATTACAATGCCTCTGGTTTTTGCTTGGTATTCTCCTTCCAGCCCCAGCCTGCTCTGACTAACTCAGCCTTTTGCAAATGGAATGTTTTTTTTCACTTCTTCCTGGGTGGGACCACAGTCTGAAAAATAGGTCATGAACAGTAATCTAAATCCACTGCTAATAAATAATTAAAGCTAATGGAATTTGCAGAGGATCTGTGGGCTGGAGTCTTTCAGGGAGCACCAGGGTGCACATCTTTGCCACTGCAAACCAGGATTTTTTATTCATCATGGTGCTAGGTTGAAAGGAGTCTCGAAGTGTAAGTCAGGGGTCTTGTCTGGGGGGGAGATCCTGAGCTCTGAGTGCCTTCAGCCAGCTACAAATACCACAGCATATTGATACCTTCATGACAATCAGATTGCAAGGAGAGGCTTCAGCAGCCCTCAGCACTGGGAGGTGCTGTGAGGTGTGATGAGGGATCTCATCAAATCCCAGTGTAAACTGAGCAATGCACTGGTTGTTCATATCACTTAATTTACACAGTCTCACCAAGGGTGGAAGAGGCCTTGAGGATCATCCAGTCCAACCTGGCACCGCAGACACATGACTAAACCATGGCACCAAGTGCCACATCCAATCCCCTCTTGAACACCTCCAGGGATGGGGACTCCACCACCTCCCTGGGCAGCACAGCCCAAGAGCCAATTCCTCTTTCTGGGAAGAACTTTCTCCTCACCTCCAGCCTAAACCTCCCCTGGCACAACTTGAGACTGTGTCCTCTTGTTCTGGTACTGGGTGCCTGGGAGAAGAGACCAACCCCCAGCTGGCTACAACCTCCCTTCAGGGAGTTGTAGAGAGTGATAAGGTCACCCCCGAGTCTCCTCTTCTCCAGGCTAAGCAACCCCAGCTCCCTCAGCCTCTCCTCACAGGGCTGTGCTCCAGACCCCTCCCCACCTTTCTTGCCCTTCTCTGGACACCTTCAAGTCTCTCAATGTCCTTCCTAAACTGAGGAGCCCAGAACTGGACACAGGACTCAAGGTGTGCCCTACCCAATGCAGAGTACAGGGGCACAAGGACTTCCCTGCTCCTGCTGGCCACGCTGTTCCTGATGCAGGCCAGGATGCCCTTGGCCTTCTTGGCCCCCAGGGCACATTGCCGCCTCCTGGGGACCTTGTTGTCCCCCAGCACTCCCAGCTCCTTCTCCTTGGAGCTGCTTCCCAGCAGGTCCCCCCTCAGCTGTGCTGCTGCAGGAGGTTGTTCCTCCCCAGGGCCAGGAGCCTGCCCTTGCCCTTGCTGAGCTCCATGAGGTTCCCTGTGCCCAGCCCTGCTGCCTGGCCAGGCCTGGCTGGATGGCAGCACAGCCTGAGGGCTGTCAGCCACTGCTCCCAGCTTGGTGCCAGAAGCTAACTGCCTGAGGGGCTTCCCCATCCCTTCATCCAGGTCACTGATGATGATGTTGACCAAGACTGGCCCCAGCCCTGACTAAGTAGTGGCTGCTCTGGATTTTAACCCTTCTGGGTGCAGAGGGATCCTGGTTACAGTCTGTGTGCTGGGGAGTGTCTGAGTGATCCCAGCTTCTTCACCCCCCACAGCAGTGCCTCTGGAGAGAGGCTGAAACCTGGCTGCCAGGCTTTGACACACAGTTCCTCTTCATACCAGGCTAATTCCTCTTTAGCTGTTGGCTGAAGTGACAAATACCTCTCCACACAGTCAGTATCACACAGCTGTAGAGTTGTTTTGGTTAGAAAAGCCCTTGAAGCTCGTCCAGTCCAACCACTGTCTTGCTCTGCCGAGGCTGGTGCCAAACCTTGGCCCTCAGCACACATCTCTGTGCCTTTGGAGCACCTCCTGGGATGGGGATTCCACCACCTCCCTGGGGAATCTTCCCAGAGTTTGAGAACCCTTTCAGTCAAGAAGTTTCTTCTAATGTCCAACCTAAACCTTTCCTGGGGCAACTTGAGGCCATTTGCTCTGGTTGTATCCCTTGGGAGTAGGGAGCAGAGCCCAGCCCCCACCTGGCTCCAGCCTCCTCCCAGGGAGCTGCAGAGAGCAATGAGGTCTCCCTCAGCCTCCTTTCCTCCAGGCTGAACACCCCCAGCTCCCTCAGCTGCTCCTCCCCAGCCCTGCTCTCCAGCCCCTTCAGCAGGACCTCAGTGTTTCCTTGTGCTGCTGTGTGCACCCAGGATCTCCTGGGGTTGGTTTTCTGGGTTGGACTTTCCTCTTTCTTTTTTTTTTCTCTTCATTTTTTTGGTGTCTTCTTCCCAGAAAGTATCTGGAGGCTCAGCATGGCCAGTTTTGAGGCCAGGGCCACTTGTTAGTTCCTCATTATGTGAGGGGTAAGAAGGAAGGAAGTGCAGAAGGGGTGAGGTGGCAGGGAGGCAGTGATAAGGCAGCTCCAAAACAGGCTGTGACAGCAGAACTAATGATGTCACCCAGGCTGATACATGTGGGCTGCTTCTCATTATGGTTTCCCTGCCAGACATAGTGACATTGGCCAGCCAGTCCCTGTCTCTGTACAGCACAAATCATAGGAAATGTGGCACAGGAGGCACAGGAGAGAGCATCTGGGCAGCTGTGTGGTGTGTTGGAGTCTCCAGGAGCTCAGTGCTGCTGCAGATGAGCAAGGTGTGGAGGTCAGGCTTAGCCTTGCTGCACCACTTCATCAAGCCAGGGTCATGGGGCTCTTGTTGTGACATTTAGAGATAAGTATGTTGGAGGTAAATGAGGTGGAGCAGTCTGTGAGGAGATCAGAAGGTGCTGCTGGAGCTTCAGACCTCAGGTAATTCACAGCCTGAGTGTTGGTAGCCTGAGCATGGAGGTGGCCTTTGTGCTGCACCCACCCAGCAGGGCAGTGAAAGACAGGTAGCAGAGCTCAGTCCTCAGGAAGATGCATTTGTTGCCCAGGATATTCCCAGGGATTTATCCTCCCTTGATTTCTCCACAGAGTTCTTTTTAATGAGAATGGAAAGGGAGTTAGGAGTGAGTGAGACTGAGAGGTCACTGTGTGGCTGCTTGGTCGAAACCCAAAGCTGTTGTTTAAGTCTTGTGAAGGGAAAATGCCAGCTTAGCCCTCAGCTCTGATCCAGGGAATGACAGAGCAGCACAATTCATCACCTCCACTTTGCATCCTGAGCTGGGCTGGAGCATTGCTCAGAAAAGTGCTCTGCCCTGAGCAGTCAGCCAGGGAGAGACAGACAGACAGACACCACACACCTTCAGGTGGCACCGAGCAGCAGGCTCAGCAGCAGGCTGGAGGGCAGGGCTCCAACATTGCACTGACCCTGATCAATTATCACAGAATCACAGCAAACCTCCTGTTGGAAGAGACCTCCAAGCTCACCCAGGCCAGCCCTCGACCCAGCACTGCAGGGCCAGCACCCACCCATGTCCCCAGGCACCATCTCCACGCCTCTTGAACCCCCCCAGGGATGGTGACTGCAGCACTGCCCTGGGCAGCCTGTTCCAATGTTTGAGAGCCCTGCCAGTGCAGAAATATTTCCTAGCACCCAGCCTGACCCTCCCCTGCTACAGCTTGAAACTATTTCCTTTGGTCCTGTCACTTGCCACCAGGGAGAAGAGGCTGCCCCCTCCTCCCTCCAGCCTCCCCTCAGGGAGCTGTAGAGAGCTGTGAGGTCTCCCTCAGCCTCCTCTCCTCCAGGCTGAACACCCCCAGCTCCCTCAGCCCCTCCTCATAGCCCAGGTATTCCAGGCCCTTCTCCAGCCTCACTGCCCTGCTCTGGACAGGCTGCAGCCCCTCAACGTCCTTCCTGCAGGGAGAGGCCCAGAGCTGCACCCAGCACTGGAGGAGCTGAATGCTCAGCTGCACGTTGTAGCTGCTGGGCCTGGTGGCAGGGCTGTGCAGGCTGGCTGGCAGTGCTGGGGTGGGATGCTCTTCCTGTTGTGATCAGAGCCCAGGCAGCCCAGGCCACTGTGCTTTAAAGAGGCCATAAATCACAGGGTGTCCTTGCAGACCAGCCTGACAGAGTGCCCAGGGTCTGCACTCAGCGTCCTTCTTGCTGCTCAGCCTGGTGCAGAGCAGGCCAGATCCTGTTTGCTGTTGGTGTCATATTTTGAGCCCCAGCCTCATGAGGAGTTTTTCCAAACTGCCCCAAATAAATCTCCCCAGCAGGGCTGGAGCTGGGGGCTCCAGGCCTGTGTGCTCCTGGCTTCTGGCTGGTTGTTTTTGCATCCCTTCTGTTGTGAGCTGTCGAAGGTTTGCTGCTGGGGAGCTAAGGAAGGAATTACAAAAGCAGCTGAAAAACTCTTTCCAAGAAGGAGAGGAAGGGAGGGGAGAAAACAGCATGAGGTGTGAAGAAGGTGTTTGTGTTTTGTGATGCTGTGTGCCAGTTATCTGCTTCCCCACCTGGCATGCTTGGCTGCATTTAAAGTACTGCAGCAAATCCTTGCAGTGCCTTTCCTGAGGCTGTTTGCTCCATTAGGTACTGGCAGGGGGTGAGGGCTGCTCTGTCTCTGCTGTTCAGCTGCAAAGGATCTCAGACCTAAGATTTTAAGTTGTCAAGAGCACCTAACCCTGGTAAACTGCATGCTCTAATAGGTCTCTCCTGGAATCCTGGGTCCAGGTCTGGGCTCCCAAGTTCAAGAGGGACAGGGAACTGCTGGAGAGAGTCCAGGGGAGGCTGCAGAGCTGCTGAGGGGCCTGGAGCAGCTCTGGCAGGAGCAAAGGCTGAGAGCCCTGGGGCTGAGAGCCCGCAGAAGAGCAGCCCCAGAGGGCAGCTGAGCAATGCTCAGCAAGAGCTAAAGGAGCTGTGGGGGGCAAGAGGCTGGGGCCAGACTCTGCTGAGTGGTGCCCAGGGACAGCACAAGGGGCAGCAAGGGGCAGAGAGTGGAGCCCAGGAGGTTGGATGTGAAGAGGAGGAGAAAGTTGTTTGGTGTGAGGGTGCTGGAGGCCTGGAGCAGGCTGCCCAGAGAGGTTGGGGAGTGTCCTTGTGTGGAGAGCTTCCAACCCCCCCTGGGCAGTGTGGTGCTGGGCACTGTGCTGTGGGTGCCCTGCTGGAGCAGAGGGTTGGAGTGGATGATCTCCAGAGGTCCCTTCCAACCCCTCCCTGCTGGGATATTCTGGGATTCTGTGTCCTGGGATTGCCCCAGATTGATTCCTGTGCCAGTGGGACTCAGTCCCTTGGAGCTGCATTCTCCTCCATCCTGCACTGCTTGAGGCCCTGTTTCACCCACACCAGAAGCTGTTGTCTGCATTGAGCACACCACATCTTCCCTTTCTGGCTCAGATTTTGCTTGGTAACGTTTTGCTTGCTGGGATGAGTGGTTAGCATCCTGAATTTGCTAAGTGAAGGATGTGTGGGAATCAGAGTTTGTACTTGAAAGCTTTTCTCCCTTTTTGGCAGCCTGACCAACTGTTTCCTTGGCTGTTCTTGGATGTTCCTTTTATTCCCTGTCGTTCTCCTGCTCCTCTCCCTCCTCTCTCTGCTACAAACAACCAACAAGATCATCTCTGGTTGTTAAGAGGTGAATGTGAAGGCAAAGTCCTGATGGAGTTTGCATCATGAGGCTCCTGTCTGCCAGAGGTTGGTAGGTGTGAGGTGATGCAGCTCAGTAGCAGGCTGTGGGCTCCAGCTCCCCATGCACACAGAGCAGCAGGGCTGATGCTCTGCGGCCTCCCCAGCTGGCTGTGCTTTGTTTCACTGGGGTGCTTTGTCACCTGCTGATGTGCCTTAGCCTTACACCACGGGCTTGGGCCCTGGGCATGCTGCCCTGCTCTCCAGAGCCATGGGAGCAGGAGGCTTGGGGCTGGGCAGCAATTACATCTCCTGGATTTCTGCCTTCAGTTTGCTGCCTGGTGCCCAACTGGTCAGTAAATACAGAGGCAGTACCAGGCAGAGGAGCCTTGAACCCAAAGATTCCCTGCCAGCTGAGGCTTTCCTGCAGCAGCTGTTGCTCTGCTGGGATGGTATCATTCCTGATTTTGAGGGTGCCAATCTCCTGACTGTAAACCTGCTGTTGCTGTTTGCAATTCTCTGTGCATTAAAGCCACCATGGCAGCTCTGGGCCCTCACTGTGGGCATTCTTTGTGCTGTTGGTGGTTATTGTGACTTCCTCCAATGCTCTCATCATCAGGTTACAGAGCAAGCCTGCTAGAAAAGCTGCAAAGCCCTCTGGTCTCCTGGAGGAGTCAGCAAGTGGGGAAAAGCTGTTCAGCCTGCCAGGGCACTTTGGTAGAGGTGTCACCTGTAGATGTTTGTGATAGGCAAGGACAGGATCTGTGCTCAGGGGTTGGAGCACCTCTGCTACGAAGACAGGCTGAGGGAGCTGGGATTGTTCAGCCTGGAGAAGAGAAGGCTCTGGGGAGGCCTCAGAGCAGCCTTCCAGTACCTGAAGGGACTATGAGAAGGATGGGGAGAAACTGTTTACAAAGTGATATGACCAGGGGCAAGGGCTTCAAACTGGAGAAGAGCAGATTTAGAGTGGATGTGAGGATCAAGTTCTGCACCATCAGGGCAGTGGAACACTGCAACAGGTTGCCCAGGGAGGTGACTGAAGCCCCATCCATAGAGATATTCAAGGTGAGGCTGGACAGGGCTCTGGGCAACCTGATCCAGTGGAGGATGTCCTTGCTGAGTGCAGGGGGGTTGGACTGGATGAGCTTTGGAGGTCCCTTCCAACCCAGAGCATTCTGTGATCCTATGATCTACCCTTTTCCTGTCCTGAACCAGCAGGAAGCATTGAGGTGACTTGGTATGAGAGGAGAAATGCTTTGGTTTGGTGCTGAAGAGGGAGGTTGTAAAGCTGGAACATCATCCTGAGCTTGCTAGGGATTAGCTGTGTGCTGGTGCAGAAACCATGTGAAGAAGTGGGACTTGGCTGACCATTTGTCTGTGATAGCTTCATTTGCCTTTGCCCCCCTAAGCCATTTCTCAGGGAGTGGGAGAGCTCCTGATACTCCAGCTCTCTGCATGACTTGCCATCAAAACTCACTTGTCTCAAAAGCCTCCTTTTCCTTCAGGAAAATCAGATTAAATGCAGGGCTGAGGGTGTTTTGGTGAGTGCTTTAATGGCCAATATGTTGCATGACTCAAGATGGAAAAGTCAGTGCATAGGAAAAGAGAATTTCCCAACTTCTGAGGTCACCTTCTGTTCTGAAGGGCTCAGGGCTTTCCTGACTCCTTCTTTATGGAGAAAGCACTTCCAAGAGCTCTTGCATGAGGTACAGGGCAGCTGAGGGACTGTGGTCTGTGTAGGGTTCAAGCCAGTCACAGGATCACAGAACGGTAGGGGTTGGGAAGGACCTCCAGAGATCATCCAGCCCAACCCCTGCCAGAGCAGGGCACCCAGGGCAGCTCACACAGGAACACATCCAGGTGGGGTTGGAATCTCTCCAGAGAAGGAGACTCACCAGCCTCTCTGGGCAGCCTGCTCCAGGGCTCCAGCACCCTCACAGTGAGGTTCATGACTGTGCCAGTTGTGAGCAGTGTTCTCAGAGCATCACAGGACCTCCAGAAGCTGACCAGATCTCACCTGGCCATAAAAATGGGTCTTGAGGTCTGCTCAGCTGTGCCCTGGGAATCTCCAAGGCTGGGAAGTCTGCCTTCTTCCTGGGCAGCCTTCATCAGTGCTGCCCTCCTCATGCTGCAGCAATCTCTTACTGCTTTCCACCTCTCAGAGGTTTATTTCTAGCACTGTTTGCACGATGAAGTCTCTGCTTCTGCTCTGTCCCTGCAGTTCCACAGCAGGACTGAGAGTCCAGCTTCTTGGCTGTGTCCTCTGCAGTGTTCCAGCACTGTGCTTCATAAGCAGATTTCTGAGGATGTCACTGATTCACAGATTGTATCAGGTTGGAAGTGGCCCTCAAAGGTCATCTGGTCCAACTCCCCTGCAGTCAGCAGGGACAGCTCCAACTGGATCAGGCTGCCCAGGGCCACATCAAGTTTGACCTTGGATGTCTCCAGGGACAGGGCACTCACACTGCACAGGTTGCCCAGGGAGGCTGTGGATGCTCCCTCCCTGGAGGGGTTCAAGGCCAGGTTGGATGAGGCCAGGAGGAGCAGCCTGGGCTGGTGGGAGGTGTCCCTGCCCGTGGCAGGGGGTTGGAGCTGGATGAGCTTTAAAGACCCCTTCCAGCATTCTGTGAAAGAAGCAAAGCTGCTGCATCCTGCCTGTCTCCAGTTCCCTGGCTGCTGAAGTCAAAGCTCTCTTGACAAAGTAACAAGAGAGCTTCTACAACATGGCAAAGCTCTCAGGTGAAGGGAGGGACCAAAGTGATCTCCCTTCAAGCCTGGCTTCCACGTGGGGCAGCGCTGTGGTGTAGGGTCAGAGGTGTAGCTGCTGCTCAGGTAGATAGAGGCATTTATTCTAATCTCATTAGTGTCTGAGCTGAATGAGGGGATTGGAGGTGCTCAGGGCTTACCCAGCACCACCAGTGGTGCTCCTTAATGCTGTGTGCAACAGACAGAGCTCTGTGTCAGGCCGGCAGCTCTGCAAGCTGAGTCCTGGGCAGGCTTTGAGTCAAAACCCACCCCACAGGCCATCAGAATTTCCAGTGGTGGTTAGAAGTGAAAGTGGCTTTGGAGGAAGCTTCTCACTGGCTGCTCCTTTCACCCCCTCCTGATCACATCTCCTGCTTCTGTCTTCCAGGACCTGCGCAAACAGGTAGCTCCATTACTGAAGAGCTTCCAGGGAGAGGTAAGAGCCTACACTTCTCATGGTGCTGCTGGGATGGTTTCAGGCTGGCTGCAGAGCCCTTGAGCAGGGAGCAGCGTGGGGGCTCAGCCCTTCTGCACTCTGCTGTGTGCAGGATGTGCTGGGGTGGTGCTGGACAAGCTCAGCTGGCCTCAAATCGTTTTGCATTTGGAGTGGTGGAGCAGAGGCTTCCCGGGGCAGTGACTCCTGGCAAGGGGCTGTGCCTTGGAGACAGCACAGCTGGAAGGCTGAAGGAATGCAGTGCGATCCATGGATACACAACCAGGGAGATACCACTGACAGCTTTACCTTCACAGCTGCCAGACATCCTGCTCCAGAGGGCTGGGTGGAAAACCTGCAGCAGGCAGGTGTTTGCTGGGGAGCCCACAGAGAGCATTGAGAGCTCTGGGGCTGGCTGCTCCTTGGATTGCTCTTCACACTGCACTGCTAAGAGACTCAGGATGAGAGCCCTCACAAGTTCAAAAGCCAACTGCTGTGATCTGCAAGAGATTCTGGGGGAAAAAGCAGCTGGGGCAGTGGCAGAATAGCATCACAGATTGCATTGGGTTGGAAGGGACCCCCCAAGGTCATCCCCTGCAGTCAGCAGGGACACCTCCAGCTAGAGCACGTTGCTCAGGGGCCACATTAAGTCTGATCTTAAATGTCTCTAGAGATGGGGCCCCCACCACATCCCTGGGCAACCTGTTCCAGTGTCTCCCCACCCTCACTGTGCAGAACTTCTTCCTGATGTCCAACCTAAATCTCCCCTGCTCCAGCTTCAAACCATTGCCTCTTGTGCTGTCACCACAGCCCCATATGAACAGCACCTCCTCAGCCTTCCTGTAGGTACTGGAGGGCTGCTCTGAGGTCTCCCTGGAGCCTTCTCTTCTCCAGGCTGAACAGCCCCAGCTCTCTCAGCCTGTCTTCATAGGGGAGGTTCTCCAACCCTCTGCTCGTCTTGGTGGCCTTTCTCTGGACCCATCCACTTCAGCTGTGGGCAGCAGGGAGGCACTCAGCTCTCATGAGAGCTTGGGCCAGATTTGCACCCTCTAGGAAAATGTCTTGTGTGGGGCTTGCAGATTGGAGTTCTTTGTACAGCCCCCAGTGGCTGTGTGGGGTGTAGAGCTGAGCTCTTGCAGGTAGCTGTGGTAAAGCAGCAGCACTTTGCCCTTCTCATGTTGGCACAGGGCACAGAGAAATTCAGGAGCATGTCAGAGAAAGTCTGCAAAGGGAATTCACAGAATGGGTTGGGTTGGAAGGGACCTTCAAGCTCAGCCAGTTCCAATCCCCTGCCATGGGCAGGGACACCTCCCACCAGCACAGGTTGCTCAGGGCCTCATCCAGACTGGCCTTGAACATTTCCAGGAGTGGAGCCTCCACAGCTTCTCTGGGTTACCCAATCCAGTGCCTCACCACCCTCATGGGGAAGAATTTCTTCCTAATGTCTCATCTAAATGAAGCTCCTTCCAGTCTGAAGCCATTTCCTTTGTCCTGTCCCTGCATGCCTTTGTCAAAAGTCCCTTCCAAGCTCTTCTGAGGAGAGCAACCTGAGGAGGCAACTTAGCAATGGTTTGCTTGCCATGAGCTGAGCTAAATACAAGACAGAATCAGAAAGGGCTCTGAAGAGCTTCATCACTCAATCCTCACAGGAGTAGATACCATCTGCAAGCTGGCAAGGCCCTCCCCTACGTGGCCATCTCCGTGAGCTGCATTCTGAGGAGGCCACAGATTGACAGGCTGCATTGGGTGGGAAGGGTCTCTCAATGGTCATCTTGTCCAACACCCTGCAGTCACCAGGGACACCTCCAGCTAGATCAGGCTGCACAGGGCCACACTTGAGTCTGCTTTTGAATGTCCCAGGAATGGAGCCTCAGCCACATCCCTGGGCAACTTGTTCCAGTGCTCACCACTTCCATTGTGAAGAACTTCTTCCTGATGTCCAAGCTAAACCTGCCCTGCTCACTGCTCACTGTGCCTTACATCAGTGGGTGGATTTTGTGTGTGAAAGCTTAGCAAAAACTCGAGCCCCCCCCTTTCTTTTCGTGGCCTATGGTAACTTGCAGACCCAGAGCTGTGGGGTGGAAACCCGACGGTGCAATCCGTGTTTGTGAAGTCATGAAAGAGATATTTTAAGGCTGGGAGAGGATTTCCTGAGGCCATTAGCATTCTTTTCATGTGGCATGAGAGCACTGTCCAAGAGTGATGCAGTAATCCCTCAGCTGGAGGACCCTCGAAGGCTCATCCTGCAAGCCTCCAGGCTGGCTTGGTCTGGGTGAGCCCCGTGCCTCGTGTCCCCCGCACGCAGCCAGCGCTGGTGAGGCAGAGCTGCTCTGATGAGCCCACTCTGGCTCCCCACTTAGCTCAATTGCTCTTTAAACTGTTCATTTGGTCAGTGGAGTCAGTCAATGATTTTCCATAGGCAGCCAACGGGAGCTGGAGATCAGTTTTGGTGTGCTGGAACTAATCAATGCCTCGGAAGGAGAGCTCTACCAACAGCTTCAGACCTGCTTTCCTTCTGCCTTTGGAAGGAGTATTCCTGGGATCTTTTTCCTTTTAACCCCCCCTTCCCCCCCCCCCCCCCCCCCCCTTTAATTTCCTTACATTAAGTTTACAAACCTAATTAATAGAGTTTCTTTCCTGTAGGTTCACTCCATGATGGCTCAATTAGGGCAGCAGCAGAGCTGTGGTTCCACATTCGGGGCCAGCTCCCTAATTGGGAACACATTTTCCTCTCCGAAGCTTGCAGCTGGTTTGGTTCTGCTCATGCAGAAAAGGATATAACCTTGCATAACATAGGAAATGAACGGTTGAGGGAGAAGCCAAATTCAATTTCAGTCAGATATTTTGAGGATAAGTCCATGATCTATGGAAGCAGGGGAATGGGAAGTGTGTGGCTGTGGAAAGCGGCGCGTTCAGCACTCTATTAATCACGGCTAGCCGGGCGCCGCTCCGCGCCGGCGTTAGCGCCCCTGGTAGGACGCAGGCTGGAGAGCAGCCAAGCGCTCCAGAAGTTAACCTCTTAAAGACCCTGGGCTGCTTTCTCTGGAATAAATGTAATTTTGTGGTCAGGAATAAATGCTGGTGATGTAGCAGGAGCTCTGCGAACAACGGCGCGGCGAGGCTGCTACAAATTGCCGCCTGTCGGGAAGTCAGCAGCGTCCGTCACACCCCCGGCCCTCCCGCTGCAGACACAGCCCTGCAGGGCTGCTCAGCACGGCCCAGGAAGTCACAGAGCCACAGGAGGAATCACAGAGTCACAGGCTGAACATGAGCCTGCAGTGTGCCCAGGCAGCCAAGAGGGCCAATGGCATCCTGGCCTGCATCAGGAAGAGTGTGGCCAGCAGGAGCAGGGAGCTCATCCTGCCCCTGTACACTGCACTGGTTAGGCCACACCTCGAGTCCTGTGTCCAGTTCTGGGCCTCTCAGGTTAGGAAGGAGGTTGACTTGCTGGAACAAGTCCAGAGAAGGGCAACAAAGTTGGTGAGGGGCTTGGAACACAGCCCTGTGAGGAGAGGCTGAAGGAGCTGGGGTTGCTTAGCCTGGAGAAGAGGAGACTCAGGGGTGACCTTATCACTCTCTACAGCTCCCTGAAGGGAGGTTGTAGACAGGCAGAGGTTGGTCTCTTCTCCCAGGCAGCCAGCACCAAAACAAGAGGACACAGTCTCAGGCTGCACCAGGGGAGGTTCAGGTTGGATGTTAGGAAGAAGTTCTACACAGAGAGAGTGATTGCCCATTGGAATGGGCTGCCTGGGGAGGTGGTGGAGTCACCATCACTGGAGGTGTTCAGGAGGAAACTTGCTGGGGTGCTTGGTGCCATGGGTTAGTTGTTTAGGTGGTGTTGGATTGGTTGATGGGTTGGACACAATGATCTTGAAGGTCTCTTCCAACCTGGTTTGCTTTATTCTAATTATTCTAAATAAAGGAGGGCTTGGGTTGGAAGGGACCTTAAAGCCCTGGTAAAGCAGCAGCACTCTGCCTTTCTCATGCTGGCACAGAGAAGTGCAGGAGCGTGTCAGAGAAAGTCTGCACAGGGAATTCACAGAAGTGTCACAGCATGGTTGGGTTGGAAGGGAGCTTAAAGCTCAGCCAGCTCCAACCCCCTGCCATGGGCAGGGACACCTCCCACCAGCACAGCTTGCTCAAGCCCTCATCCAGCCTGGCCTTGAACACCTCCAGGCAGGAGGCAGCCACAGCCTCCCTGGGCAACCTGTGCCAGAGTCTTCCAACCCTCACTCTCAAGAATCTCTTCCTTATCTGCAGTCTCAATCTCCTCTCTCCCAGCTCAAAGCCATTGTCTCTTGTCCTGGTAGTCCCAGCCCTTGTCAGAAGTCCCTTCCTAGCTTTCCTGTAGCCTCCAGGTACTGGAAGGTTGCTGTAAGGTCTCCCTGGAGCCTTCTCTTCTCCAGGCTGAACACCCCCAGCTCCCTCAGCCTGTCCACATAGCAGAGGTTCTCCAGCCTCTGATCATCTCTGTGGCTTCCACTGGACCCTCTCCAACAGTTCCATGTCCCTTTTATGCTGGGGGCAACAGAGGCTTCTGTGTCCCCATCCTTCCCTTGATGCAACTTGAGGCCAAGTCTCCTGGCACTGGGCAGTGCTGGTTTGCTCTCAGTGTCCACTCCACAGGTGTGGGTTGGGGCAATTTCCTTGTTAGGACAGGAGCATGGGGGGGAGCTTGGTGCCGCCTCTCCATTCCATGTCCTGACGCTGGCAGGGACAGGAGAGGTGCTCCACGTGCTGCTGGGGTGACAGGGCTGAGCAGGCCTCTCCCTTCTTTGTTGACACAAGTGTGTAATGGTTATTTATTTATTTCTGGCTGCCTTGATTGCCGTTGAACCAGCATCTTTCCTCAGGAAGGGGCTTCTGTTGTGCGTCAGCATCTCGCAGGCAGATGTGCTCTCCCTGGGGAGCCTCCAGCACGTCTGCTGCCAGCACTGGAAACACCCCTGAGAGAGGAGAGACAGCTCCAGGCTGAGGGACAGACCTGGGGAAGCAGTCAGAGGCTCTCCCACATGCACCTCTCCCTCCCCACTGGGACAGACCTCAGCTGTTGGGGTAACAGGCGAGGGCCCAAACCTGACACATGGCCATGAGAAGCAAGCAAGGCCCTGTGCAGCTCCCTGAAGCTCTTGCAGGTTCACCTCACAGGATTATGGAATGGTTTTGGTGGGAAGGGACCTTTGAAGGTGATCCAGTCCAGCCCACATGCAGCCAGCAGGGACAGCTGCAAGCAGAGCAGGTTGCTCCCAGCCCCACACAACCTGCCCTGCACTGCTGCCAGCCATGGGGCAGCTCTCTGGGCAGCCTGGGCCAGGCTCTCCCCACCCTCAGCCCAAACATTTCTCCTCCTCTCCACTCTCCAGCTCCCTCTTGCAGTTCAAACCATCCCCCCTTGGCCTGGCACCACAGGCCCTGCTCAGAAGTTTGTCCCCAGCTCTCTGATCTCCCCTTGAGGCACTGCAAGGCCACCAGAAGCTCTCCCTGGAGCCTTCTCCTCTCCAGGCTGCCCAAGCCCAGCTCTCTCAGCCTGGCTCCCAGCAGAGGGCTTCCAGCCCTGCCAGCACTGCTGTGGCCTCCTCTGGCCCTGCTCCCCCAGCTCCCTGTCTGTGCTGAGGGCTCCAGAGCTGCCCCAGCCCTGCAGGGAGGTCTCAGCAGAGCACAGCAGAGGGGCAGAATCCCCTCCCTGCCCCTGCTGCCCACCCTGCTGGGGCTCAGCCCAGGCCAGGCTGGGGCTGGGCTGGCAGTGCTCAGTGCCAGCTCCTATCCAGCTTTGCAGCCCCAAGCCCTTCTCCTCAGGGCTGCTCTCCATCCCATGCAGTGTGCAGGCAAGTTGCACAGAGGCAGCAGTTCCTCCTAGGGTAACTCTGGGGGGGATCAGCCCAACTCCTCTTACTTTTATGTAAGTGACAAAGTGGTGAGATGCCTGCTGGCAGCTGGTGGGTTTGGCTATATTAAGGCCTCTGTGCCGCTGCCACGCGTTGGGGTGAAACGCTCACAGTGGTGGGAAAGGATTTCTGTGAGATGGAGACAGGCAGCTCTGCTCCAGTTCACAGTGTCAGCAGGAGCTTCTCAGCCTCTTCAGAAAAGAGAGAGCTTGAAGTGTGCTGGAAGGAGCAGGGATGGGAGGGCTGTGCTGGGCATGGAGTTCTGCTGAGCGTCATCAGTTTCTCCAAATCCAGAATCGTTTCTCTGTCAGAGTTACTGTGGGGCTCTGTGCAAGCCACTGCCTGCCCTTGTTCTGCTGGAGCAGAGAAGCAAGAGAGTGAGCTCAGCATAAAGTGTTAGCAAAAGGTGAGGGTTTGGTATTGCTGTGCAGGTGGGGTTTGCACAAAGGCAGTTAATGAGCTTGTTCTTGAAGGATTCCTCTGCCCTAGTTTTAAAATCCAGGGGTGTTCAGCCTGGAGGAGGCTGAGGGGAGAGCTTCTGGCTGAAAGGAGGCTGGAGCCAGGTGGAGTTTGGTCTCTTTTTCCCATGGAACAAGGGATAGGAAGTGTCCTCAAGCTGCACCAGGCGGGGTTTAGTTTGGACTTGAGAAACAATTTCTTCCCCTTGAGGGTTGTCCAGGCCTGGCCCAGGCTGCCCAGGGCAGGGGTGGAGTCCCCATCCCTGGAGGGGTTTCAAAGCTGTGTAGATGTGGTGCTGAGGGCCATGGTTGAGTGGTGCCCTGGCAGTGCTGGGTTAACAACTGGCCTCTGATGGTTTCAGAGGTCCCTCCCAAGCAAAACGATTCCATGACTCTATGGGATAGAGAAGCAGGTGTTTGGATCATCCATAAGGGAGAAAAGCAGTGGTGGGTTCTAGGTCACAGAGGCAGGAGGAGGGGCAGGTGAGAGCTCCCCCTCACTTCATTGTGCACCTGCTGGGAAGCTGGAGGTGATGTGGAACACCCCTGGCTGCTCAGCCCCGGCAGGAGCCCTGCTCTGTCCCTCTGCCCCTGCCTGCCACACCAAGCACAGCTGGACTGGCTGCAACAGGAGATGGTCTCCATCCCACCTTCTGCTCTTGCAGAACCTCAAGGCTCACAAGAGGCCAGCTCTGACATCTTCCTGGTTAGTGGCAGGGCACAGAATTTGCTGGTCTGCTCTCTAGAGAGATGTTCATTCACTCTGGGGGGAAGAAACTGTCCCCTCCTAGGAGCAGCTCAGCTTCCTCTTCCTTTTTGCAGTGTGTTTCGCCTTTGTGAGTTAGGAAATGTCCTGCCTGACCAGTTCTGGCCAGGGACAGAGGCCAGGAAGCAAAGTGCAGACTGAGAAGGGTAAATCATTATTTCTGTGCTCAGTATCCAGCCCCAGAAGTGCTCTCACACCCTTCAAGGCTTCAGCCAGAGGGGCCTGGCCCCATCAGGAACAGCCACTCTGCTGCTTGCTGATCTGAGCCAGACCTTGCCAATCAGCAGCATTTCTGCAGCATCCTTGCTGTTTGCTATTGATCAGACTTCTCTGGGGTCAGGCTTGCTGGAGTTCCTTATCTGTGACACTAGAAAACACTGGGAGGGTTTAAATCATCTCTGAGGGGGGGCAGGGGTGCTGGCATTATCTTGGTTGTCCAGGGCTATCCTTTATGTGTCATGGACAGCTCTGAGCTGCCAAGAAGCAGAGAACTTCTTTCCAGGAGCAAGCTGTCATCTAGTTTGCTTTACTTCCTAGTGAGCAATACCAAAGCCTGTAGCAGCTGTGGAACCCTGGCAGCCTGACCAAGGGCAGCACTGCCCTGCCACCCTGATGGAGCAGTTAGGGAAGGAGATTGCAGCACCACAGAACTGCCTGCTTGGAAAAGATTCCAAGATCCCTGAGTCCAACCATAACCCAACATCTCTGCACACAACTCTTAGAGCATGGCCCTGAGCTCTTCATCCAAATGTCTTCTACACCCTGCCAGGGATGGGGACTCCACCACCTCCCAGGGCAGCCTGGGCCAGTGCCTGAAGAAATTTTCCCTAGTATCCAACCTGAGGCTTCCCTGCTGCAACCTGAGGCCATTTCCTCTCATCCTGTCACCTGTTACCTGGGAGGAGAGGCTGGGCTCCACCTGGCTCCAGCCTCCTTTCAGGAGTGCCAGAAGGTCTCCCCTCAGCCTCCTTTTTTTCAGCCCTCTCAACTGCTCCTCCCCTGCCCTGCTCTCCAGACCCTTCCCCAGCTTCCCTGCCCTTCTCTGGCCCTGCTCCAGCCCCTCAGTGTCCTTCTTGGAGTGAGAGCCCAAAGCAGTTTTCAAGGTGTGGCCTGCCTGGTGCTGAAGTGGTCTTTACCAGGGTAACTCTCATGACATTTGGCAGTTTGACCCTGCTTTTGCCATCCATGTCTTGTCACTCTGGCATGGTGCCATACCCAGTCCATGCCAGGACAGGAGTGGTGCTGGCCAGTGCCCTTGCCCCAGCCCTGGGTGCTCATCTCCTCCCTTGTGCTGAGCCCAGCAAACACTCAGGGTGAGTCAGTTGTGTGCAGGCTGGAGGGAACAGAAATTTGCTCTCCTCTGTTGCTTCATTTGCCTTGGAGTGGCTGAGCTGGGCCATGCCAGGCTGCAGGGGCTGTAGACCTGGTGGAGGAGAGCAGGAGCCTGTGGCCTGAAGCAGCAGCAGGGAGCTGCGCTGCTCTCTTCAGTCCCTGCCTATAGATGGATTGGGAGCTGTGAGAGCAGGAGCTGAGAAACAGCTTGGAAAGGCAGGGAGGGGTGAGGAGGGACACAGAGAGGTTATCAGAGCATGTGGGAGAGGTTCAGCAGCCAGGGCAGAGCCACCAGGGCAGGGAGCCGAAGGCAGGGTGGCAAACAGCAGCAGGCAGGGAAAGCAAGCTGTCCTGCTGCTGTCAGCATCTCCAGGCACATGGTGGGCTGGGCTGTGCCACTGGAAGGAGGATCAAAGATTGGGAAAGCAACCAGAAGCTGTCCTGTGAGAAGCAGGGAGCTGAGCTTCCCCTAGGGGATGGCAGCATTGTTTGGCATTTCTCTGGGCTGGAAAGGAAGAGAAGGTTCCAAGGGTTCAAGGCTGCAGCTGTTTCACAGGGGAGAGTCACAGAATTAACCAGGGTGGAAAAGACCTTTGAGATCATCAAGTCCAACCTCTCACCCAGCACCATCTGATCACTATCCCATGGCACTAAGTGCCTCCTCCAGTCTCTTCTTAAACACTTCCAGGGACACTGACTCCACCACCTGCCTGGGCAGCACATTCCAAGAGCAAATCACTCTGAAAAATGCCCTCCTACCATCCATCCCAAACCTCCCCTGGCACAGCTTGAGACTGTGTCCTCTTGTTCTGGTGCTGGCTGCCTGGGAGAAGAGACCAACCCCCACCTGACTCCAACCTACCTTCAGTTGGAGAGAGCAATGAGGTCTTCCTTGAGCCTCCTCTTCTCCAGGCTAAGCAACCCCAGCTCCCTCAGCCTCTCCTCACAGGGCTGTGCTCCAGACCCCTCCTCAGCCTTGTGCCCCAGACCCTTCCCCAGCTTTGTTGCCCTTCTCTGGACACCTTCCAGCATCTCAACATCTTTCTTAAACTGAGAGATGCAGAATGGAAGAGTTGAGGGTTGAGTCTTTGTGAAAGCTCTGTTTGTAACTTGAGGTTGAACCAGGAGGTGGTGAGGCAGATGTGCTCTCCCCGAGATGCCTCCTGGTAGCCTCCCTGTGTCCTGCACCCAGGCAGCTGCACCAGAGAGCTCAGGATCATCCCCCTGGGAAGTCCTGGTTCTTGTCAGAGGATTTGCAGCACAGCTGAGATGCAGTCTGTGTGCTTCAGGCAGCTGCCTGGACAGGACATAATGCTGCTCCATTTTCCATCCAAAATCTTCTCAATTGCAGCAAAGATTAAAACAAACAAACAAACAAAGGTAAGTAAAAAGAGTTCAAGATGAAAAATATTTTCACTCTTCATAGAGGTCACAGAAGAGGAGACCTTAAAGATCATCCCTTTCCAACACCCCCAGCCATGGGCAGGGACACCTCCCACCAGCACAGCTTGCTCAAAGCCTCATCCAGCCTGGCCTGGAGCACTTTCAGGACTGGAGTCTCTCTGGGTAACCCAATCCAGTGCCTCACCACCCTCATGGGGAAGAATTTCTTTACTAATCTAAATTGAGCTTCTTCCACCTTGGTGTGAGGCTGCTGAGCCCTGGAGCAGGCTGCCCAGAGAGGCTGTGGAGTCTCCTTGTGTGGAGAGCTTCCAACTCCCCCTGGGCATTGTGCTCCTGGGCATTGTGCTGTGGGTGCCCTGCTGGAGCAGGGCTTGGCCTGGGTGATCTCCAGAGGTCCCTTCCACCCCCTCCATGCTGGGGGTCTGGGATTGTGTGCAGTAATCCTAAAACATGAATGCCAACCAACCCAACAAGTGCTGCATGCCCTGATCCTGCACAGTGTGACTCCAGTGACCCTGCTGATGTAGGTAAAGTGGCTGAGTCTATCTGGGGAGGATCTTTAGTCAAATGACAGAGAATTCTTCCTGCTGCTGATTCCTCACAGGTTGAAGCATTGCCACCCCCAGAAAAGCAGAATGACACCTAGGCTGGTGGTGGTGCTGGGCAAGCTGCTGTGGGTGCCCTGCTGGAGCAGGGGCTTGGGCTGGGTGATCTCCAGAGGTCCCTTCCAACCCCTCCATGCTGGGAATCTGGGATTATTCCTTCACTAAGGAGTTGTCTTTGGGTTGCTGAGTTGTCTAAAAGCAAAGGAAATCGCCAGCAGTGCTGAATGATCCAAGCTGCTCCGCCATGGCTGTGTGCTGGTCTCGGCTCTGCTGCTGTGTTGGTAACTGTAAGGTCAGAGAATTTCAGTGTCAGTGCAGAGCACAGCAGCACCTGGCAGTTCCAGCTTCCTTGTGCAGATCTTTATCCTCTTGCTTCATCTTTGTGTTCAGAAACAGCCTGGTGCAGCCTCCTGGCTGCAGTTGGTGAGACAGTACCAGGCACAGCACCACGCAGCAGAGCATCCCCCTGCTGCAGACCCTGCTGCAGACCCAGGTGATTTGTGGGGCAGCTGACATCAGCCTCCAATTAATGCTGAAATTCCTTAAAGAGGGACAGATTCCAAAACAAAGCCACAGGTTTGGCTTTGATCTGCTTGAACCTGAGTGGGCAGAGCTGAAATGGGAAGTGCTGATCTTCAGATAAACCCAGAGTCAACATCTCCCCTGCCAGAGTGGCCACACTGGTGCTGCTTCCCCAAGTGTGGAGATAAAGCCACTGAGTTCACTGCTGATGGTTTGAGTTTAGCCACGTTAGGAGATGTTAGGCTGTCCATGCTACAGGGGTGAAGAACAGATGGGCAGAATCCAGCAGCAGGAGATTGAACACATCCAAGTGCAGGTTCTGCACATCGGCCACAGCAACCCCAGGCAGTGCTACAGGCTGGGGGCAGAGTGGCTGAGAGCAGCCAGGCAGAGAGGGACCTGGGGGTGCTGGTTGATGGTAGGCTGAACATGAGCCTGCAGTGTGCCCAGGCAGCCAAGAGGGCCAATGGCATCCTGGCCTGCATCAGGAAGAGTGTGGCCAGCAGGAGCAGGGAGGTCATTGTGCCCTGTGCTCAGCACTGCTTAGGCCACACGTTGAGTCCTGTGTCCAGTTCTGGGTCCCTCAGATTAGGAAGGAGGTTGAGATGCTGGAAGGAGTCCAGAGAAGGGCAACAAAGTTGGTGAGGAGTTTGGAGCACAGCCCTGTGAGGAGAGGCTGAGGGAGCTGGGGTTGCTTAGCCTGGAGAAGAGGAGGCTCAGGGGAGACCTTCTTACTCTCTGCAACTCCCTGAAGGGAGGTTGTAGCCAGGTGGGGGTTGGTCTCTTCTCCAGGCACCCAGCAGCAGAACAAGAGGACACAGTCTCAAGCTGTGCCAGGGGAGGTTTAGGCTGGAGGTGAGGAAGAAGTTCTACACAGAGAGAGTAATTGCCCATTGGGATGGGCTGCCTGGGGAGGTGGTGGAGTCCCCATCCCTGGAGGTGTTCAGGAGGAGACTTGATGGGGTGCTTGGTGCCATGGGTTAGTTGTTTAGGTGGTGTTGGATTGGTTGATGGGTTGGGCACGATGATCTTGAAGGTCTCTTCCAACCTGGTCTATTCTATTCTATTCTATTCTATTCTATTCTATTCTATTCTATTCTATTCTATTCTATTCTGTTCTGTTCTGTTCTGTTCTGTTCTGTTCTATTCTATTCTAAGTGCCAGCAGTACTGGGCAACCACCTGGGCAATAGCAGCAGACAGCGTCCCAGCACGGGGGGGTTGGAAGGGACCCCTGGAGCTCATCCAGCCCAACCCCCTGCTCCAGCAGGGCACCCACAGCTGCTTGCCCAGGAGCACAATGGCCAGGGGAGGTTGGAAGCTCTCCAGAGGAGGAGACCAAGTTGGTATTCATGGTTAAGTTGGAGAGAGAGGATTATGCAGGATGTCAGTCAGCCTCTGATGTGAGGCTGGTACCCCGAGAACACCTCATGGCAGCAGCTGGGGTGGAGAGAGGGAAGGGTGCCCTCAGACCAGCGCCTTGCTGCTCCCTCCCCAGAGCTGCAGGGATGTTTTAAAGCTGAAGGAGGGAGGGGTGTGCTAAGGAGGGGAGGATTCCTCGTGTCTCATTCCTGGTATCTCAGGATAGCACCAGGGGGATTATCAAGACAAATAGGATGCCAAAACTTAAAAGTGAACATATGTTTCTGGAGGTGGTGGGGAATGCAGAGGTCACCCTTGTTTCTTTCTAGTCAGAGAAGACATAATGGGGCCTGGCTTAGATAAATTAAGATTTGGAGCTCAGCTCGTGTCAAGCCTCCCCTGGTGAAATTGTGAGCTGACTCCTTGCAGGGTCCCTGAAGTTTTTTTAGAGTCAAATGGAACTGTTCAGCCAAAGTTTTGGATCAGCCTTCAACTGCTCTAACGTGAGCTGGCTGCAGCTCGTCCCTGGTGCCCCCTGAAACAATTTTACTTGGGTTTGAAAACTTTTCAGTGAGCTTCCAAATGCTTCCCTCCAGGTTGCCTCAGTGCTCTGCTGCCTCTGTTTCTGGACTGCCATTTCTGTTTTGCTATTCTAGATGTCATTTTCAGCCCTTATTTCCTTTTGTAGCTAGGAGCTGGCAGGCTGAATGGGTGTTTGATTCCAGTCAAGGTCAGCACAGGGCTTCATCTACATTTTGTTTAAGGATCTGGGGTCAGAGTGGCTGAGAGCTGCCAAACAGAGAGGGACCTGGGGGTACTGGTTGATGGTAGGCTGAACATGAGCCAGCAGTGTGCCCAGGTGGCCAAGAAGGCCAAGGGCATCCTGGCCTGCAGCAGGAAGAGTGTGGCCAGCAGGAGCAGGGAAGTCCTTGTGCCCTGTGCTCAGCACTGCTTAGGCCACACCTTGAGTCCTGTGTCCAGTTCTGGGCTCCTCAGTTTAAGAAGGACATTGAGAGACTTGAAGGTGTCCAGAGAAGGGCAACAAAGCTGGGGAGGGGTCTGGAGCACAGCCCTGTGAGGAGAGGCTGAGGGAGCTGGGGTTGCTTAGCCTGGAGAAGAGGAGGCTCAGGGGAGACCTCATTGCCCTCTACAACTCCCAGAAGGGAGGTTGTAGCCAGGTGGGGGTTGGTCTCTTCTCCCAGGCAGCCAGCACCAGAACAAGAGGACACAGTCTCAAGCTGTGCCAGGGGAGGTTTAGACTCAAGGTGAGGAGAAAGTTCATCCCTGAGAGAGTCGTTCGTCATTGGGATGTGCTGCCCAGGGAGGTGGTGGAGTCCCCATCCCTGGAGGTGTTCAAGAGGCAACTGGATGTGGCACTTGGTGCCATGGTCTAGTCATGAGGTCTGTGGTGACAGGTTGGACTCGATGATCTTTGAGGTCTCTCCCAACCTTGGTGATTCTGTGAGACTGTGATCTAAAATAGTTGCAGTGCTCATTTTGAGCAGAGCCTTGATCTGGACAGATTGAGGGATTTTTTTTTAAACAACTAAACATAAACCAAAATATTTGCTGCCTGCTGGGATTGTTTGCAATTCTGGTTCTGAGCTGGGGGGGGAGGGGAGGGACAGGGAGAGTGTCAAAGTTTCTGTGATGTACTAACTGCTTCTGTCAGGAAGGCTGTGGTGATCTCCTCGGAAGATGTTCACAGAGACACCAAGACCCAGCACAGTGGGAGTTGGAAGGGATCTCTGGGGGTCATCCAGTCCAACCCCACTGCTGAGGCCTGCATCAGGAAGAGTGTGGCCAGCAGGAGCAGGGAAATCATTCTGCCCTGTGCTCAGCACTGCTTAGGCGACACCTTGAGTCCTGTGTCCAGCTCTGGGCCCCGCAGAAGGACACTGAGAGACTTGAAGGTGTCCAGAGAAGGGCAACAAGGCTGGGGAGGGGTCTGGAGCACAGCCCTGTGAGGAGAGGCTGAGGGAGCTGGGGTTGCTTAGCCTGGAGAAGAGGAGGCTCAGGGGGGACCTTATTGCTTTCTTCAACTCCCTGAAGGGAGGTTGTGGCCAGGTGGGGATTGGTCTCTTCTCCCAGGCAGCCAGCACCAGAACAAGAGCACACAGTCTCAAACTGTGCCAGGGGAAGTTTAGACTCGAGGTGAGGAGAAAGTTCCTCACTGAGAGAGTCATTTGTCATTGGGATGTGCTGCCCAGAGAGGTGGTGGAGTCCCCATCCCTGGAGGTGTTCAAGAGGGGACTGGATGTGGCACTTGGAGCCATGGCTTAGTTGGTCATGAGGTGTTGGGTGAGAGGTTGGACTTGATGATCTCTGAGATCTTTTCTGACATAATTGGTTCTATGAGTCTATGATTCTAAAGCAGAAGAATTTCCAAGTACAAACTCTGATTCCCACACATCCTTCACTTAGCAAATTCAGGATGCTAACCACTCATCCCAGCAAGCAAAACGTTACCAAGCAAAATCTGAGCCAGAAAGGGAAGATGTGGTGTGCTCAATGCAGACAACAGCTTCTGTTGTGGGTGAAACAGGGCCTCAAGCAGTGCAGGATGGAGGAGAATGCAGCTCCAAGGTGTTTCAGTTGTGCCTCTCTGGAGCTGCTCAGCTGAGGGGTTTCAGTTGTGCCTCTCTGGAGGTGCTCAGCTGAGGTGTTTCAGTTGTGTCTCTGTGGAGCTGCTCAGCTGAGGTGTTTCAGTTGTGTCTCTGGAGGTGCTCAGCTGAGGTGTTTCAGTTGTGCCTGTGTGGAGCTGCTCAGCTGAGGTGTTTCAGTTGTGCCTCTCTGGAGGTGCTCAGCTGAGGTGTTTCAGTTGTGCCTCTCTGGAGGTGCTCAGCTGAGGTGTTTCAGTTGTGTCTCTGTGGAGCTGCTCAGCTGAGGTGTTTCAGTTGTGTCTCTGGAGCTGCTCAGCTGAGGTGTTTCAGTTGTGCCTCTCTGGAGGTGCTCAGCTGAGGTGTTTCAGTTGTGTCTCTGTGGAGCTGCTCAGCTGAGGTGTTTCAGTTGTGTCTCTGGAGGTGCTCAGCTGAGGTGTTTCAGTTGTGCCTCTGTGGAGCTGCTCAGCTGAGGTGTTTCAGTTGTGCCTCTCTGGAGGTGCTCAGCTGAGGTGTTTCAGTTGTGCCTCTCTGGAGCTGCTCAGCTGAGGTGTTTCAGTTGTGCCTCTCTGGAGCTGCTCAGCTGAGGTGTTTCAGTTGTGCCTCTCTGGAGGTGCTCAGCTGAGGTGTTTCAGTTGTGTCTCTGTGGAGCTGCTCAGCTGAGGTGTTTCAGTTGTGTCTCTGGAGGTGCTCAGCTGAGGTGTTTCAGTTGTGCCTCTGTGGAGCTGCTCAGCTGAGGTGTTTCAGTTGTGCCTCTCTGGAGGTGCTCAGCTGAGGTGTTTCAGTTGTGCCTCTCTGGAGCTGCTCAGCTGAGGTGTTTCAGTTGTGCCTGTGTGGAGCTGCTCAGCTGAGGTGTTTCAGTTGTGACTCTGTGGAGCTGCTCAGCTGAGGTGTTTCAGTTGTGCCTCTCTGGAGCTGCTCAGCTGAGGTGTTTCAGTTGTGTCTCTGGAGCTGCTCAGCTGAGGTGTTTCAGTTGTGCCTCTGTGGAGCTGCTCAGCTGAGGTGTTTCAGTTGTGTCTCTGGAGGTGCTCAGCTGAGGTGTTTCAGTTGTGCCTCTGTGGAGCTGCTCAGCTGAGGTGTTTCAGTTGTGCCTCTCTGGAGGTGCTCAGCTGAGGTGTTTCAGTTGTGCCTCTCTGGAGCTGCTCAGCTGAGGTGTTTCAGTTGTGCCTCTCTGGAGCTGCTCAGCTGAGGTGTTTCAGTTGTGCCTCTCTGGAGGTGCTCAGCTGAGGTGTTTCAGTTGTGTCTCTGTGGAGCTGCTCAGCTGAGGTGTTTCAGTTGTGTCTCTGGAGGTGCTCAGCTGAGGTGTTTCAGTTGTGCCTCTGTGGAGCTGCTCAGCTGAGGTGTTTCAGTTGTGCCTCTCTGGAGGTGCTCAGCTGAGGTGTTTCAGTTGTGCCTCTCTGGAGGTGCTCAGCTGAGGTGTTTCAGTTGTGCCTGTGTGGAGCTGCTCAGCTGAGGTGTTTCAGTTGTGACTCTGTGGAGCTGCTCAGCTGAGGTGTTTCAGTTGTGCCTCTCTGGAGCTGCTCAGCTGAGGTGTTTCAGTTGTGTCTCTGTGGAGCTGCTCAGCTGAGGTGTTTCAGTTGTGCCTCTGTGTAGCTGCTCAGCTGAGGTGTTTCACTTGTGTCTCTCTGGAGCTGCTCAGCTGAGGTGTTTCAGTTGTGCCTCAGTGGAGCTGCTCAGCTGAGGTGTTTCACTTGTGTCTCTCTGGAGCTGCTCAGCTGAGGTGTTTCAGTTGTGTCTCTGTGGAGGTGCTCAGCTGAGGTGTTTCAGTTGTGCCTCTCTGGAGCTGCTCAGCTGAGGTGTTTCAGTTGTGCCTCTCTGGAGCTGCTCAGCTGAGGTGTTTCAGTTGTGCCTCTCTGGAGCTGCTCAGCTGAGGTGTTTCAGTTGTGTCTCTGGAGCTGCTCAGCTGTGGGGTTTCAGTTGTGCCTCTGTGGAGCTGCTCAGCTGAGGTGTTTCAGTTGTGCCTCTGTGGAGCTGCTCAGCTGAGGTGTTTCAGTTGTGCCTCTGTGGAGCTGCTCAGCTGAGGTGTTTCAGTTGTGTCTCTGTGGAGCTTTTCAGCTGAGGTGTTTCAGTTGTGTCTCTCTGGAGGTGCTCAGCTGAGGTGTTTCAGCTGTGTTTGGTATTTCAGTGGCTGAGTGGCAAGGGCTGAACAAGCCACACCTTGTGTTGTACTTGGGGAAAACAGAAGAGCAAATGCCCTTTATTACCATATGAAAAAGCTGTAATAGGCAAACAGATCCATCCTGTTATTGCCGTGCAATGGAAGCATTTCAACTGCTTTGGTTTCTGCAAAAGGGGCAAATTAATTTTTCAGACTGCAGCAGGGACTCAGTCCTGCAATGCTAATTGTATTTAATAATAGTAATTTAAATTTGGCTGCACTCTGCTGAGCAGCAGCGAGAGCAAACTGTATGTGGGAACGTCGAGGTCCAGAAGCCTACCATATGGTGTGCTCTGGCCTTCAGAGCCTGTCTTTATGTACCCATGAAATATCTCAACTGCAGAAGCCTTCCTGCTGCCTGCCCCCTCCTTTCTCACCCCTTCACGAGCAGCTCGGATACTTGATTTACACTACCCGGAGCCTCTCTGCCTTGGGCACTTTGTGCCATGTTCGAATTTCAAAGAGTCTTTGTGTGAAAACGTTCTAACCAAATTACTGATGTCCTCCTTCCCTAACGAGCATCAGTCCATCTGTGACTGCTTCAGCTCAGATTAATAAATGGGTTATCCACGACCATCAATCCCTTGCTCTCCAGCACGTCACGAAGCCCTCTGAGAATCCAGTGCCTGCCTGGAGCCTAACCAAACCTGGCCACACTTTATAGCTGCTCTCCACCTCCACCTTTTTGGCCTCTGCTGCTTTGTTTATCACCCTTCCCACACCTTTCTTTTTCTCACTTGCCAGGTTGCAGACAGGCTCAGTTTCAGCTGTGCTGCACTTCCACCAACTGCACAGAGTCACAGAATGGGTTGGATTGGGAGGGACCTCAAAGCTTACCCAGTTCCAACCCCCTGCCATGGGCAGGGACACCTCCCACCAGCACAGCTTGCTCAAGGCCTCATCCAGCCTGGCCCTGAACACCTCCAGGCAGGAGGCAGCCACAGCCTCCCTGGGCAGCCTGTGCCAGAGTCTCCCCAGCCTCACTCTCAACAATCTCCTCCTCATCTCCACCTTAATCTCCTCTCTCCCAGCTCAAAGCCATTGTTCCTCGTCCTGGCACTCCCACCCCTTGTCAAAAGTCCTTCCCCAGCTCTCCTGGAGCCCCTTCAGGTACTGGAAGGTTGCTCTAAGGTCTGCCTGGAGCCTTCTCTTCTCCAGGCTGAACAGCCCCAACTCTCCCAGCCTGTGCCCGCAGGGGAGGTCCTCCAGCCCTCTGAGCATCTTTGTGGCCTCCTCTGGAGCTGCTCCAACAGCTCCACGTCCTCCTTGTGCTGGGGGCACCAGAACTGCACGTAAATGAATGCAGATTCAGGGGAATTTAAACTTTTCTCTAAACACAACCCTGCCTTGTGTTACAGTAACTTCCCTCTTTACAACCTCTCCCTGTATCTCTCAAGTGCTGCCAAATGGTCTGCAGATGCTTTCGTGGCCTTAATTCTGCTCCTTGACCCATCCCCATGTGCCTTTTCCTGGTCTGTGTGTGGTGCATTGTGCCTCCCTGTGATTTCTGCCGTTGTCCTTGGCTTTTCTGGCCTTAATCCTGCCCATCCTGATCCGGACAAGTCACTTCCCAGCCATCAGACTAATCGACAGGATCACGTGCCGCCCTGTGCTGCCTCCCTGCGCGCTGCCTCCCTGCGCGCTGCCTCCCTGTGCGCTGCCTCCCTGCACGCTGACTCACCACATGCTGCCTCCCTGTGTGCTGCCTCCCTGCGCGCTGCCTCCCTGCACGCTGCCTCCCTGCACGCTGCCTCCCTGCACACTGCCTCCCTGTGCGCTGCCTCCCTGCACGCTGCCTCCCTGCACGCTGCCTCCCTGCGCACTGCCTCCCTGCACGCTGCCTCCCTGCACGCTGCCTCCCTGCACACTGCCTCCCTGCACGCTGCCTCCCTGCGCGCTGCCTCCCTGCACACTGCCTCCCTGCGCGCTGCCTCCCTGCGCGCTGCCTCCCTGCACACTGCCTCCCTGCACGCTGCCTCCCTGCACGCTGCCTCCCTGCGCGCTGCCTCCCTGCACACTGCCTCCCTGTGCGCTGCCTCCCTGCACACTGCCTCCCTGCACGCTGCCTCCCTGCGCGCTGCCTCCCTGCACACTGCCTCCCTGCGCGCTGCCTCCCTGCGCGCTGCCTCCCTGCACACTGCCTCCCTGCACGCTGCCTCCCTGCGCGCTGCCTCCCTGCACACTGCCTCCCTGCACGCTGCCTCCCTGCGCGCTGCCTCCCTGCACGCTGCCTCCCTGCGTGCTGCCTCCCTGCACACTGCCTCCCTGCACGCTGCCTCCCTGCGCGCTGACTCACCACATGCTGCCTCCCTGCACGCTGCCTCCCTGCGCGCTGCCTCCCTGCGCGCTGCCTCCCTGCACACTGCCTCCCTGCACGCTGCCTCCCTGCGCGCTGCCTCCCTGCACACTGCCTCCCTGCACGCTGCCTCCCTGCGCGCTGCCTCCCTGCACGCTGCCTCCCTGCGTGCTGCCTCCCTGCACACTGCCTCCCTGCACGCTGCCTCCCTGCGCGCTGACTCACCACATGCTGCCTCCCTGCGCGCTGCCTCCCTGCGCGCTGCCTCCCTGCACACTGCCTCCCTGCACGCTGCCTCCCTGCGCGCTGACTCACCACATGCTGCCTCCCTGCGCGCTGCCTCCCTGCACGCTGCCTCCCTGCGCACTGCCTCCCTGCACGCTGCCTCCCTGCGCGCTGCCTCCCTGCACACTGCCTCCCTGCACGCTGCCTCCCTGCACACTGCCTCCCTGCGCACTGCCTCCCTGCACACTGCCTCCCTGTTCACTGCCTCCCTGCACGCTGCCTCCCTGCACGCTGCCTCCCTGCGCGCTGCCTCCCTGCACACTGCCTCCCTGCACGCTGCCTCCCTGCACACTGCCTCCCTGCACGCTGCCTCCCTGAACGCTGCCTCCCTGCACACTGCCTCCCTGCACGCTGCCTCCCTGCGCGCTGCCTCCCTGCACACTGCCTCCCTGTGCGCTGCCTCCCTGCACGCTGCCTCCCTGCACACTGCCTCCCTGTGCGCTGCCTCCCTGAACGCTGCCTCCCTGCACACTGCCTCCCTGCGCGCTGCCTCCCTGCACGCTGCCTCCCTGCACACTGCCTCCCTGCACGCTGCCTCCCTGCGCGCTGACTCACCACATGCTGCCTCCCTGCGCGCTGCCTCCCTGCGCGCTGCCTCCCTGCACACTGCCTCCCTGCACGCTGCCTCCCTGCGCGCTGACTCACCACATGCTGCCTCCCTGCACGCTGCCTCCCTGCACACTGCCTCCCTGTGCGATGCCTCCCTGCGCGCTGCCTCCCTGCACACTGCCTCCCTGTTCACTGCCTCCCTGCACGCTGCCTCCCTGCACGCTGCCTCCCTGCACACTGCCTCCCTGCACGCTGCCTCCCTGCGCGCTGACTCACCACATGCTGCCTCCCTGCGCGCTGCCTCCCTGTGCGCTGCCTCCCTGCACGCTGCCTCCCTGCACGCTGCCTCCCTGCACGCTGCCTCCCTGCACACTGCCTCCCTGCGCGCTGCCTCCCTGCACACTGCCTCCCTGTGCGCTGCCTCCCTGCACACTGCCTCCCTGCACGCTGCCTCCCTGCGCGCTGCCTCCCTGCACGCTGCCTCCCTGCGCGCTGCCTCCCTGCGCGCTGACTCACCACATGCTGCCTCCCTGCGCGCTGCCTCCCTGCACGCTGCCTCCCTGCGCGCTGCCTCCCTGCACGCTGACTCACCACATGCTGCCTCCCTGCGCGCTGCCTCCCTGCACGCTGCCTCCCTGCGCGCTGCCTCCCTGCACGCTGCCTCCCTGCACACTGCCTCCCTGCACGCTGCCTCCCTGCGCGCTGACTCACCACATGCTGCCTCCCTGCGCGCTGCCTCCCTGCGCGCTGCCTCCCTGCACACTGCCTCCCTGCACGCTGCCTCCCTGCGCGCTGACTCACCACATGCTGCCTCCCTGCGCGCTGCCTCCCTGCACGCTGCCTCCCTGCGCACTGCCTCCCTGCACGCTGCCTCCCTGCGCGCTGCCTCCCTGCACACTGCCTCCCTGCACGCTGCCTCCCTGCACACTGCCTCCCTGCGCACTGCCTCCCTGCACACTGCCTCCCTGTTCACTGCCTCCCTGCACGCTGCCTCCCTGCACGCTGCCTCCCTGCGCGCTGCCTCCCTGCACACTGCCTCCCTGCACGCTGCCTCCCTGCACACTGCCTCCCTGCACGCTGCCTCCCTGAACGCTGCCTCCCTGCACACTGCCTCCCTGCACGCTGCCTCCCTGCGCGCTGCCTCCCTGCACACTGCCTCCCTGTGCGCTGCCTCCCTGCACGCTGCCTCCCTGCACGCTGCCTCCCTGCACACTGCCTCCCTGTGCGCTGCCTCCCTGAACGCTGCCTCCCTGCACACTGCCTCCCTGCGCGCTGCCTCCCTGCGCGCTGCCTCCCTGCACACTGCCTCCCTGCACGCTGCCTCCCTGCGCGCTGACTCACCACATGCTGCCTCCCTGCACGCTGCCTCCCTGCGCGCTGACTCACCACATGCTGCCTCCCTGCGCGCTGCCTCCCTGCGCGCTGCCTCCCTGCACACTGCCTCCCTGCACGCTGCCTCCCTGCGCGCTGACTCACCACATGCTGCCTCCCTGCACGCTGCCTCCCTGCACACTGCCTCCCTGTGCGCTGCCTCCCTGCGCGCTGCCTCCCTGCACACTGCCTCCCTGTTCACTGCCTCCCTGCACGCTGCCTCCCTGCACGCTGCCTCCCTGCGCGCTGCCTCCCTGCACACTGCCTCCCTGCACGCTGCCTCCCTGCACACTGCCTCCCTGCACGCTGCCTCCCTGCACGCTGCCTCCCTGCACACTGCCTCCCTGCACGCTGCCTCCCTGCACGCTGCCTCCCTGCACGCTGCCTCCCTGTTCACTGCCTCCCTGCACGCTGCCTCCCTGCACGCTGCCTCCCTGCACACTGCCTCCCTGTTCACTGCCTCCCTGTTCACTGCCTCCCTGTTCACTGCCTCCCTGCACGCTGCCTCCCTGCACGCTGCCTCCCTGCACACTGCCTCCCTGCACGCTGCCTCCCTGCACACTGCCTCCCTGTGCGCTGCCTCCCTGCGCGCTGCCTCCCTGTGCGCTGCCTCCCCGTGCTCTGCAGCTGCCTCCCTCCAGTATTTAATCAACTACATTGGAGGATTTCCCCCCAACCAAAATCCATCCCTTCAGAAAGTCAGTTTTTGTCCAGCCTCAACAGAAGTGGCACCAAGCCTGGCACCCAGCACCCTCCTGCTTATCTCTCCTCCTCTCTGTGTACTTCCTCTCCCCGGCGCTCTCTGCTTCCTGCACCCAGGCTGTGCCAGCTCCACAGCCCTGCCGCCCCATAGCCTGGCTTCAAAGCCTGCCAGGCTGCCTCCTCTGGAATAAAACACTGAATCACAAGGTCACAGGATGTCAGGGGTTGGAAGGTACCCAAAGTTATCTTTGAGTCCAACCCCCCCTGCCAGAGCAGGAGCACAGAATCCAGCTCAGGTCACACAGGAACACATCCAGACAGGCCTTGAAAGTCACCAGAGAAGGAGCCTCCACAACCTCCCTGATCAGCCTGCTCCAGGGCTCTGTGAGCCTCACAGTGAGGGAGTTCCCCCTTGTGTTGAGGTAGAACCTCCTGTGCTGCAGCTTACATCCATTGCTCCTTGTCCTATCCCAGGGAGCAAGTGAGCAGAGCCTGTCCCTTCCCTCCTGACCCCCAGCCCTCAGCTATTGATAAACATTCATTAAATCCCCTCTAAGTCTTCTCTTCTCCAGATTGAACAGCCCCAGGTCCCTCAGCCTCTCCTCATAAGGCACATGCTCCAGTCCCCTAATCATCCTGGTAGCCCTTGCTGGGTACTGCTCTGAAACACAGACACAGAGAGCCTGGCCATTGTTCTGCCTTCTCTGCCAAATCGATAATGCAGTGAAAGAACTGAAGGATGTCTTTCAGGCAGGACCTTCCTTTTGTAGTCCATGGTGATGTAGGCACCTGGCAGTGGCTTTGGAGCATAAACTGCTTGGGGGTCTGTGCTTCTTCAGAGCCTTCCTTGCTGTTTATGGGAGAGAGAATCTCCATGGGTTTAGATTCCTGGTTGGAGAAGCCGTGGTACAATGGTGTCAGGCTTTCGTGCTTCCCATTCTGCCTCTTTCTGCTTTAGAGGATCCACTCAGGGGATTGATTCAGCTGGAAGAGGGCAGATTTGGTCTGGAGATCAGTGAGGGTGGGGAGGCACTGGCACAGGTTGCCCAGGGTGGCTGTGGATGTCCCATCCCTAGAGGTGTTCAAGGCCAGGCTGGATGAGGCCCTGAGCAGCCTGTGCTGGTGGGAGGTGTCCCTGCCCATGGCAGGGGGTTGGAACTGGATGAGCTTTCAGGTCCCTTCCCGACCCATTCTGTGATTCTATGACTTGCTCTTGGGCCATTTTGGTTGGGTTTTGGCAATATGGAGAAACCTCTGTTGGTTAAGTTCAGAAAAGACAGGATCACCAAAAAAATGTGCTGTGGAATAAGTGTTTCATTCTCAGAGCCATAACACTGCCTTTGCTTGTAAAGTGAAGGTTTGGTTGAAAGCAGAGATTTAGGGGAAGAGAACAGGTTGTGAGAGGCAGCATCAGGCAGTGTCTTAGTCTGGTGTGTGTTGCTAATAGAGAGAGAAGCCCGTCGGAGCCTGGCCAGAGCTCAGTGCTCAGGCACTGCAGACTCTCTAGGTCTGAGCCTCAGCTTTGTCAGAAAACTGATTTTTCATGTAGGAGATTCAGAGTTGTTCATAGTTCATTCACAGGGTGCCCCACAAATGTATCTTTAACCTCTCATAGGTTAGGGGATGTAATGGGCAAATGTATTTGTGACAGTAAAGGCAGAGTGTGACTTCAGTTCTGTTCTGTTACATCTTAGTAAGTGCTGGAGGAGGGCTTCCCTCAGCATCCTTTTCTCCAGGTTGAACATCCCCAGTTCCCTCAGCTGCTTCTCATCAGCCCTGTTCTCCAGATCCTTCACCAACTTCCTTGCCCTTCTCTGGACCTGCTCCAACTCCTCAATGTCCTTCTTGGAGTGAGGACACCGAAATTCAACACAGGATTTGAGGTGTGGCCTCAGCAGTGCCCAGCACAGGGGAACAATCCCTGCCCTGCTCCTGCTGCCCACACCATTGCTGCTCCAGGCCAGGCTGCTGGTGGCCTTCTTGGCCACCTGGGCACCCCCTGGCTCATCTTCAGCTGCTGCCAACCAGCACCCCCAGGCCCTTTTTCCCCAGGCAGTTTCCAGCCACTCTGCCCCCAGCCTGGAGCATTCGTATGGTTGTTGTGACCCAGGGTCAGGACCCAGCACTGAGCCTTGTTGAACCTCATTCCGCTGTCCTTAGCCCATGGATCCAGCCTGGCCAGGTCCCTCTGCAGAGCCTCCCTACCTTCAAGCAAATCACCACCCAACTTACTGTCATCTGCAGACTTACTGAGGGTGCCTCGATCTCCTTGTCCAGATCACTGATGAAAAGCATCAAAGAGAACTAGCCCCGGTGCTGAGCCCTGGGGAGCACCACCCAGCAGCTGGATGGATGCATTAAGTAGTTTGCTATGAGATCCATCCATCTCTGGGGCCAGCTCTCAGTGTAAGAGTTGTCCTGGGCCAAGTCTAACAGCCTTCCTCTCGCCCCTTGCAGATCGACGCGTTGGGGAAACGGAGCAAAGAAGCCGAGGCAGCCTTCTTGAATGTTTATAAGAGATTAATTGATGTTCCAGGTAAGCACATGATGCCCTTGTGCTGCTCAGTGGGTGGTTTCTCTCTGGCTGAATGCTAGAGGGCATTTCCTATACCTTGGAGAAGGTGAATCTGAGCAGTGGGTTTGTTCTGGAGGGGATCCCCTCCAGCACTGGTTCTGATGGAGGCACGTTGCATGGCCTCTCTCCGTGGCCTTTACATTTGGCTGTTTGTCTGCGCTGTTGGCAGTTATTCCAGCGTGGTGTGAATCTCAGTGATTTGTCTGTCAGTGGTTGTGAACAAAATCCTGAAGCTTCATCAAGAAGCAGCAAGACCTGTGGGGGACAATGAAAATTGTTCGTGCCTTCGAAATGAACCCCCGAGAGCTGCAAGGAAAGCAGCAGCAGGTTTCAGCTCTCCTCGGGGCAAGTGAGATCAGGAATTTTCTTCAAAGGCCTTTGCTGTATTTGTCTTCAACTTCCTTTTTTGTTTGGCATCAGAAGTTCCCAGATCACTTTGGTTTGGGAGTTGATGGTGCTTTCTCCACTGGTAGATAAAGACTGCCTGAAGAGATTTTTTTCCTTTAGCAGCTGTACCCAAAGCTGACAAGAGTCAGGAATCCAGGGCTCCCCTTCCACATCTGGGCCTGACTGACCTGTGTGCACAGGACAGAGTGGGCATGATTTTCACAGAGTCCCAGCATGGTGGCATTGGAAGGGACCTCTGGAGATCATCCAGTCCAACCCCCTGCTCCAGCAGGGCACCCACAGCAGACTGCCCAGGATCACAATGCCCAGGGGGGGTTGGAAGCTCTCCACACAAGGACACTCCACAACCTCTCTGGGCAGCCTGCTCCAGGCCTCCAGCACCCTCACACCAAACAACTTTCTCCTCCTCTTCACATCCAACCTCCTGGGCTCCACTCTGTGCTGCTTTCTGCCCCTTGTGCTGTCCCTGGGCACCACTCAGCAGAGCCTGGCCCCAGCCTCTTGCCCCCCACAGCTCCTTTAGCTCTTGCTGAGCATTGCTCAGCTGCCCTCTGGGGCTGCTCTTCTGCAGGCTCTCAGCCCCAGGGCTCTCAGCCTTTGCTCCACCCAGAGCTGCTCCAGGCCCCTCAGCAGCTTTGCAGCCCCCCCTGGACTCCCTCCAGCAGTTCCCTGTCTCTCCTGCACTGGGGAGCCCAGCAGTGGGTGCAGTGCATTTTATACTTCCATAAACCATTGACACTCTATGTAAATATTCAAACTACTTATCTTGAGAGGTTTCAAGATATAATTAATACCTCTAAGTGCTTTTAAGGCCTCATTGCAAAGTGCCCCCTCATCTTTCCTTGCTTTACCTTTTAAGGAGCACATTTCATGCACTCTTCAAATAAAAACTAATTTTTTAATGCTTTGTTTTACAGCTTAACTGGTTTAAAGAAAAAGAAAAAGCCAAATCAGTGTTTTTCAGCTGCTTGGTGAGAGCTCAGAGACATGTTTGTAATGCTCTCACATTCAGAGTCCAGCAGTGCCCAGTGGCGTGCAGTGCAGCGCAGGTGGGGAGACACAAAGCCTCTCCCTGCTCCCTCCAGCCCATGGCTGCCTCACAAGTGTTGGGTTTGAGGTCTGTGAGTTGTTGTTTACTTCTTGCCTGCTCACAGCCTTAGTGAGGTGGTGTAGGTAAGCAGTTTCTGTTGCCTCTCAGCTCCTTCCCTGGGAAGAGGTAAGTCAGTCAGACAGGTCCTGAGCGCTGTGTGCAGGATGGGAGCAGTGTGGGCATGGGACAGGCTCTCCCAGCTCTGTTCTCGGAAGGAAACTCCTCCATGCATACATGCCCAGCACCTGCAGCCTGCAGGCCACCCTTCAGTGCTCAGGAGAGGAGCTGCAGCCTCTCTAGCTCCAGACTGCCACAGCCCTGGGCAGCCAGGATGTGGGAGGCCAGTGAGTTTGACTGGGAGCAGTCTGGTTTTTTTCACAGCTGAGTAGTTGTGTCAAACAAGAGCTGTGTGGGATCTTTTCCATGTGCAAGGCTTTCTCTGAGGCCTGGCATTATCACAGAGCTGGGTTTGGAAGAGCAGAGCCTTACAGAGAAGGTAGGACCATCTCCCACCCCTGCTGGAGGATCTGCATGGTCTTGGGGTCTAAAGGGACTTTGTCAGTGTTTGTTGCAGGAGGAAGACCTTTCTGCTTTGCTGTATTTGCAGGCAGGTTTACACTGCCGTGTGCAGACTCCCCAGACTCCCTCTTGCCCAGCCTTGCCCTGCACGTGCCTTATGTTACATGTCAGAGAAGTATTTCTTTGATATTCTGACTACACCTCAGAGTCTCAGCCTGGCTGAGGTATCAGTGCAGAGCAGTCTGTGGGATTAGAGCTATCAAGGGTGTGAATCCCTTGCCGTATCTGCACCCTGAGAGGTACCCCAGGACTGTCCTGCTGTTGCTAAAAGCAAATTCCAGGCTCTGAAGGAGAAGTGCAGCCAGTCTCCTCTAGCTGTAAACTCACTGTTTACAACACAAACTGCAGTGAAAACAGCCTCTAAGAATGGAAGGCACTGGTGTTCATCACACTGAGGTGGGCTATGCCATGGGACTAAACAACCTTTAAAGGTTCCTTCCAACCCAAACCATTCTATGATTAGGGCCTTGTTTCGTTGTGTTGGGGTTTGTTGTGTCCTTCTCTGGTGAGTGTCAGGAGGATGGGGCCAGACCCTTCTCACAGAATCACAGGATGTTAGGGGCTGGAAGGGACCTCCAGAGATCAAGCCCAGTCCCCCTGCCAGAACAGGATCATCTGGGGCAGGCTGCACAGGAGCATGTCCAGGTGGGATTTGAAAGTCTCCAGGGACAGAGACCCCACAAGCTGTCTGGGCAGCCTGCTCCCGGGCTCCGTGGTCCCCAGTGATAGGACAAGAGGGGCTGGGCATAAACTTGACTATAGGAAGTTCCATAGAAACACAAGGAGGAACTCCTTTACTGTGAGGGTGGTAGAGCCCTGGAGCAGGCTGCCCAGAGAGGTGGTGGAGTCTCCATCTCTGGAGACTTCGAAGGCTCCCTTGGATGCGTTCCTGTCTGACCTGCCCTGGGTGACCCTGCTCTGGCAGGGGCTTGGACTCTGGAGCTCCCTTCCCACCCCTCCCACTCTGTGATTCTCACTGTACACAGGATTTGCCACGGGACAGCAGCCCCCCAGGGCTCTGCTCTCTCCAGCCCCCATCTCTGAGGCTGGCTGTGGCTTTGCAGATGCTTTGTGCTGTCCGTGTGGCATCTCAAACATTTAGGTATGCTTTTAGCTCGCAGCTCTGGCTGTGTTTGCTTTTCGGTGTGAGGAGGGAGCGATGAGCTTCGGGGAGAGCTATGAGTGGAATGCTGTGGGGTGGCTCTCCAGCATCACTGCTCCATGACAAGGGGCCAATTTTAACAGCCTCTCAATATCCTTTATAGGGCCATAGAATAATTGCAGCCGAAGCCTAATTCCCAGCAGCCAATTTTACGGTTCTTGAGGCAAGCATCTCTTCCTCTCCTCAGCAATAATGTGCACACTTTATATAATTAAAAAGGGCTTCTATTTTAATTTTGCTATAAAATGATCTGTATTGAAACTCCAGCTACAGTGTTTTATGGATTCAGCTGAGTTCAACGATTGCCTTTCCTCTCTTGCCCAGAGTCTTCACTGGGGCTCACCAGTAAGAAATCCACAATCCAAGGGCAGGAGATTGAACACATCCAAGTGCCAGGTGCTGCACATCGGCCACAGCAACCCCAGGCAGTGCTGCAGGCTGGGGGCAGAGTGGCTGAGAGCAGCCAGGTAGAGAGGGACCTGGGGGTGCTGGATGATGGTAGGCTGAACATGAGTCTGCAGTGTGCCCAGGCAGCCAAGAGGGCCAATGGCATCCTGGCCTGCATCAGGAAGAGTGTGGCCAGCAGGAGCAGGGAGGTCATTCTGCCCTGTGCTCAGCACTGGTTAGGCCAGACCTTGAGTCCTGTGTCCAGTTCTGGGCCCCTCAGGTTAGGAAGGAGGTTGACTTGCTGGAGCATGTCCAGAGAAGGGCAACAAAGCTGGGGAGGGGTTTGGAGCACAGCCCTGTGAGGAGAGGCTGAGGGAGCTGGGGTTGCTTAGCCTGGAGAAGAGGAGACTCAGGGGTGACCTTATTGCCCTCTACAACTCCCTGAAGGGAGGTTGTAGCCAGGCAGAGGTTGGTCTCTTCTCCCAGGCAGCCAGTACCAGAACAAGAGGACACAGTCTCAGGCTGCGCCAGGGGAGGTTCAGGCTGGAGGTCAGGAGGAAGTTCTACACAGAGAGAGTGATTGCCCATTGGAATGGGCTGCCTGGGGAGGTGGTGGAGTCCCCATCACTGGAGGTGTTCAGGAGGAGACTTGACAGGGTGCTGGGTTAGTTGATTAGGTGGTGTTGGATGATAGGTTGGACACGATGATCTCAAAGGTCTCTTCCAACCTGGTCTATTCTATTCTATTCTATTCTATTCTATTCTATTCTATTCTATTCTATTCTATTCTATTCTATTCTATTCTATTCTATTGCATTCCATTCCATTCCATTCCATTCCATTCCATTCCATTCCATTCCATTCCATTCCATTCCATTCCATTCTATTCTATGGAATTGGTGGGGATGGGGATGGTGACATTTTGCTTGTAAATGACTGGGTTTTTTTTTCTGCTGTGTGCATCAAGGGGTCCCTCTGTAAAAGATAAACTCAGACCTTTTCCTACTTCTCCCCAGCTTTTCAACCAGGTTGGCCACCGCTTTTGTGCCGCAGGATTTATCCTTCCTGGAGCAAAGCACATGTCAGGGAAAGCAGCTTGGTTTATGTACATTTATACAGCTGTAATTCTCACCCAGCTCCTTCTGTCTTGCTGGAGACTTGAACATTTTTAATTAATGGAATTAATTTTCTCATTTAATTGCCTTATTTTCAGCATGCAGGAGGGAGCTGGGGAGAAGCGAGTGCTGCCACATGAATTGCACTAATCAACAAGGTTGTCACAACTTACCTTTAAAAATAATGTGAATACATTTATTGGGAGGCAAAGGGAGGCTGGGGCTGTGTTTTGAGGAAGCTTGCTTCCATCTGTTCCAGATTTCTCTCTCTGGTTTGGGCAAAATGAGTGTATTATGTCAGCTCCCTTGGCTTGTAGGGTCTTAATCTTGCAAGCACTTGGAGTGAAATTGGAGCCCTGTTGCGTGAAGTGTTTGGAGGAGCCTATAGTTCAGAATTCTGTTCTACTAAAGCTCTTAAAAGAAAAAATATTAAGCATTAAGAAGACTAAAAATTACACCTCTCTCCTTTTGTAAAAGGAACAATATTCCCTTGTTTGGTTGGGTGTTTTTTTTTTTCCTGGGGGTGGTGGTTGTGTTGTTTGGGTTTGGGGGAGTTTTTCCAAACAAAACTTCCCTGTGATTTGCAAGTGGAAGTTCAGGTGGGAGCCCCCCAGAGCGAAGGGCAGACTCTGGCTAAGCTGGTTAAATGGCGTTTCTCTTTCTGCTGTGTCTTTATTGCTGGGCAATTACCGCACAATACCACGGTTAGGCTTGCTGAGTTTTCAGTCGTCCTCCTGTTAAGCATGGCTCTTGTGTAGGCAAAGGAGAAACGATTCTGCCTCGGAACAGCAAATCTGCTCTCGTGCTGCGGCAACAATTAAGCCGGAATTGGCTTGGGTGCCTGGGTTCCTCTCAAAGCTGATTGTGTGTCTCTTGCAGCCTTACTAAGAGTTTGCCACCGAAGGGGAGTACCTGCACAGCTTGTCTCCTTCCTGTTCCTGTCTGCTTCAGGGGGATTGGGGTGCCTGGGCTGTGGGCACAGCAGTGTCAGCCCTGGCCATGCTCTGGCACCCCGCCGCTGCCTCCCCTGCTGCACCAGGCTTTGCTGAACCCTACTCCAAACCACAGTAGTATCACAGTGTCACTAAGGTTGGAAGAGACCTGGAGGATCATCGAGTCCAACCTATCAACACAGACCTCATGACTAGCCCATGGCACCAAGTGCCACATCCAATCCCCTCTTGAACCCCTCCCGGGACGGTGACTCCACCACCTCCCTGGGCAGCACATCCCAATGACGAACGACTCACTCGGTGAAGAACTTTCTCCTCACCTCGAGTCTAAACCTCCCCTGGCACAGCTTGAGACTGTGTCCTCTTGTTCTGGTGCTGGGTGCCTGGGAGAAGAGACCAACCCCCACCTGGCCACAACCACCTTTCAGGTAGTTGTAGAGGGCAATGAGGTCACCCCCAAGCCTCCTCTTCTCCCTCCCTCACCCTCCCTCACTCCTCCCTGCTGCCTTTCCACTTGGGGCACAGCACTGCAACTCACTTGCACCCTGTGTGTATGTACCAGGAGGAGGTGTTGTGGTTCCTCAGGGTGCACAGGTGTGAGGCAGGGGGAATGCAACGTCTTTGCTCTCGGCTTGGTGGGGCAGCGCAGCCAGGGAGAGCAGAGCCATAGATGGAATTCATTTGTGCTTAACAGGGATCTTCTTCATCAAGAAACTCATCAACTCTTGCAGGGGAGAAGGGAATGGATGTGTGTTGTTGTTACTGTAGGCTCTTCACAGGTCTGTGCTGTCCCCAGATCTGCCCTGACTTTGGAGCTGTATCCTGTGGCGTGGGTTGGGGCTCACAGGATCTGCTATCTATGGAAACAAGAAAATAACAGAGAGGGGAGAGAGGATTTTTTTTGTCCTAGTGTGCCCCGTCAAAACAATTAAAGCTATAACAGTGAAAGATGGCTGAAGAGGAAATTTCATCCTCCCCTTACTCTTTGCCATCATAAATTGCATGCCCTGCCACGGGGGCTGTATCTTATGAAGGGGTTTGGAGGAGGAGCGGGCTGGGGGTTATCCGCACGGCCAGCACCGCATGGAGCACCGCAGCCCTGCACATTCAAAGTGCCCTGTGCGGGGCTTGCTCCTTCCAGGGGATGTGATTTAGCTGAGGAAACACAAACTTCTTTGGAAATAAAATATATATTAAAAAAAAACAACAAAAGTCAGCACAAAACAAGTGCTAGGGAATTACTTCCAAAGACAGAAAGGGAAATGATTTCTCCTCCGTAAAGAGAGCTTCGCTCCTCCACCACCCAGCCTGTGCTGGCAGCAGTGCGAGCCTCAGAGCTCACTGCTGTCACTCTCCACTGCCTTCTGATTATTTACAGCTTAGCAACACTCTCCAGACTTGCATTGCTCTTTGGGCTGAGAGAAGACTTCATTCAAAGTGCATTTGATCAATGTTCTGAGGTTAAAGGTGATACAAGAGAAAAAACAGGGTTGATCCCCCGCCCCTCCCCTCCCCCCCCCAAATTATCTGCTGCTGATGTTGGAGGTCAGAACCGTGGGTGAAGTTGTTGTATTTATATACATTCTGTGCTGGGGTTTTGTGAAGCAGAAAGGTAAAGGTTAATGCCAGCCCCCACAGCAGAAAGTCTGCGCAGAGTTTTGCACACCCCGGTGACCCAGAAGCTGTGTGATGTGCTGAAACTGCAACACGAGCACAGCCAGCCTTGTGCCAGCTCAGAGCTGCTTGGATGCAAATTCAGGAGAGATGTAACGAGGGGAGAAGGAAGAAGGTTCATTGCAGGGGGCTCTTCAGCATATCCCTAAGTGGAACACCAAAACCATACCTGTTGTGTGCCTCAGGTTTGAGCAAGGTCTGGGTGTTGTGTGCCCCAAGTTTGTGAGCAAGGTCTGGGTGCTGTGTGCCCCAGGTTTGAGCAAGGTCTGGGTGCTCTGTGCCCCAAGTTTGTGAGCAAGGTCTGGGTGCTGTGTGCCCCAGGTTTAAGCAAGGTCTGGGTGCTCTGTGCCCCAAGTTTGAACAAGGTCTGGGTGCTGTGTGCCTCAGGTTTGAGCAAGGTCTGGGTGCTCTGTGCCCCAAGTTTGTGAGCAAGGTCTGGGTGCTGTGTGCCCCAGGTTTGATCAAGGTCTGGGTGCTCTGTGCCCCAAGTTTGAACAAGGTCTGGGTGCTGTGTGCCTCAGGTTTGAGCAAGGTCTGGGTGCTCTGTGCCCCAAGTTTGTGAGCAAGGTCTGGGTGATGTGTGCCCCAGGTTTGATCAAGGTCTAGGTGCTGGGTGCCCCAAGTTTGTGAGCAAGGTCTGGGTGCTGTGTGCCCCAGGTTTGAGCAAGGTCTGGGTGCTGTGTGCCCCAAGTTTGTGAGCAAGGTCTGGGTGCTGTGTGCCTCAGGTTTGAGCAAGGTCTGGGTGCTGTGTGCCCCAGGTTTGAGCAAGGTCTGGGTGCTGTGTGCCTCAGGGTTTTGAGCAAGGTCTGGGTGCTGTGTGCCCCAGGTTTAAGCAAGGTCTGGGTGCTGTGTGCCCCAGGTTTGAGCAACGTCTGGGTGCTGTGTGCCCCAAGTTTGTGAGCAAGGTCTGGGTGCTGTGTGCCCCAGGTTTGAGCAACGTCTGGGTGCTGTGTGCCCCAAGTTTGATCAAGGTCTGGGTGCTGTGTGCCCCAAGTTTGTGAGCAAGGTCTGGGTGTTGTGTGCCTCAGGGTTGAACAAGGTCTGGGTGCTGTGTGCCTCAGGTTTGAACAAGGTCTGGGTGCTGTGTGCCCCAGGTTTGAGCAAGGTCTGGGTGCTGTGTGCCTCAGGTTTGTGAGCAAGGTCTGGGTGCTGTGTGCCTCAGGTTTGAACAAGGTCTGGATGTTGTGTGCCTCAGGGTTGAACAAGGTCTGGGTGCTGTGTGCCTCAGGTTTGAACAAGGTCTGGGTGTTGTGTGCCCCAGGTTTGAGCAAGGTCTGGGTGCTGTGTGCCTCAGGTTTGAACAAGGTCTGGGTGCTGTGTGCCCCAGGTTTGTGAGCAAGGTCTGGGTGCTGTGTTCTCCAGGTTTGAACAAGGTCTGGGTGCTGTGTGCCCCAGGTTTGAGCAAGGTCTGGGTGCTGTGTGCCCCAAGTTTGTGAGCAAGGTCTGGGTGCTGTGTTCCTCAGGTTTGAACAAGGTCTGGGTGCTGTGTGCCCCAGGTTTGGGAGCGTGGTCTGGCTGCTCTGTGCCCCGAGTTTGTGCTGTATCAAGGCTGATCAGCACTGACAGGAGAAATGTTTGGTCTCGTTATAAACTGAGACTCTTTGCAGGCTCCTTCATGACACACAACAACACGGCCAGCCCTTCCCAGATAAAATGGATTTGGATACAACTAAAGACACATCACACCAAAAGGTCTCTAATGTGCTGTCCTTAATCTGAAATGGGAAAGGAAATATTCCTACTGCTTGCCTTTTCTCGACCTCAGAGGGAACACAATATTACAGCAAGCAGTCTTAAAAGGAAAGGCAACAAAATGAACTTGTTCATGGGCACCAGGAGCGGTGCAGACACCCCCTCAGGAAGCAGCAGGGAGTCTTGGTAAACACACTTGAAAACCTGATAAAATTAAGCAGAGAATTGAGGATAGTTAATGCTTGAAAGAGTGAAAAGTGATAAACCCCTGCGGTGGCTGCAGGCAGGGAAGGCTTAGCTTGTGACTGTTTTCCATCTGAAGACAAAATCCTTGATGCTTCACCAGAGTGTTTACACCAGGTGAAGAAAAAAAATACGGAGTTGCATAAAGAGCTGAGAAATGCCCTAGTTGTGGAAGCTGGGTGTGGAGGAGAAGTCTGCAGAGTTCAGCTTAGGGGCTGCAGGCAGCGGTGATTTCCCCCCAGAAATGCCTCGGAGGCAGGGGTGGAAGGGACGGCGTGCAGCCCAGGCTGCAGACGGGAGCTCTGAGCAGCGCTGTGCTGTGGCAGGGGCAGCGACCGGCGCTGCTTCATCTGCCAGGAGTGAGCGGCCTGGGCTGCTGCTCCAGCCCTTGGGTACTCCAGCGCTGCAGAATGGAGGACAGCTCACAATCACTTCAGCCTCCTTCCCTCGGGGGTTGGAAGCAGAGAGACGGCACAAAAAGCGATTTGGGCTCTGTCCCGGACCGAGGGCATGCTGGTAGGGCAGGCTGTTAGCATTGCATAGTTATTTTCAGCTGGAGCAGAGAGTCCTGGCCAGTTCTCCTCTTTAGTATTCATTCACTTCATCCTTATGTTTTGGAACCCATGTCAAAATAACTAAAAATAGCCTCTTTACCTGAACCTCTGCCTTGAAACTGGGCTGCCTGAGCACACAGGGGTTTGTTCCTTTCTTCCTTTGCCTTTCTCGTTGAATTAAGAATTGGATAAATTCCTTTGTAAAAGCTGGGATAGATATTCGAAGGGAGAAATGTCCCTAAAGCACACACTTTAAAAAATTTATTGTGTGCTTGTCAAGCCCTATTTTATTTGGTAGGCTGGAGGCACGGAAGGAAGAGGGGAGGTGCAGATAAGGGGAGGGATGCAATGAATAGAAGCAGGAAGAACGCGTGGTTCAAGAGAGAAGATATCCCTGAGCGACAGGAGAGCAGATAGCCCTGGGGGATAAGAGAGAAGCTGTCCCCGAGGGCACAGGCTGCGTTCACCACCTGGAGGTGATGGCTGCAGCACCCTCCGAAAGCTGTCGCTCCAGGAGGGGAGTTAGAGCAGCCCTGACCCCGCTGCTGGGAGCAGTGCTGCATCCTGGCAGCACCAGAGGCAGACTTAGCTGTGCTGGGGGATCCTGGACTTTGCCTTTCTCGGTTGCAGGAATGTGAACTGGAATTAGAATGACCCCCAGCTTCCAGAGGGTTTAGTGCTGAGTCTGCTCAGCGGCCTTTAGGAGAACCAAGGGAGGATCGTGGCAGAAACACTTTCAGACACAGCAGAAGGTTCTTTTTTTTCCTTTTATTAATCTCAAAGCAGGAGAAATGAAACTTGGAGTGCAAGTGATTTTCAGTACCTGTCCTTTGCTTCACACTGAGCTCAGGGCACAAGCAGCAAACTCCAGAGTCTTCAGCCAGTACCAGAACAGTACCAATCAAACTGGCAGGTTCTCAGTTCCACGGCTTCTCTTGTAGCTCATCAGGTCCTTCACAGCTGGCATACCATAGTGCTCTAAACCACTGCATCACCTCTCATGGATACCCTTCCTTTTAATATTCACAACCTCGCTGAGCCTTTGTTTTGGTAGCTCCTCTGTGAAGTACAAGGAAGTGCAGTGTGATTCCTGAAGGAGTCAATCATTTGCTTGCCCTTATCTGGCTGTATTGGATCCTAGGCTAGAGATGCATCTCTGGGGCAGGGCCAGAACATCTGCCCAGCAGTTACCCCTTTTAGAATTAATGGATAAATAAAGGATGTTTTTAAATAATAGCCCACAAGGTCTAAGAACCACATTCTGGCACAGGATCTCTCTGCCTGTGGTCAGCTGGGCTGCGTAGCTGCTCCTCCTTTCACCTCACCCTGCGAGCAGAGAGCGCTGCCAGGGAGAACTCTGGCGGTGATTAATAGGGAGGAAAGGCGCCGGCTTGCTGCCACTTCCCCTCGTCCCCATGCAGAGGAGTCACATCGGGATTGCTTTGCTGCTTTCCTGCTTGCAGAGGTCGGCAGATTTGGGGATTCGGCTTTCCCCTCCCCCCCACCTCCAGCTCATAAGGAAAACGAGAGTCCCTCACCCTCTTGTGGGCACTTTGAATTCCCTGGTAGAGCCTTCAGAGAAACGCTCCGACAGCGGGAGGGTGAGGAGGAGGCTGTAGAAGAGTGGAGATAAAGGAGGAAAAAAAAGAAAAGAGAGAGAGATCCTGGTCCTGTGGGACGGGGGAGTAAGAAAATCTGTGTAATTCTTGACTGAAGGAAGAGCCTTTTCATGTTTTTTTACCGAGTGAGTTGGGGAGCTGACGAGCTTTGTTTCAAAAGGAATTATGGCTATAACTCTTCTGTCCCTGGGCTACCAGAGTCATGGGGGAAAAGGAGGAAAGCTATCATTTATTCCATGAAATCTTTGTCTCAGTTCTCTCTAGGCCATTTCAATTTACCCCTGAAATTTCTGGGGAATAATTAATGAATTAATTAAGTGTGCTGTGAGGTGTTTGAATATTCACAAGCTACAATGTAATTATTATTTTTTTTTAATCCCCCCTCACCCCAAACCACATTTTTCAGGTTATTTTCAGACACACAGCCTCCCAAAGAAAGCACTTCCAGCATCAGAAGCTAACAGAGCTCCTTCCTGCTCTTCCTGCCTGTAAACCCAGAGCCTGCTCGCTCAGAAAGAAGCCACCCCGGCCAAGGAGCAGTGATGCAGTTAGGGCATTAAACCCCCACCAACTTCTTTTTACTTCGTGCTGGAGGGATTGTGACAGCGGAGCTGAACTCCTGACCTCTCACAAAAGTTAAATCCCATTAATGATGTTTGGTTAAGGAGCTTTGGGGTTTGTTTTTCTTTCGCCCTGCTCTCTCCCTTATCGTGTGGCGTGGGTGTTTGTTGTAAGCGATCGCTAAGCAAAGCTTTGCTTACAGTGTGGTTTGGGCAACAGAAATACAGGCTTGGTGAGAGAAACACGCTGCCTTCCATGAATTATTTTTAGATCTGAACCTCAGGAAACACATTTCCAGCGATATAAAATATTAATTACCCCTCTACTTCTGGCACTGTTTCATAACTTGCTTTCTTAACGGTTCCAGTGTTAGCAGCCTGTAAGGGAAAGAGAGGGTTTAGGGAAGGAAAAAAAAAAAAGCCTTTTGTTTTGGAAAAGTCTCTTCAGGAGCTCTATTTTAAAACGAACGCTTTGCAATTAAGCAAATGAGCCAGCCCCGCTGGCCCCGGGCTGGGCGCCGCAGGCTTTCCCAGCACCTTTCCTATCTGTCAGCATCGCACAGCGTCTGGAAAGGCGTTCGTGGGGGTGGCTTTGGGATGGGCGAGCAGCCCGCCCCTCCGCCCGGCACCAGCCTGCCCCTCGGCTGCCGCCCCGCTGGGCGAGGGCCGTGGCCGCTCCCGATCCAGGCCGGGCGATCCAGGCCGCGCATTGCGGCTCTCCGCTCGCCGCACGGCCCGGACCGGTGTCGCCGCGAGCTCGGAGCGGCTCCGCCGCTGCCGCAGGCCCTGCTGCCCGCCGCTACCGGCGCGGCCCCGCTCCGCCCGCGGCATGCCCGACCCCAGGGCAGCCGCTCCTGCCCCGCGGCGTGTGCGGAGCGCGGCCCTCGGAGACACCGAGCAGCGGTGCTGCGAAAAAACCACGTATAGAAATACATCTGAAGAGAGAGGGAGGGAGGGAGGGAGAGAGCGAGGGGTAATTGGCCAGAGCGCTCTGTAAATTGTACAGTTAAACAATGACAGCGTTTTTCCACTTCGTTTGGCAAATTCTCCTCCCGCAGCCCATCCCTCCACCGGGCTCCCCGCCTTACGGAGCAGGTTCGCAGGGCGATGGGAAGGCAGCGGACCCCTGCCCGAGGCAGCGGATCCCATCCCATCCCATCCCATCCCGAGGCGGTGGGTCCCTGCCCGAGGCAGCTTCTCGCCTCTCACCGCACCGCCAGCCTCGGCCAAAGGCTTTTCAACAGCGAGTGCCCAGAGCCAGCCTCCTCTCCTGGAGCTGAGGTGGGCTCGTTCCCCCCCTCCGCTTAAATAACGAGGGTGGTCCCAGCATACTCTATATCGAGACAGCTTTTCATCAGTTTGCTCATCAGCATGCTAATTGCTGTATGACTAATTATGCCCTGAATTCCAGTTGATTTTCTTAATGAGACAGCTGGGTTAATTATGTAATCGTATGATTACATTAGCCTAGAGTGCCCTGGCGAAAAGCAAGGCAGGCAGGAGCCGTGATGTCATGGCAGGAGCGGGGCGCACAAGGGGGTGCATTCATCGCTGCCTAATGACAGGGGAGGGCAGCGGTACCCACAGTGCTCTTTGTGTAAACACTTAGATTGAATTATTAAGATCTGTGTCTTTTTTGCAGCTCGCAGAATGAGGGAGGAATGGGTTGGGGGTTTGTTGGGTTGGGTGGTTTTGTTTAGAACCAGACACAGGTTGGAAAGTCAGCAGTGGTCCTGGTTTATCTGCCTGCTCTGGGGAGACCACACCTGAGCATTGCGTCCAGCTCTGGAGCCCTCAGCGCAGGAAGGGCAGGGACCTGATGGAGCAGGCCCAGAAGAGGGCTGTGAAAATGATCAGGCATTGGAGCACCCCTGCTGTGGAGACAGGCTGAGGGAGCTGGGGGTGTTCAGACTGGAGAAGAGAAGGCTCCAGGGAGACCTTAGAGCAACCTTCCAGTACCTGAAGGGCCTATAAGGAGGATAGAGAGAGACTGTTTGCAAAGGCCTGCAGGGACAGGATGAAAGACAATGGCTTCAAACCAGAGCAGAGCAGATTTAGACTCAATGTTAGGAACAACTTCTGCACCATGAGGAGCACTGGAACAGGTTGCCCAGGGAGGGGGTTGGGGACCTATCCCTGGAGATATTGAAGGTGAGGCTTGACGAGGCCCTGGGCAACATGCTCTAGTGGAGGATGTCCCTGCTGACTGCAGAGGACTGGATGACCTTTGGAGGTCCCATCCAACCAAACCATTCTATGATTCTGTGAGGTCAGGGTGGGTTGGAGCAGCGTGGTGAGGTGCTGCCTCTAGCTTGTGCTGTTTTGTCAAGATCCATCTTTGCCTTTCTTTTGAAATTGGCTGTAAAAATAAGTAGTTTGCAGGCAGAAGCAGCAGCAGTAGAAAAACCCAAACAAAACCAACAAAGCCTGGTTCTGCTGCACTGCTGTTGAGGAGAGGTTTATCATCAGGACATGTGTGTGCTGCAAGGAGCTGGAGCGGTGCTGCAGCGTGGCAGCAGCCTGTTTGATGTGGAGTATGAAGTGCTCTGAAATGACATTACAGGGGTAGCAGGGATTTGGTTCACCTGAGTGTTCAGCCAGCCATGGCCATCCCCTTCCTGGGTGAGGACAGGAGCTCGTCTGTGAGCTGCTGTCTGTGACCGAGGTTGTGTCACGGCATCGAGCACAGGGCTGAGCCCAGAGCTGCTTGTGGGCACAGGGCTGAGCCCAGAGCTGCTGGCAGGCACAAGGGCTGAGCCCAGAGGTGCTGGTGGGCATGGGGCTGAGCCCAGAGGTGCTGGCGGGCACAGGGCTGAGCCCAGAGGTGCTGGTGGTCATGGGGCTGAGCCCAGAGCTGCTGGCGAGCATAGGGCTGAGCCCAGAGGTGCTGGTGGGCACGGGGCTGAGCTCAGAGCTGCTGGTGGGTGCAAGGTTTCAGCCCAGAGCTGCTGGCAGGCACGGGGCTGAGCTCAGAGCTGCTGGTGGGTGCAAGGTCTCAGCCCAGAGCTGCTGGCAGGCACGGGGCTGAGCCCAGAGCTGCTGGTGGGTGCAAGGTCTCAGCCCAGAGCTGCTGGCAGGCACGGGGCTGAGCTCAGAGCTGCTGGTGGGTGCAAGGTCTCAGCCCAGAGCTGCTGGCAGGCACGGGGCTGAGCTCAGAGCTGCTGGCGGGTGCAGGGCTGAGCCCAGAGCTGCTGGCAGGCACGGGGCCGAGCCCAGAGCTGCTGGCGCTGCAGGCAGTTGAGTGGGGAGCTGAGGACGGGAGCAGGCGCTGCAGATGCTGCTTTTACAACACAACAGAGTTTGTGTCTCTGGTGGGAGCGTGGAGGCAGCCTCCTCAGGATCAGATCCAGATGTGTGGGGCTGCGTTACAAACACAGGCTTCCCCGGGGCCTGCAACAAGTGGAGTAGGGAGGTAAAACAGGGAAGCAAAAGAGGAAAAGAACCCCACAGATGTAGGGGGAAGTATACAAAAATTAGGGGAAAAATACGTCAAAATTAGGGGGAAGTTTTACCAAATTTAGGGGGCAAAAGTACCAAATTTAGGGGGAAAATAGACCTAATTTAGGGGGGAAATATACCAAACAAATTGAGGGGGAAATATACCAAATTTAGGGGGAAGTACACACAATTTAAGGGGAAAATATACCAAATGTAGGGGGGAATACACCAAATTTAGGGGGGGGATATACCAAATTTAGGGGGGAAAATACACCACATTTAGGGAGAAATTACACCACATTTAGGAGGGAAATATACCATATTTAGGGGGGAAAGATACCCCATTTAAGGGGAAAATATACCAAATTTAGAGGGGAAATATACCAAATTTAGAGGGGAAATATACCAAATTTAGGGAGGAAAATACACCACATTTAGGGGGGGAATACACCACATTTAGGGGGAAAATACACCACATTTAGGGGGAAAAGATACCCAATTTAAGGGGAAAATACACCAAATTTAGGGGGGGAATATACCAAATTTAGGGGAAAAAGATAACCAATTTAGGGGAAAAAATTACCAAATGTAGGGGGAAAAGTGTAACAAATTTAGGGGGAAAAGGTACCAAATTTAGGGGGGAAAATAATAATGTATTTAGGGGGAAGATCTATCCCCCATGTAGTATAAATGTCCTAAACGCATTTACTCGGGGGCAGTAACGTTGCAGTTGCAGAGCAGTTTGTCAGCTTCTGGATGAGCACATCCCCGCTACCGGTTTTCTCGTTTACCCTGTGCCTAGCAGGGCTCCTGAGCTGTTGCAGGCTGGGGAAGAGTCGAAGCAAGAGGCTGATTTGCGGTGAGCGTTCCCCGCGGCAGCGCTCAGCGAGCCGCTGCCGCTCCCTCGCAGGGCATTCCCTGCGCTGTTCTCCCCGCGGCCGGGGCCGCTGCGCTGTGTGCGTCTCGGAGCCCCTGCGCGCCTGGTGTTTGTGTAATGAATCGAAAGGTTTGGTCCGGCGCTTGCTTAAAAATGCAGTGACCTCCTGCTAAACGACATGAAACACACTTTGTAAGGCTGCTTAATACCGAAAGGGAGGCTTTGTCGTGCGTGCCCGCGTCGGGAACGGGGGAGTAGCTTCGTTTGGGTTGAAGTGCTCCCCAGGTAAGCGAAGAAGTCAGGGCTGGGCTGCAGGCTGCCTCTCGTTTCGGGTTTGGAGGTTTTCTGCCATTAAAGAGCACGTCAAGGCTTGCCGTGAGAAATGAAGCTCTTGTCTCCCTGCCCAAAATTTTATTGCCTGCCTCATTTTATTGTCTCGCTGTGATTAGTTTTCTTTAATGTAGTTTATAAAACTCAAGTCCAAGAGGTGCTTTGGCCAGGGCTTGTTTTCCATATGTCCTCAAGCTGCGTTTAGTGGCTTTAGGCCATTAGTCCTTCAAACAGGCTCGGGGAGAGTTTGAAGTTTAATGCACAGAGACTGTTTTTACATTTTGTTTGTTCTGCCACTGTTTTGCTACTTGAACATTAACCTTTAATAGAGCTAAATTAAATATACATGTCCTGATGAATAATGATGAGATTGCAAGCAGCTTCATTTTGTACATAAAGCTGCTCAGGGATTGCAGATTTGACTGAAGGTTTAGTCATTATTCACTTCATAATGCCCCTGCTATTTTTGTCTTCTCATTCTTTACTGATTTAGATATAAAAAGCTCTGTGTATTGGGAGCAAAATACCTCTGGTGGGTGTCCTGGCTTTTTACAATGGGCATGGTAAAATAAAGGGGGGGGGGGTGGGGAGGGATTTGTACACCTACAGTTTTGTCAAGTTGAGTTTCTTCCACACAGTGCTTCAAGCACTGCTTGATAGCAACAACACAGCTGAGGCTTCAGGTTTGGTGGTGGTTCAGCCCTGGATAGATGGAGGCCATGCAGCCTTTCCTTGTGTGCAGCAGATGAATGTCCTGGGCTGGCTCTGTGGGAGGAAGGCCCTGTGAGGAGAGATGCTGCAAGGTGTCCAGAGAAGGGCAACAAGGCTGGGGAGGGGTCTGGAGCACAAGGTTGGGGAAGGGTCTGGGGCACAAGGCTGGGGAGGGATCTGGAGCACAAGGTTGAGGAAGGGTCTGGGGCACAAGGCTGGGGAGGGGTCTGTAGCACAGCCCTGTGAGGAGAGGCTGAGGGAGCTGGGGTTGCTTAGCCTGGAGAAGAGGAGGCTCAGGGGAGACCTTCTTGCTCTCTCCAACTCCCTGCAGGGAGATTGTAGCCAGGTGGGGATTTGGTCTCTTCTCCCAGGCAAGCAGTGACAGAATGAGAGGACACAGTCTCAAGCTGCAACAAGGGAGGTTTGGGCTGGATGTTAGGAAGACATTCTTCCCAGAAGGAGTTATTTGCCACTGGAATGTGCTGCTCAGGGAGGTGGTGGAGTCATCATCCCTGGAAATGTTTAAAAAGAGACTGGATGAGGCACTTGGTGCCATGGTCTAGTTGATCAGGTGGTGCTGGGTGAGAGGTTGTACTCGTGTTCAGAGAAGGGCCAGGAGGATGAGCAGAGGGCTGGAGCACCTCTCTTATGAGGACAGACTGAAGGAGTTGGGGCTGTTCAGTCTGCAGAAGAGAAGGCTCCCAGGTGACCTCATTGTGGCCTTCCAGGATCTGCAGGGGGCTACAGGAAGGCTGGGGAGGGACTGCTCAGGATCTCAGGGAGTGATAGGACTAGGGAGGATGGAATGAAGCTGGAGGTGGGGAGATTGAGGCTGGAGGGGAGGAGGAAGTTCTTCCCCATGAGAGTGGTGAAGCCCTGGAATGGGTTGTGCAGGGAGGTGGATGGGGCCCTGTCCCTGGAGGTGTTTAAGGCCAGGCTGGCTGAGGCTCTGGCCAGGCTGATCTAGTGTGGGGTGTCCCTGCCCATGGCAGGGGGGTTGAAACTGGCAGATCCTTGTGGTCCCTTCCAACCCTGACTGATACTACTATGCTACTACTACTACTATGATCTCAAAGGTCTTTCCCAACCTGGTTGATTCTGTGTTCTGTAAGGGCTGAGCCGCACCAGTGTGACCAAACGCTCACTGCAGAGAGAGGTCAGCAGACCTCCGTGGGAGAAGGGGAATGCTGTGGCAGCCCAGACCCTAACTGGATCATCCATAAATATTGCAGGGCCTCCTGACTTGTGCTACTGCTGTGACTTAGGCTTTCTGTTTAATCCCTTACCTGCACCCCTGTCTCTGCCACAGGAACATTTTAAGCCTGCTCTGTGATAAATATTTTAGCGCGGATAATAATGACGAAAAGTCTCTGGCCTGAAAAGCATAAATGAAAAAGCTATGTAGTCATAAACTATGGATGTGCAGAGAGCAGATGACAAGCAACCTAGATTTTTTGTCTCAGGAACAGGGTAGTGCCACAAGCTGTTGGAGAACCAGAGTAACAAAATGCAGCAGGCTGCTACTTCAGAGTGTCTCTGAGCTCAACATAAGCCAGCTCTATTCTTCTATAAACTATGAAACAGGGCTGGCATATTGAAAAAACACACAGGCTCATGCTTAATGTGTTAACACAGCTACAATAGACTTATTATGTGTTTCCAGAGACTGAGGGTGGTCTGAAAAATTAATGACTGTGGTGGTTGAAAATTAAGTGAACTCCCTAAGATATACTGTTGTTGATCCAGGGAGTTGGGTGTTTAGCATTCCTCCCCAGGAGACTAAATCTCTGCAGCCCTTTCGCGAGGGATGCTGGCGCCCAGGGCACAAATAGATGCAGTAATCTTTTACAGAAGTCCATCAGCCTCCAGAGTTCTCCTGCTCAGGGTGGGAAGCAGTCCCAGAATAAGGCAGGTGTGTGCTCAGGACTCAGCAGCAGAAGGGGGCAAACGTATCCTGGAAGCAGAGACTGGCCTAGGCTGGAAGGGACAGAGTCACAGAGTCATTGAGGCTGGGAAAGACCTCTGAGATTATCAAGTCCAGCCCCTGACCTAACTACCTGAAAGGTGGTTGTAGCCAGGTGGGGGCTGGTCTCTTCTCCCAGGCAACCAGCACCAGAACAAGAGGACACAGTCTCAAGCTGTGCCAGGGGAAGTTTAGGCTTGAAGTGAGGAGAAAGTTCTTCCCCAGGAGAGTCATTCGTCATTGGGATGTGCTGCCCAGGGGGGTGGTGGAGTCCCCATCCCTGGAGGTGTTCAAGAGGGGATTGGATGTGGCACTTGGTGCCATGGTCTAGTCACGAGGTCTGTGGTGACAGGTTGGGCTTGATGATATTTGCGGTCTCTTCCAACCTTAGTGACACTGTGACACCATGACATCAGCTAAACCCTGCCACCACGTGCCACATCCAAGCTTTTCTTAAAGGCCTCCAGTGATGGTGGCTCCACCACCTCCCTGGGCAGTCTACCCCTGTGCCTAATCAGCCTTGCTGTGAAGACCCCAGAGATACCTACTCCAAACTCTCTGCCATGGGCAGGGACACCTCCCATCAGCCTCATCCAAACTGGCCATGAACAGCTCCAGGCCACAACTCCACAACCACACTGGGCAACCTGTTACAAATTCTCACCATCCTCATACTGAAGAACTTCTTCCTCAGCTCCAGTCTAACCCTGCTCTCCCTCAGCTCCAAACTATTACCCCTTGACCTGTCTCCAGACACCCTCAGGAAAAGTCCCACTCAAGCCCTTCCTGTGGGATCCCTTCAGGTACTGGAAGGCAACTCCCCCTGGAGTCTTCTCCAGGCTGAACACTTCCAGCTCCCTCAGCTTGTCCTCATAGCACAGGTGCTGCAGCCCTTGGATCATCCTTGTGGCCTCCTCTGGACTTGCTCCAACAGTTGCATGTCCTTTTGCTGGGGACACCAGAACTGGACACAGTAGTCAAGAATTGATCAGAGAATTGATACTGAAAGGACATGCAAACTAATTTCTATTCCATTAGGAGTGTAACTGAAAAAGGAACAGGAGTCACAGCCCCCAAAGGTCATGGAGTGAATTCCATGCACACATTTCTGACCATTCCTGGCTTGCCAGAAGAAGGACAGTCAGGTCTCCATGATCAAAACCCCTTCTGCAGCCCAGCCATGCAGGAGGGCACTGCTGCAACTGACTGCTGCAGAAGCAGGGCTGTGTGCAGGGTGCTGGCTGGCAGTGAGCTGTGCACTTTGATTGCTTTTTACCCCAAAATTCTCATTTTGCAGACAAAGATTTGAAACTTGAGCCTCTCACAGGCCTTTGTGTCATGACTGTCTGCACCCAGGACCACTGCCCTCTGGAGTAACCTCAGGATCATAGAATCACAGAATGGTCCAGGTCAGAAGGGACCTCCAAAGCTCATCCAGTCTGACCTCCCCGCAGTCAGCAGGGACATCCCCAGCTAGATCAAGTTGCCCAGGGACTTGTTGAGCCTCACCTTCAGTACCTCCAGGGATGGGGCTCAACCACCTCCCTGGGCAACCTGTTGCACTGTTCCAGCAGCCTCATAGTAAAGAACCTGTTCCTAACATCCAATCTAAATCTGCCCTTCTGTAGTGTAAAGCCATTGCCTCTTGTCCTGTCACTGCAGGCCTTTGCAAACAGTCTCTCTCCATCCTTCTTGTAGCCCCTTCAGGTACTTGCAGGCTGCTCTAAAGTCTCCCCAGAGCCTTCTCTTTCCCAGGCTGAACACCCCCAGCTCCCTCAGCCTGTCCTCATAGCAGAGCTGCTCCAACCCCCTGATTAACTCCAGCCTGTCCTCATAGCAGAGCTGTTCAAACCCCCCCGATCATTTTCATGGTCTCCTCTGGACCTGCCCCAGCAGGATGAGGAAGGCATGTCCCAGTTTAAAGGTGATATAGATACCAGGAGCTGTCTCTGGGTTTTGAGGTCTGCAGGCTGTGAGGTGAGGGCAGAGCCTTAATGGTTGCAGTGAGGAACTTCCAGGAACACAAATTCCCAGTGAGGCCTTACTGTGCTTAAGATGGGCGTTGAGAGAGAAGGAAGGACGCTCCTGCTCTGAGCTGCTGCCACACAAGTGGCCCTCTTGTCTTACCTTGTGTTTTGGCTGTTTGTGTTTCAGATCCTGTTCCAGCCTTGGATTTAGGACAGCAGCTCCAGCTGAAGGTTCAACGCATGCACGACATCGAAACCGAGAACCAGAAGCTGAGGGAGACCCTCGAGGAGTACAACAAAGAGTTCGCCGAGGTGAAAAATCAGGGTAGGTGCAGATGGATTCTTCCAGCAGCTCTTAATGCACACTGCAATTGGAAGGTGAGGACAAGAGTCAGGTTTATCTCTTCCAGGAAGGGCTGGCAGTAGCAGTGAGATTCAGCCAAGGCAGTGTAGCAGTCTGTTGCAGGCACTTCTCTGTGTGGCTTGGGGACTCTTGGGAGCTCTGCGGAGGGTTTGTGGTTCTGTTGCACCACGTCAGAGTGGAGCTGCCCTTCTGCTTATTGGTGCAAAGGTGCTGTCCCCCAGGGCATCCTGGTCTCTGCAGTGACATGGACTGGATGGGTGGAACACTCACTGGATAAGGAATTGACTTGAAGTTTACACTCAAGAGGGTGGTGGTCAGTGGTTTGCTGTCCAAGGGGAGATCAGTGATGAGAGGTGTTCCATGGAATGGAATGGAATGGAATGGAATGGAATGGAATGGAATGGAATGGAATGGAATGGAATGGAATGGAATGGAATAGAGTAGAATAGAATAGAATAGAATAGAATAGAATAGAATAGAATAGAATAGAATAGAATAGAATAGAATAGAATTGAATTAACCAGGTTGGAAAAGAACTTTGAAATCATCAAGTCCAACCTATCACCCAGCACCATCTGATCAACTAAACCATGGCACCAAGTGTCTCATCCAGGCTCCTCCCAGACACCTCCAGTGATGGTGACTCCACCACCTCCCTGGGCAGCACATTCCAGTGGCCAGTTACTCTTTCTGGGAAGAATTTCGTCCTAACATCCATCCCAAACCTCCCCTGGCACAGCTTGAGACTGTGTCCTCTTGTTCTGGTGCTGCTTGCCTGGGAGAAGAGCCCAACCCCCACCTGGCTACAACCTCCCTGCAGGGAGTTGGAGAGAGCAAGAAAGTCTCCCCTGAGCCTCCTCCTCTCCAGGCTAAGCAACCCCAGCTCCCTCAGCCTCTCCTCACAGGGCTGTGCTCCAGACCCCTCCCCAGCTTTGTTGCCCTTCTCTGGACACCTTCCAGCAGCTCAACATCTTTCCTAAACTGAGGGGCTCAGAACTGGACACAGGACTCAGTCCTGGGACCAGTGCTGTTTAACATCTTTGCTGGCACAAGACAGCCTCAGCAAGTTAGCAAGGACACCATGCTGTGTGGTGTGGTCAACACAGTGTGGGGAAGGGATCCATCCAGATGGACCTGATCAGGCTTAAGAAGTTCAACAAAGCCAAGTGCAAGGTCCTGCACCTGGGCTGGGGCAATCCCAAGCACAAATACAGGCTGGGCAAAGAATGGCTAGAGAGCATCCCTGAGGAGAAGGACCTGGGGGTGCTGGGTTTTGAGAAGTTCAGCATGAGCTGGCAACGTGCACTTGCAGCTCAGAAAGCCAACCATGTCCTGGGGTGCACCCAAAGAAATGTGGGCAGCAGGGCAAGGGAGGGAATTCTGCCCCTTTGCTCTGCTCTCATGAGCCCCCACCTGGAGTACTGTGTCCAGTTCTGGAGCCCCCAGCAGAAGAAGCACATGGAAGTGTTGGAGCAGGTCCAAAGGAGGCCACAAAGATGATCAGAGGCTGGAGAGCCTGCCCTATGGGGACAGGCTGGGAGAGTTGGGGCTGTGCAGCCTGGAGAAGAGGAGGCTCTGGGGAGATCTTAGAGCAGCCTTCCAGTACCTGAAGGGGGCTCCAGGAGAGCTGGGGAGGAACCTTGTACAAAGGCACAGAGTGACAGAATGAGGGGCAATGGCTTCAAACTGGAAGAAGTTGGATTGAGAGTTGACATTAGGAAGAAACTGGATCCCCAGGGGGGTGGTGAGACACTGGAACAGGTTGCCCAGAGAAGCTGTGGAGGCTCCAAGCCTGGAGGTGTCCAAGACTAGGTCAGCTGGAGGCTTGAGCAATCTGGGCTAGGAGAAGGTGTCCCTGCCCATGACAGGGGTGTTGGAGCTGGATGATCTTCAAAGTCCCTTCCAACCCAACCCATTCTGTGATTCTGTTTGGGTGTAGCCTTCAACACTACCTGGAAATTGCAGCCCTGCCTGAGGTCACCTGCAGACATTTTCTGGAGGTGGTGCTGCTGCTGCTGCCACCAGGTGCAGTGTGGGGCTGTGTGCTGCTGGTCCATCTCCAGTACACACAGATCAGGTGTTTCAGACACACACACACTGTATGAAGTGCAACTTCTGTTGTGTCCTCTGCTTTTCCTCCTCTAAGCCTGCAGTGTGCTTCTGGAGTGCAGTCAGCCTCCAGCCTTTATATTGACTCTGGAGACTCTCCACAGAGCAATGTAAATAGCAGCTAATGCTGCTTAATTATTGAAGGAAGTTTTAATGAGAGCAGAGTACATGGAAATAACAGGAAAATCTCTGCTGGCTTTAGGGCTGGCAAAGTTTTCTTGTGAGTCAGAAGGAAGTTTCCTGCAGCAGGAAACAGAATGTGCTCAGCGTGCATCTACTCACCCAGGCACAGGACTCTTCATCCCCATGCTTGGTAATTGGTTGTGGGAAGAGAAATTGCCCAGGCTTTAGAGAAAATTGAGGTGTTTTGGGGGGGTTAATATTGTCACAGAATCATAAGGGTTGGAAGGGACCTCTAGAGATCATCAAGTCCAACCCCTCTGCCAAAGCAGGCTCACCCAGGGCAGGTCACACAGGAGCGAGACCAGATGAAGGAGACTGCACAGCCTCTCTGGGCAGCCTGCTCCAAGGCTCCAGTGTCTTCACAGCAAAGAATTTTCTCCTCATGCTGAGGTGGAACCTCCTGGGTGCCAGTTTGCATCTACTGCCTCTTGTCCTATCCCAGGACACCATTGAAGAGAGCCTGGCCCCTTCTTGACACCGCTCTGAAGACATTTGTAAACATTCATAAGATCCTTTCTCAGTCTTCTCCAGACTAAACAGCCCCAGGGCTCTCAGCCTTTCCTCACCAGACAGATGTTCCAGTCCCTTCAGCATCCTTCTAGCCTCCACTGGATGCTTTCTTGCATTTCTCTGTTGTCCACCCAAAAGGACAATGTTTGCAAGCTACTTCAACAACTAGGCTGGGGCTGCAACCTCTCCTTCTCAGCAGCAGGAGCATACACAATTGGTGTACCACAGAGGATGTGACCTCTGGAGAGGGCATAGAATCATAGAATCACCTGGGTTGGAAGGGACCTCTAAAGGTCATCCAGTCCACCCCCCCTGCAGTGAGCAGGGGCATCCTCAACTAGATGAAACTACTCGCTCAACTCAACTAGATGAAACAACTCGCTCAAAAGAATAGTGAAGAGGTGATTGGGAACAGTCAGCATGGCTTTACCAAGGGCAAATCCTGCCTGACCAACCTGGTGGCCTTCTATGAGCAGGTGATGAAACTAATAGCTGAGGGGAGAGCAGCTGATGTTGCTTGCCTGGCCCTGATCAAAGCCTTCAACACTGTCCCGCACCACATCCTGGTCTCCAGGCTGGTGACACATGGGTGTGATGGGTGACCACTAGATGGATAAGGAACTGGCTTGATGGCTGCACCCAAAGAGTGGCTGTCCATGGCTCCATGTCCCAGGGGAGGCCAGGGACAAGCAGAGTCCCTCAGGGATCAGCCCTGGGACCAGTCCTGTTCAACATCTCTGTGGGTGCCATGGACAGTGGCACTGAGTGCACCCTCAGCAGGGTTGCTGATGACACCAAGCTGTGTGGTGCAGCAGACAGCTGGAGGGAAGGGATCCATCCAGAGGGACCTGGACAGGCTGGAGAGGTGGGCACAAGCCAACCTCAGGAGGTTCAATAAGAGCAAGTGCAGGGTCCTGCAGCTGGGTGGAGGCAATCCCAGGCACAAATGCAGGCTGGGCAGGGACTGGCTGGAAAGCAGCCCTGAGGAGAGAGCCTTGGGGGTGCTGGGGGAGGAGAAGCTCACCAGGAGCTCTCAGTGTGCACTTGCAGCCCACAAAACCAATCAGATCCTGGGCTGCAGCAGGAGAAGTGTGGCCAGCAGGGCAAGGGAGGTGATTCTCCCCCTCTGCTCAGCCCTGGTGAGACCCCACCTGGAGTACTGCCTCCAGTTCTGGAGCCCCTATTGCAAGAGGGATCTGGAGGTGCTGGAAGGTGTCCAGAGAAGGGCCACAAGGATGAGCAGAGGGCTGGAGCTGCTCTGCTGTGAGGACAGACTGAAGGAGTTGGAGCTGTTCAGTCTGGAGAAGAGAAGGCTCTGAGGTGACCTCATTGTGGCCTTCCAGGATCTGCAGGGGGCTACAGGAAGGCTGGGGAGGGACTGCTCAGGATCTCAGGGAGTGATAGGACTAGGGGGAATGGAATGAAGCTGGAGGTGGGGAGATTCAGGCTAGATGTGAGGAGGAAGTTCTTCCCCATGGGAGTGGTGAAGCCCTGGAATGGGTTGTCCAGGGAGGTGGTCGGGGCCCCAGCCCTGGAGGTGTTTAAGGCCAGGCTGGCTGAGGCTCTGGCCAGGCTGATCTAGTGTGGGGTGTCCCTGCCCATGGCAGGGGGGTTGGAACTAGATGATCCTTGTGGTCCCTTCCAAACCAGAATGAAACTATGAAGTCTCCCAGAGCCTTGTTGAGCCTCACCCTGCAGTCACCAGGGACACCTCCAACTAGAGCAGGCTGCCCAGAGCCACATCAAGTGATCTTGAATTCATCTCCAGGGCTGGGGCCTCAGCCACCTCCCTGGGCAACCTGTTCCCCTGCTCAGCCACCCTCATTGTAAAGAGCTTTTCCCTAACATCCAGTCTCAGTCAGGCTGGGAGCTGTTGTGCCCTAAACCCAACAGGGCTTGTGCTGGGAACATGCAATGATGGCAGTTTGCTGTGCAGAGCTCTCCTGAGGCTGTGCATCCTGGACAGCCAGGCGTGACAAGATCTGAGCTTGCAGAGCTTTTTGCTGGCACTGCTCATGCAGTGGCAGTTTGTGTTCCCCCAGTGTGCACTGACTGCCTCTCTGTTTTGCCACTGTGGCCTTGGTGTGGTTTTTCTCTCTGGTGCTGGAGTCCCACACTCCTGTTTCAAACAGGGATTAATAAGAGATCCAGGGGAAAGCCTGCTGTTGGCTGGGGTGCTTTGATCAGTTAATCTCTTGGTTTGGAGGACTGTGTATGAGCTCTGCAGTGCCTGGCAGAACTTCTTCCCAAACTGCTGGCAGTGGCTGACAAGCTTTAGCTGACCTGGACAGCAAAGAGGGCACTTAGTTCTCCAGGGCATGTAGAGGATTAACCTGTCCTTGCCCAACACCTCTTAGATGCCTGAAGGGAAAAGCAGATTTTGTTTCACCTTCCCCCCATATTTTTGTGCTTTTTGCATAATTTTTTCCTAGTTTTCTACCTTTTTTGGGGGGGGGAGCTTTCTACTACTTTTTTTTGGTAGTTTCCTTTTCAAATCTTCAGCCTCAGTGAAGGTTCCCCTGCAGGCATTCTCCTGGGATTATTTCACTCCCTGCTTCTCCATACCCCTGAATGCTTTGGCAGATCTCTGCCTGAAGTCCCTGGGGCAAAGGTGCCTCCTGTCCAAAGAGGACATCTTTGGCCCCTGGGGCTGATCCTGTGTGGAGGAGCATCCTCTGCTCATTCAGGATTTGTATGCTCAGAGAAGAACTCCCTTTAAAGAATGAAACACACCCCCCCCCCAAAGGTGACACTTGCTGTTCACAGCCTCTTCCTCAGCCAGGAGCCTCAGCTGAGCTTTGCACAGAGAGCAGAATCCCTCTCCTGCAGTCAGGAGCAGCTGGGTTGCTGGCAAGCATTTCTCCCACTCTCCCTCTGCTTTTTTTGGTGGTCAGAGTGGTCCAAGCTTCCTTCTCTGTAATTCCCAGCCAGCAAACCTTGTCACCAGCTCTCTGCTCTCTGCTGTGACAGTTTGGTCATGCCTCAAAGTCTAGACTGGGAAGGGTGGTGTGTTGGTTTGTGTGATATTAGGGAGATTCCCCCCACCCCCCATGCCCATAGGCTTTACTTCTCATAGCAGAGTCTGTCTGCTCCAGTGTCCCTCTTGGAACACTTCCTACATGCAGAGAGTGTTTTCCCCAAAGCAGTGGCAGTGGTGGCTGCTCAGCAGCTGCTGTCTGGAGCAGCACATCCCTGTGTGAGCACACTGCACTCTGTTGCTAGCTGTGAGTCCTCTGGCAATCCCAATGCTTCTTCCAAATTCCATTGCTGTTACAAAGCAGCCTCTGCTGAGTGCTCTGCTGCTCCTCCTCTGAGCCCTGTAAGGATTCCCTCCTTTCCTGTGGCTGGGATCAAAGGGCTCTCACTTGGCAGTGAGCTGGGGCACCTGACAAGATGCTGTCCGTCAGAGGCTGTGCATCTTCTTGCCTTCATTACCTGGCACAATGAAAGCAAAACACCTTCTGTATCTGAGAGAGGGGCTGGAAGAGCCTGGAAGGCTGCAGGAGCACTCAGAAAGTGACAGCAGCTAAAAACAGTGCAGATGACAGGATGGCTGGGACAGGAAGGGCTCAGAGATACACAGATTGCTTGGGGTTGGAAGGGACCCTGCAAGGTCATCTCGCCCAACCCCCTGCAGTCAGCAGGCACACCTCCAACCAGAGCAGGTTGCCCAGGGACACATCAAGTCTGATACTGAGTGTCTCCAGTGGTGGGGCCTCAACCACCTCTCTGGGCAGCCTGTTCCAGTGTCTCACCACCCTCACTCTGCAGAGCTTCCTCCTGATGTCCAGCCTAAGCCTCTCCTGCTCCAGTTTCAAACCATTGCCCCTTGTCCTATCCCCTTCTGAGCAGCCCCTGCCCACCCTTCCCTTTCAGATAGTGAAATGCTTCTTTAGGGTCTCTCCAGAGCCTTCTCTTCTCCAGGCTGAGCAACCCCAACTCTCTCAGCCTGTGCTCATGGCAGAGGTGCTTCAGCCCTCTGATCATCTCAGTGGCCTCCTTTCCTTCTTCTCCACCAGCATTCACAAGTCCTCTTCCCAGGGCTGCTCTCAATCTCATCATCCCCTGGCTGGGATTGATATCCAAGATTGCCCAGACCCAGGTGCAAGATCTTGCACTTGGCCTTATTGAACCTCATGAAATTCTCCTCAGCTCACTTCTCTAGCCTGTCCAGAGCCCTCTGGAGCCCATCCCATCCTTCAGTCTTACCAGCTGCACCACTCAGCTGGCCATCATCTGCCTCAGCCTTGCTGTCTGTGTCACTGATGAAGATCTTGAACAGCAGCAGTCCCAGTAGAGACCCCTGAGGGACACCACTTGTCACCCAGAATCTGATCTGCTGTTAGTGCAGCAGTTAAATCTTCAGCACCTTCTTTGTCACCAGCTGTGAAGCAGGAGGTAGCTGCACCCCAGATATCAGGATATCAGGTAGTGATAGGACTAGGGGGAATGGAATGAAGCTGGAGGTGGGGAGATTGAGGCTGGAGGTGAGGAGGAAATTCTTCCCTATGAGAGTGGTGAAGCCCTGGAATGGATTGTCCAGGGAGGTGGTTGAGGCCCTGTCCCTGGAGGTGTTTAAGGGCAGGCTGGATGAGGCTCTGGCCAGGCTGATCTAGTGTGGGGTGTCCCTGCCCATGGCAGGGGGGTTGGAACTGGCTGATCCTTGTGGTCCCTTCCAACCCTGACTGATATTGTGATACTAGATGTGTGTTCAGATAGTGCTGGATTGCATCAGTGCCTGAACCATGGCAGAGCTGCCCCTGTGCAGGAGCAGAGCTGCGTGAGCGAGCTGCCCTGGGTGTAAGCTGCAGCCTTACACCTCCAGCAGCACTGCATGAATCTCCACTAGCCAGCCAGCTAATTTGAGCCCAGTCAATGAGCTGATGTTATATTTTACAATTGATTTCTTTTTTTTTCCTTCTTGTTTTGTAGAAGTCCTGTTAGAGGAACCTCCTTTGCTCCCCTTCCCCACACACTCCATTGATCCTTCGCAGCCTACATGCTTAAAGTTCAATTTAACATTTAGGGAGTAAAAGGTCTCCAAAGGGACTCATATCCATTGATTTTGTGTCAGAGTTGAAGAGCTAAAGTTTAAAACACACTGAGCCTACAGGGTAAAGGGAGCCTTGTGCTGTGGAACCACGTGGAGCTGTGTAAACTCAACCCTTCCCTCCTGGTCTCTCTGCAGAGGTTACAATAAAAGCACTTAAAGAGAAGATCCGCGAGTATGAGCAGACCCTCAAGAACCAAGCGGAGAACATAGCCCTGGAGAAGGAGCAAAAGCTGCAGAATGATTTTGCAGAGAAGGAGAGGTGAGTGTGAGGGGGAGGGATGTGTTTTGCTGTTTAATCTTCCCAGCCAGGCCTCCCTTTGGTGTTCCAAGGCAGCTCAGGCACGGAGCCGTGCCGCCGATTGATGCGTTTGCCCCGGCCTCATTTGATACTCAACTGTGCACACAGAAACAATTGGGAAGTGTGGAAGTGAAACAAGGACAGATTGTTTCTGGGGGGCAAGTGGCATGTTCAGGAGGCTGCAAACCTGCTTTTCTTCTTCCCTGGCTGGATTGTCCTTTGTGACACTAATCTTTCTCCATTAGCCCACAGTGTAATTCAGTCCTGTACAACCCTGAGCTGTTTGAGATGGTTCCTGGGGGAAAGAGGCATCAGCCCTGCTCCTCTGGCACTGGCTGTGAGTGGGGGGGCTGAGCCTGGATCAGCCTGAAGAGACTGGCAAAATTAAGATGTGCTGTAATTGTTTCTTTTTGGAAGCACCTTGGGTGTGTTTCTGACCTTTTTCAAGTGAGCAGGGAATGTTGGAGTCTTGTGGGTTCGTGGGCAAACAAATCAGGGCAGGACAAGACCTGCAGAGGGACTTCCTGGAGGATGCTTTCCCTGTCTTGAAAATTTATTTCTCCCATGGAGCAATAGCCCTGAAGTTATAACATGGCCAAGTTCATGTGCAGGCCCTTCAGTTCACCTGAGCTCTTTAGCTGGTGGGTTGAGAGCCCTGGGGCTGAGAGCCTGGGGAAAAGCAGCCCCAGAAGGGATCTGCTTGATGCTCAGCAAGAGCTAAAGGAGCTGTGGGGGGCAAGAAGCTGGGGCCAGACTCTGCTCAGTGCTGCCCAGGGACAGCACAAGGGGCACAGAATGGAGCCCAGGAGGTTGGATGTGAAGAGGAGGAGAAAGTTGTTTGGTGTGAGGGTGCTGGAGGCCTGGAGCAGGCTGCCCAGAGAGGTTGTGGAGTGTCCTTGTGTGGAGAGCTTCCAACCCGCCCTGGGCATTGTGCTGCTGGGCACTCTGCTGTGGGTGCCCTGCTGGAGCAAGGGTCGGCCTGGATGATCCCCAGAGCTCCCTTCCAACCCATAGCCACTCTGGGATATTCTGTGTCACAAACAATACAGTACTGCCTGTGGACACAAGAAATGTGAGCCTGCTAAAGGTCTGCTCCCATTCCACACAACTCCCAGTGTGAGATCTGTTGTGAAATGTCTGTGCCTCCCTGAAGAGCAGCTCCTAAACGTGTCTGGGTTTGGCATCCATTGCAGTGATGCTGAACCAGCTGCCTCCCCTCTATTCACTGTATCAGTTATGGCAACAGATTCCTTCATGATGACAGTCAAATGGAAATGCATCACTCTTCCTGTGCTAACTTTGTACAACAGAGGGTGCTTGGTGACAATTTTCTTAATGTGTGTGACATTTCCAAAACAAATTATGCTCAAGAAAACCTTCCACTGAAGTTGTCATTTATGTAGCAGTCAGCTCCTGTCTAATGTTCACAGCTTATGTTCTGAGGTGGCTGCACTGCTAAAATTTTAATCAGTGGGACTGCAAACAGGAGTCAGGATTGCAGCCTGACGTGATTTATGGCTTCCCTTGAAGCACCTTGTAGTCTGGGTGGTGTTGTCAGTTGTCTGATTACAGTTGAGACATTTAATCACTCTCTCTTCCAAATCTGCAAGCTGCAGGAGAGTTGTTGAACATGACTCCGAGCTCTGTTCTCACCTCTCCTCTTCCCCTCGCAGGAAGTTGCAGGAGACACAGATGTCCACAGCCTCCAAGCTGGAAGAAGCCGAGCACAAGGTTCAAGCGTTGCAAACAGGTTTGGCATTGCTCTTCTGACCTTTCCCAATGATCAGGCTGGAGGTGAGAGGGTAGAGAGCTCAGGCCTGTGTGTGAACCAGCTCTTGCAAGGGCAGAGAGGTCCAGCAGGGCTTTGAATGTGCTCTGTCAGCCAGAGCTTTTGGGCCTCACACCTCCATGAACCCTCGTGCTGCAGCCAGTCTGTCGGGAGGTACAGCGGCCACGGCCAAGCGGGAGCCACAGAAAGGCTTCAGAGCATCTCTGCAGTGCCAGCAGGCCATGGGGCTCTCCATCCATGTCGTGGGTTGCTCTGGTTCCACACATTTCCAAGCCATGCCAAATGCACAGTGCCCTGTGTTCAGCACAGCCCCAGCTTCTACCAATGTGTCTTGCCTGTTGCTGTGACTTGCTTGCCATTAATGTCCATCTCTGCATACTTGGAGATCCCAGGTCTGGACACATTTGGGTTTCTTTGCTATAAGAGCAGAAGAGATTTTAGTCCCTGCATTACTGCACTAAACATTTCCAAGGAGTAAGCAGTTTAGCCAGCTTAATAGGAACTTAATAAGGTCTGGCTTTGTTAAGCAGAAACTGGGAGGGTTTGCAGCATCAAGGAAGTACCTTTAGAAATGGTGAGCAACCAGAAGCTCTCTTTCTTCCTAACTCCTACCAGTTTGCCTAGGTAGAAAGGTAAAGCAAAGACTCCTTCCTCAGAAGGTGCTCAGCTTTATTTCTGGCTGAATAAAAGGAAAAGGAGGAGGCTGGTTGCTTTCTTTGCTGCTGTTACAGTGCTGTAATGCTTCATATTTGTGCCTTTTAGCCTTGGAAAAAACCAGAACAGAGCTATTTGATCTGAAAACAAAATACGATGAAGAAACTACTGCAAAGTAAGATTTCACTGTTTTCTTTCTATGTCTCCCTTCAGGCTATCACTGCTTTTGTTTGGGTTTGCCTCTCTCTGTTGGAGACAGGCGAGGTGGAAGTGATGCAGGAGCCCAGATTTGCTGGGAAACATGGGCAGCATTCGGTCTCCTAGGGAGGGATTATTACTTTCCAGGTTTTCTTCCACCCAGCGAGGCGCACTGCCTGGCCCACAGGCTCCTGCAGGCCTGGCTCCCCTCTCGGGTGCTTTGTGCCATCCAGCTCTTAGACTTTACTTGAACAATGGAGCAATTTCAGGCAGAAGATCTCTCCTGCCATCTTCCAGTCCTGCTGAAAATAAAAGCTAGTCTGGTGAAGGATGCACTGCGAGGCACCCTGCCTCTCCCTGCTCTTGGGGTAGCAGTCAAAGCTGCTGTCACATTCACCCCAACTGACAGAGAGCAGCATTTTGGGGGCAGATTTTCCTTGCTTTCAAGCAGAACTTGAAGGTAGTCTCAAAAATAGATATCCTTGTCTTCTTAATGACTGCTGGTTTCAATTAGCCCCTGGCTTTATTAACAACCAGTGCAGGAAGCAGCCAGAGAGAGACAGAGTTCTGCTGTTTGTCTTTGAACCCTTCATGTTTAAGGGAAGTTGGTAATGAGAAGGAATCTCACATCAAGCAGGACTAAACCCAGAGAGTCATTTCTGTGTCTGGAAACGGGGTGGGAAAGAAGCAGCCATCTCAGATGGGTGTCCCTGGCCTGCTGTAAGGGCAGGGGTTGGAAGAGGCACATCCCTGTGTCCTGCAGAGCCCCAGCTTCACCTCAGCATCCAAGCAAGCCAGTGAGGGGGTGAACAGAGAGGAGATTCAGTGCTCCTGTTCTGGTGCAGCAGAAATGGTAAGGGAAAGCTGCTGGCAGTCCCCATGCAGGGGCAAGAGAAACTATAGCCCAGGCTGGGTGGGAGGAAGGGCATGGTCTGGTTTTGCCTGTGGGGAGTGCTTTCTGCTGTGGCTCCTGGCAGTCCAGATAATACAGGGCTTGCAAAGGCAGGCAGGTTGGGCTCCAGTTTTAATGTATTCATCTGTGGGATCCAGTTCCCCACTGAGGATCCACTTCTCAGTGAGGATCCAGTCCTCCCCTGAGTGCGTGGGGAGCTTGGAGCTTGCAAAATCCAATCCATAGCAGTCAGGAGTCAGCCCTTGGGGTTGAGACACCTTTTGGGTCCCTCAGGACAATCAGTTAGGTAGATTTTTGGGTGGCTCCCTAAGTCCAGTTTCCTTTGGGCTCCAGGAAGATGATGAGAAGTATTTTGTCCCCTCATTGATTTCATCCTTCTCTGAGACTCAGACACATCCTAATGATGCTTCTGATGGAGCCTTAAATCGCTGCAGATTGCCTGGCTGGGCTCTTCTGCACGGAGCTGATGCTGGCAGCTCTCTGGCTGTTGTTCTGTCTTGCAGTCACTTCTGCAGCCAGAGTCAAGGGCTCAGGGCTCAGTGGCTGTAGGCACTGAACCTAATAACCACTCAGCCTTTTGAATGCTGTTACTTGCAGAGCATCCACTTCAGTTGTGAATGCTGTTTCCCTCCGTGCTGTAATTCATCTTGTAGTGAGCAGAAGATGCACTCTGAGATGTTTGTTTGCATTTCTAATGTGTCTCATTCCTTCAGAGAGACTCAGGCAGAAATATTTTCCTATGATCTTTACCTAATAGAGAGGGAATTAAATAAAATTAGGAGCATCTGCAGGAACAAGAAATTTATTGTGTTCTGTAGCAGAATGATTATGAAGGCTGGGTCTAGAGTATGGTGATCATGGAGCTGAATCCTGAGCAGACATTAAGCTTGTACTTTATCTTCCAAACTAATGTACTGTGAAAACAAACTTGTAGGACCTAGTAACAGCAGAAATATTTCATCATTGCTCTGGATGTGGAAGGACATGGACCTGGGGGTGCTGGATGATGGTAGGCTGAACATGAGCCTGCAGTGTGCCCAGGCAGCCAGGAGGGCCAATGGCATCCTGGCCTGCATCAGGAAGAGTGTGGCCAGCAGGAGCAGGGAGGTCATTCTGCCCCTGTGCACTGCACTGGTTAGGCCACACCTTGAGTCCTGTGTCCAGTTCTGGGCCCCTCAGTTTAGGAAGGAGGTTGACTTGCTGGAAGGTGTCCAGAGAAGGGCAACAAAGCTGGGGAGGGGTTTAGAACACAGCCCTGTGAGGAGAGGCTGAGGGAGCTGGGGTTGCTTAGCCTGGAGAGGAGGAGACTCAGGGGTGACCTTATTGCTGTCTACAACTCCCTGAAGGGAGGTTGTAGCCAGGTGGGGGTTGGTCTCTTCTCCCAGGCAGCCAGCACCAGAACAAGAGGACACAGTCTCAGGCTGCACCAGGGGAGGTTTAGGCTGGAAATGAGGAAGAAGTTCCATACAGAGAGAGAGATTGCCCATTGGAATGGGCTGCCTGGGGAGGTGGTGGAGTCCCCATCACTGGAGGTGTTCAGGAGGAGACTTGATGGGGTGCTTGGTGCCATGGGTTAGTTGTTTAGGTGGTGTTGGATTGGTTGATGGGTTGGACACCATGATCTTGAAGGTCTCTTCCAACCTGGTCTATTCTATTCCTATTCTATTCTATTCTATTCTATTCTATTCTATTCTATTCTATTCTATTCTATTCTATTCCTATTTCTATTCTATTCTATTCTATTCTATTCTATTCTATTCCATTCCATTCCATTCCGATGGAGCAGGTCCACAGGAGGGCCACAAAAATGATCAGGGTGTTGGAGCAGCTCTGCTACAAGTACAGGCTGAGGGAGCTGGGGTTGGGCAGCCTGGAGAAGAGAAGGCTCCAGGGAAAGCTTAAAATTGCCTTCCAGTCCCTGCAGGGGCTACAAGAAGGCTGCAGAGGGACTGCTCCCAAAGGCCTGCAGGGACAGGCCCAGGGGCAATGGTTTGAAATGAGAGCAGAGCAGATTGAGATTGGATGTGAGGAGCAAGTTCTGCCCCATGAGGCTGCTGGAACACTGCAGCAGGTTGCCCAGGGAGGTAGCTGAGACTCCATCCCTGGAGATACTTAGTCAGGCTGGACAGGGCTCTGAGCAACCTGCTCTGGTAGAGGATGTCCCTGCTGAGTGCAGGGGGGTTGGACTGGGTGACCTTTGGAGGCCCCTTCCAGCTCAAGCCATTCTATGATATTTATGGCCATCGTCCTTGCACAACAAGGCTCCTCTGTGGTGTTTGCAGCCCAAGTTTTGCAATATGGAAATCTAGGAGAAGATGAAAAGGGAACTGAGTGTAGACAGTGGGATTGAGTCATCTCTTTTAATTGTAAGAGCTGGGAGAGAAAGGAAAAAAACAACCCCCCAAAACCCACCCAAACCAACCCCCCAATAAAAAGGGTGAGAGACAGTTTGAGTCTTCTCTGAACACAAATCCTCTCTTTTGATCTGAGGCTGAGAGGCTCCTTGTGTTGCCAATTTGAATTTTCTCTTTTAACAACATGTGATTTTTATCTGGGGCCAGGATTGTTAAGCTTTACAGACACTCATTTGAGGCAGATGAATTGGAGTTGCCTGCAGGGGGAAAAAAAAAGAGAAAGAAAAAGAAGATAATTGTCAATTTATTTTTTTTGGGTAAAGCTAACAGCACTTTTAGGAGTCTGAGTTGTGGAATGAAGCTGTCTCACCACTCTGTGCAGCTCTGGAAAGCCCTCCAACAAAGCAGGAGCAGGAGGAGAAACACTGCAGGAGGAAGTCTTTCAGCATCAGCTTTGTCCGAGGCACTGCTTGCTGTGGTCTGCAGGCTGGGAGTTGCTGTGGCAGCTCGGTGTGGGTTTGGCTGTTCAGAGGCCCAGCTCCCAAGTGCTGCCTGCAGGAGGTGTGGAGGTATTGGATTGAAGCTGGAGGTGGGGAGATTCAGGCTGGAGGGGAGGAGGAAGTTCTTCCCCATGAGAGTGGTGAAGCCCTGGAATGGGTTGTCCAGGGAGGTGGTTGGGGCCCTGTCCCTGGAGGTGTTTAAGGCCAGGCTGGCTGAGGCTGTGGCCAGGCTGATCTAGTGTGGGGTGTCCCTGCCCATGGCAGGGGGGTTGGAACTGGCTGATCCTTGCGGTCCCTTCCAACCCTGACTGATTCTATGATACTGCCTGGGCTCAGTGCTGGTGAGCAGCTCAGTTGGTGAGGGGTTTGGAACACAGCCCTGTGAGGAGAGGCTGAGGGAGCTGGGGTTGCTTAGCCTGGAGAAGAGGAGTCTCAGGGGAGACCTTCTTGCTCTCTCCAACTACCTGAAGGGAGGTTTTAGCCAGGTGGATGTTGGTCTCTTCTCCCAGGCAGCCAGCACCAGAACAAGAGGACATAGTCTCAAGCTGTGCCAGGGGAGGTTTAGGCTGGAGGTTAGGAAGAAGTTCTACACAGAGAGAGTGATTGCCCATTGGAATGGGCTGCCTGGGGAGGTGGTGGAGTCCCCATCCCTGGAGGTGTTCAAGGAGGAGACTTGCTGGGGTGCTTGGTGCCATGGGTTAGTTGTTTGGGTGGTGTTGGATTGGTTGATGGGTTGGACACCATGATCTTGAAGGTCTCTTCCAACCTGGTCTATTCTATATAATTCTGTATGTGATCTCCAAAGGAGTTCATAGAATCACAGAATGGCTCAGGCTGGAAGGACCTCAAGAGATGATCTGCTGCAACCCCCCTGCCATAGGCAGGGACACCTCTCAACTAGGTTGCTCAAGGCCTCACCCAAGCTGGCCTTGAGCAACACTGGGGAGGAGGCTGCCACAGCCTCCCTGGGCAACCTGTCCCAGAGTCTCACTGCCCTCAAACTGAAGAACTTGTTCCTCAGCTCCAGTCTAACCCTGCTCTCCCTCAGCTCCAAACCATTCCCCCTTGTCCTATCTCCAGACACTCTCATGAAAAGTCCCTTTGCAGCCTTCCTGGAGGATCCCTTCAGGTTACTGGAAGGCAGCTCTGAGGTCCCCCTGGAGTCTTCTCTTCTTCTGAACACCCCCAGCTCCCTCATCCTATCCTAATAGCAGAGCTGCTCCAGCCCTTGGACCATCCCTGTGGCCCTCCTGTGGAGCTGCTGGATTTAAAATGTTCAGTCAAATGAGCTTCTGTCATGCCAGCCTTACCCAAGTGCCCTGTCCCTTTGCCAGCAGGCAGGCCATGCACGGGCAGAGGGGCAGAGGGTCTGCCCCTGCCCTTCCCCAGCCCGCGTCCCGCAGCTAGCCTCGGCAGGGCAGGGAAGGTGTTAATGGCCACCAGGGGTTAGCTGTGTGCAGTCCCTGCAGCCTGTCAGCTGGGGCATCAGGAGCTGAGTCTGACAAGATGGCAGCAGCAAAGTTTTCCATGTGTAGGCTTGAAGTAAAATGTAATTAGCCTTTCTGTGCAGAACAAGGATCCATTGATGACTACAGCTGGGCTTTGTTTTCCTCTGTCGTGGAGTGTGGGAGGTAAAAGTGTTCTTCTTCATGTTTATTAATACAAGATTCCTTAGACAAATGGCAAGCACAGTTTAATATTTGTTGGAACACAGAGGGGCTTGCCAAAACAGTTGTTGTGTAAGAGGGTTTCAAGGTTTTCAGATTACAATCATCTCTGGGTTAAACAAATGAGTGATTACTCTTGCCTTGGTCAATTAAAGAGCCACATCCTTCCCGAGGCCTCAGACTGACTCTGCTTGCTGGCCCCCACCTTGCCATCAGCAAACCTGGCTTCCACCAGCACTCACCAGCTGGAGCTGCAGATTCTCTCAGGGCTGGGTCCAGCAGGCAAGCCCAGAGCTGAGTTTAGGGAAGATTAAAGGCTGCTGAGGGCTTTCTTGCCCCTAACGCAACAGACTACTTCTTTTTCCCCCTCCCCCTTCTCCCTCCTCTGCAGAAAAAGAACCATTCTAGTGTGCACTTCCTCAGTTTTCTCCTGGCTCACCTTGCTCTTTCCCTCCTGGCCTGCTGCAGGGGCTGGGAGCAGGCAGGATTCCCAGCTGAGCAGTTCCTGCTCCCAGCCCCAGCGCTTCAGCTCCGGTTTTAGCTCCATTCCAGAGCCACCTCTTGGCTCCCTCCCCTCCTCTCCCCCCTGGCCTTAAATGAATCCTAATTGGAAAAGGATCTTTGGTTGTAGCACATACAGTAGGCTTGTTACATTGCTGTTAACATGTGGGCTGAGGCTCCCTGCCTTTGATGAGAGAAAATATTGAATTTCACTGAAATGCTACATTTTTACCAGCAAATGTTAAGTAGTCTTGGGAGGATTTTAGGTACTGCCCCCCCCTGCCCCCCCCGTTCTGCAGGAAAAAGCCTTCATAAACAACAGAGAGCAGAAAATGCTTGGGCTGGGGTTGTCAGTCAGGGCAGCCCTGCTGCCAGCTTTGGTACCTCTGTGATTTGCCAGGAGGTCTGGGAGCAGCACACAGAGGAGAGGCAGTGGAGAAGGTTTTCTTATCTGCTAAGGTACTCATGGAATCATAGAATGCTTTAGGTTGGAAGGGACATCTCTCCCTTCTCTTCATCCTGAATCTCCCTCTTTGAGTTCAAACTATCCCCCCTTGGCCTATCCCAGCAGGCCCTGCTCAGCAGTCTGTCCCCAGCTCTCTGATCTCCCCTTGAGGCACTGCAAGGCCACCAGAAGCTCTCCCTGGAGCCTTCTCCTCTCCAGGCTGCCCAAGGCCAACTCTCTCAGCCTGGCTCCCAGCAGAGGGCTTCCAGCCCTGCCAGCACTGCTGTGGCCTCCTCTGGCCCTGCTCCCCCAGGTCCCTGTCTGTGCTGAGGGCTCCAGAGCTGCCCCAGCACTGCAGGGAGGTCTCAGCAGAGCACAGCAGAGGGGCAGAATCCCCTCCCTGCCCCTGCTGCCCACCCTGCTGGGGCTCAGCCCAGGCCAGGCTGAGGCTGGGCTGGCAGTGCTTGGAGCCCACCTTTGCACCCCCCAGCACCCCAAGTGCACCCCTGCTCTTCATCTCCAGCCTGGATGGATGCTGGGGGTTGCCTTGACCTGTGTGCAGGACCTTGCCTTTGGCCTTTTTGAACCTCAGGAGGTTCACAAAGCCTCCCTTCTTGACCTTGTCCTGGCCCCTCTGGACAACATCCTGTCCCTCTGGCTTGTCATCCTAAAACAACTGCTGTCAATTACTGCCTCCAGCTCTGCTGCCTCCAGCACAAGAAGGACTGGAGCTGTTGGAGAGGGTCCAGAGGAGGCCATGAAAATGATCAGAGGGTTGCAGAGCCTCCCCTATGAGGGCAGGCTGAGAGAGTTGGGGCTGTTCAGCCTGGAGAAGAGAAGGCTCAAAGGAGACCTTAGAGCAACCTTCAAGTACCTGAAGGGGCTGCAGGAGAGCTGGGGAGGGACTTTGGACAAGGGCTGAGAGTGACAGGGTGAGGACAATGGCTTTGAGCTGGGAGAGAGGAGACTGAGAGTGGAGATGAGGAAGAGATTCTTGACAGGGTGGGGAGACTCTGGCACAGGCTGCCCAGGGAGGCTGTGGCTGTGCCCTGCCTGGAGGTGCTCAAGGCCAGGCTGGATGAGGCCTTGAGCAGCCTGTGCTGGTGGGAGGTGTCCCTGCCCATGGCAGGGGGGTGGAACTGGCTGATCTTTGTGGTCCCTTCCAATCCAACCCATTCTGTGTATCCAAGATGTGGCTCTCTGCATGGCAGGAGTGTGGCACTGGGCTTGAGGGCAGTTTGGAGTGTTCCTGAAAGCTTATTCCTGCCTAAGCTGACCTGATGGGATTGGTCTTCAAGTAGTCCTGTGAAATCTTCTGTTCCAGGGGGGCAAACCTCAGTTCCCTTGGACTTCAGAGGCACAATCCCCAATAAACAGAGAGAACTGAATCTGCCTTCTGAAGGACTGAAATCCTCTCACATATTTTTCTGCTCCAAGTGCTGGCTGGTACCAATCTATCACTTCTCAAGTGTTTGTAGTCTTCTGTTTGGATGGTGGCCAGGGTCAAGCTGAGTAACAAAGAAAGTTTTGCTCCCTCCAGCACCACTTAATTACTTTGAGAGATGGTCTGCAGGGCTGCTTCCCCCCCCCACTGAGCATGAGACCCTGCAGTTGGGGTGGTTCTCTTGGACACAACATGAGACAGCTTCGATTTGCTGTGCCTTTAAGGTCTTCAAGTTTCCTATTTCCTGTCCTTTTGATGAGTCATTAGCTTCTAATGATGCTCTCAAGTTATGGCAGTGTTTAAAGTGATTTCCCTAAAGAACAGGAGGTGGAGAACTTCCCAGGGCTGTGTCTCCTGACAGGAGTTTTGCTCCTCTTCTTAAATTTCCTAGTCATCAGTGAAAGCCCAGGAGCCAGTGGTGAGGGGAGAGGGTGTTGAGAAAGCAGGGGAGATGTTAGAACTGCTTTTAGTGGAGGCTACAGAGGGGAATGAAAAGTGGCTGTCTCTGATGTTGCAGGAAGCAGGGTTTATTTTTGCACTCCACAGTTTATTTGTTTAAAGTTTTAACTGCCTGCCCTGTGCAGAACTCAGCAGGCTGAGTGTCACAGGAGAGCAGGCATGTTTTGCTTAAACCTCCCAGAAATGAGGATGAAATGAGGATACTTTGGAGATCTGCTTAGTTGAATCCAAAGCTCTTGGGTGAGATGGGGCTTGGGAGCCCACGTGCAGGGCAGCCTGGCCTGCTCAGAGTCCTGGTTCAGCCTCCAGCCAAAGCAAGCAAGCTGTGAGGTGGGGAGGTGTGGGGAGTGCAGGGCAGTGACCCCATGGATCACTTGCCTTTGTGAGGCCATGGAACCACAGCCTGCTTTGGATGGCAAGAAAGCTCTTCTCATCCTCCACTAGATCCTCCACCAGAGCAGGCTGCTCAGAGCCCTCTCCAGCCTCACCTTCAATACCTCTAGTAATGGAGCCTCAACCACCTCCCTGGGCAACCTGCTGCAGGATTCCAGCAGCCTCCTGGGGCACAACTTGTTCCTCACATCCAATCTCAATCTGCTCTGCTCTCATTTAGAATCATAGAATCAATAAGGTTGGAAGAGACCTCCAAGATCATCAAGTCCAACCTGTCAAACCATTCAACCATTTCAAACCATTTCAAACCATTGTCCCTTGTCCTGTCCCTGCAGGCCTTTGGGAGCAGTCCCTCTGCAGCCTTCTTGTAGCCCCTTCAGGAGCTGGAAGGCTGCTTTGAGGTCTCCCTGGAGCTTTCTCTTCTCCAGGCTGAACAACTCCAGCTCCTGAGTGCTTGCTGTGAAAGGTATCACAGTATCAGTCAGGGTTGGAAGGGACCACAAGGATCAGCCAGTTCCAACCCCCCTGCCATGGGCAGGGACACCCCACACTAGATCAGCCTGGCCAGAGCCTCAGCCAGCCTGGCCTTAAACACCTCCAGGGCTGGGGCCTCAACCACCTCCCTGGACAACCCATTCCAGGGCTTCACCACTCTCATGGGGAAGAACTTCCTCCTCACCTCCAGCCTCAATCTCCCCACCTCCAGCTTCATTCCATTCCCTCTAGTCCTATCACTGCCTGAGATCCTGAGCAGTCCCTCCCCAGCTTTCCTGTAGCCCCCTTCAGATACTGGAAGGCCACAAGGAGGTCACCTGGGAGCCTTCTCTTCTCCAGACTGAAGGTGCTCATCCTTCCTTTGGGATTGGGAAACTGAGGCATGAGGAGAGTGTGTAATGCTCAAAGGCATCCAGGTCTTGGCTAGAGTGTAGAAACCTGCAGAGGTGAGGATCATGAAGCACAAAGGTTTGTGCTGTTTAGTTTGACTTTCTGAGTGTGCATTTCTGAGACTTGCAGAGAAATGCAGCATTTTAGTACTGTCAGTGCTCAAAGGCAGAAAGCTGGGGACAGGCTTTTTCTCAGGGCCTGCTGGGACAGGCCAAGGGGAGATGGTTTGAACTCAAAGAGGGAGATTCAGAGTGGAGAGAAGGGAGAAATGTTTGACACTGAGGTCGGGGAGAGCCTGGCCCAGGCTGCCCAGAGAGCTGGGAGCTGCCCCATCCCTGGAGCCATTGCAGGTCAGGTTTGTGGCTCTGAACAACCTGCTCTAGCTGCAGCTGTCCCTGCTGACTGCAAGGGGGGGGGGTGGACTGGATGAGCTTGAGAGGTCCTTTCTCACCCAAATCACCCAGAGCTCTGTGATCTGGGGATTGGAGTTGGTGCTGTGGCTGGGCTCTGCTGTGTGCAGTGAGTTAACAGAACTCTGTGACAGCACAGCAGGGCCCTGAGCCCTTCTGTTTGTTTGGGTTTTAACCTGGAGTGGGACATCTCAGTTCCTTTCTGAGGATGGCTAAAAGCTGGAGGTATTTAACAGCCCAAAGAGGGGGAAAATAGCCTTAGGGTCCTGCAGCATCTTCCAGTCATCACCCTGTTATCTGTAACCTTGGCTTGACACCACACCCTTAGGTGGAAATCTCTAACTAAACACAAAGTGCTGCATCAAAGGACCCTGCTGGGCTGTGCCAGCCATGCTCTTGGGCATCCTGGGCATGGCATCAGCCACAGAGCCTTCCTGGGCATCAAACTGCATGGAAGAGCCCCCTTGGTCCATGGGTCTGTGTGAAGTCACAGCAGGTAGAGCATCCCTGTCCTAAGAAATTCTAAGAACAGAATGAAGCAGGTTGGAAAAGACCTTGGAGGTCCTCAAGTCCAACCTCTCACCCAGCACCATCTGATCAACTAAACCATGGCACCAAGGGCCTCAGCCAGGCTCTTCCTAAACACCTCCAGGGATGGGGACTCCACCACCTGGGCAGCACATCTCAAGGGCCAAACTCTCTCTCTCTGTGTAGAATTTCTTCCTCACCTCCAGCCTGAACCTCCCCTGGCACAGCTTGAGACTGTGTCCTCTTGTTCTGGTGCTGGCTGCCTGGGAGAAGAGCCCAACCCCCACCTGGCTCCAACCTCCCTTCAGGGAGTTGTAGAGAGCAAGGAGGTCTCCCCTGAGCCTCCTCTTCTCCAGGCTAAGCTGTCTCTGCTCACTTGCTCTTCACAGGATCACAGACTGCTAGGGGTTGGAGGGACCTCTGGAGATCATCTAGTCCAAATCCCTGATGTTTGGCTCTTGCTGGAGCCAAACACCTTCAGGCTATCAAAACTGCCTTAGTGTGCTGAGCAGAGGGACCACCAGCATGTTCCAGCAGTCCCAGCCTGCCAGCAGGAGCTGGCTCTGCCTCCCAGCTTCTTGTGCAGGAGGCCTCTCCCAGCTGGACCCCAGACATTGCAGCTAAAAGGCAGCCCAGGTTTGGAGCCATCTTGCCACAGTAGCTCATTTTATCTGTAGCAGCTGAGGTCTGTAAGGTGCCTGGGAGGGCTTTGTGAGGAGGAAGAAGAGGAGAGTGAGTTCACAGGCTCACAGGATGTCAGGGGTTGGAAGGGATCCAAAGAGATCATCGAGTCCAACCCCCCTGCCAGAGCAGGGCCATAGAATCCAGCTCAGGTCACAGAGGAACACATCCAGACAGGCCTTGAAAGTCACCAGAGAAGGAGCCTCCACAACCTCCCTGAGCAGCCTGCTCCAGGGCTCTGTGAGCCTCACAGTGAGGGAGTTCCCCCTTGTGTTGAGGTGGAACCTCCTGTGCTGCAGCTTACATCCATTGCTCCTTGTCCTATGCCAGGGAGCAAGTGAGCAGAGCCTGTCCCCTCCCTCCTGACCCCCAGCCCTCAGCTATTGATAAACATTCATTAAACCCCCTCTCAGTCTTCTCCTCTGCAGACTGACCAGCCCCAGCTCCCTCAGCCTCTCCTCAGCAGGCAGTGCTTCAGGCCCCCAATCCTCCTGGTGTCCAGGGGAGGAGCAGCCCTCTCCCAGAGGCTCATCTGCCCCCAGGCACGGAGAAGGTCCTTGGCCCTCCCTGTCCCAGCCAGCTCAGCTGGGTTTTCAGGCAGCCCTTTCATGTTTGTCTGCAAATTGGAATAGTCTCATCCTTTGGAATGCCAAGTGGCAGATCCACAGAGCTATTTTGGTACAGCTGCTTCCTGGGGAGGGCTTGTCTGTGGAGGCAGCCAGGGCAGGGATTCTGCACAGCCACTGCTGGGCAGGGATCCTGGGGGAGCCACTCAGGGTGAGTCCTTGGACCATCCAGAGCAAAATGGTTCATCTGCTTGCAGTGCCAGCAGGGTTACCTCTTCCCAGGCACAGGGCAGAGCTCCCAGCTGAACTGTTCCGCAGTCATTGTCTCCACCTAGCCACAGGGCTCCAGTGTGGACTTTTCTGCACTGGTGCTTGCAGACTCCCCTTGAGCTCTGCAGATGGATTCCAGCTGCTTTTCCCACTCCCACACAAGAGGGCAGGCACAAGAATGAGTCAGAGAGCTTGTGTTGTGCACCCCATGGAGTGGAAAGAGATGGCTGTCCTGGGGGGGCACAGGCAGGAGGCTCTGCCAGATCCCAAGCGCTGGGGCTCCGGGTCCTGCCAAAGAGGCTCTCTGCCATTGTCTTCCCTCCCTTTGGCAGCCAGGTTTGCTGGCAGGGCTGGCAGGGCTGCTGCTCCATCTACCACCTTGCTTCCTGCAGACTGCTTTAGAATCATAGAGTTGTTTGGATGGGAAAGCCCTTTAAGACCATTGAGTCCAACTGTTACCAGGCTGGGCCCAGGCTGGGGCTAACCCCTGGCCCTCAGCACCACAGCTCTGCCTCTTTGAAACACCTCCAGGAATGGGCACTCCAGCACCTCCCTGGGCAGCCTGGGCCAGCGTTTGAGAACCCTTTCAGTGAAGAAGTTTCTCCTAATGTCCAACCTAAACCTCTCCTGGAACAATTTCAGGCCATTTCCTCTCATCCCATCACTTGTTACTAAGGAGGAAAGCCCCACCTGGCTCCAGCCTCCTCTCAGGGAGCTGCAGAGAGCAAGGAGGTCTCCCTCAGCCTCCTCTGCTCCAGCTCCCTCAGCTGCTCCTCCCCAGCCCTGTTCTCCAGACCCTTCCCCAGCTTCATTGCCCTTTCTGGACCTGCTCCAGCCTCTCAGTGTCCTTCTTGGAGTGAGGAGCCCAAAACTGAACCCAAACCCCAAAGTGTGGCCTCCCCAGTGCCCAGCCCAGGAGGACAATCCCTGCCCTGCTCCTGCTGGCCACACCACTGCTGCTCCAGGCCAGGCTGCTGGGGACCTTCTTGGCCACCTGGGCACCTCCTGGCTCATCTTCAGCTGCTGCCAACCAGCACCCCCAGGTACTTCTCCACTGGGCATTACTCTTCCCCCATCCTGGAGCAGTGATGGGGTTGGTGTGACCCAGTATTGCTATGATGCCAGATGCCACAGCTCTAAGCCACCTTCCTGCAGATACAGGGATTCTATCCTCTCCACGGCTGCTGTGAAGTGAAGAAGTGTTTCTCTTTTGTATTACCTGCTGGTGCTGTGGGCATTGGGAACTTTGGGGAGTTGACATCAGGGTCCTGTGCCTGCATCACTGTACCTGTAGGTCATCCCTGCTGCCTTTACAAGGGCTTTAAATCTCCTGGAAGTTGTTTCTCCTGCCCACTCCCATGAAAATCCTTGAATTGCCTTTTGACCTTTATCCTCCATGGCTGTGGCAGGCAAGCAGCTGTGTTGGCATTACACACAGGAGTCACCCTCAGCACTTGCACCTCAGCACCCCTGGGGCTGGAGCACCTCCCCTATGGGGACAGGCTGAGGGAGCTGGGGCTGTTCAGCCTGCAGAAGAGAAGGCTCCAGGGAGAGCTTAGAGCCCCTTCCTGAAAGGGGTACAAGAAGGCTGCAGAGGGACTGTTCCCAAAGGCCTGCAGTGACAGGACCAGGGGCAATGGTTTGAAATTGAGATTGAGATTGAGATGTGAGACTGAGATTGAGATTGGATGTGAGGAACCAGTTCTGCACCAGGGGGCTGCTGGGACCCTGCAACAGGTTGCTCAGGGAGGTGGTTGGGATCCATCCCTGGAGACATTGAAGGTGAGGCTGGACAAAGCTCTGGGCAACTTGATCCAGTGGAGTATGACCCTGCTGAGTGCAGGGGGTTGGACTGGATGAGCTGTGGAGGTCCCTTCTAACCCATTCTGTGATCTGCCTGTGGTGTGCTCAGAGGAGAACAGGGGGGTTTGGTCTGCAGACTTGCAGCAGTTTTAGCAGTGGCATGGCCCAGAGGTGGTGGCATTGTCACTGCCAGCAAACCAAAGACTTCTCTGGAAGCAGCTGCAGCTTGGAGCAGTGGGGGGGGTCAGAGGAGCAGCCCCTTCTGATCATCCTGGAGGCATCACTTAATGGGACCTAAGAAATGTTGTCTCATTTGCATATCCTCTGATCCCAATTAAGGGACAGTGGCACCCCGTGGGGGGGTGGTTCTGTGTCCCTGAAGGTAGCTGCTGTGACAGAACTACATCTCATTACCTTGATGGAATTGGTGACCACTGTAAATCAGTGTTTGAGTTCTCTCTGAATCCCAAACCCAAGGAGCTAGGAACCAGGGCTGAGCATCAATTCAGGGGCTGGGAAGAGAAGGGTGCTCTGGGCAGCTCCTGCAGCAGCAGGGCTAAGGCAGGATGGTGCAGGCACTAAAACCAGGAGAAAGAACAGGCTAGGGGTGAGGCTGTAATGACTTCATTAGCATTCATGTAGAGCATTAAATAAACAAATGCACTGACAGGCCTGGGAGCCTGAGCTTGTTAACCCTTAGCACTTACCTGCTGTCTTCCTGCAGGAAACCAAGGGCATGGCTTGATGCCTCCCCTTTTTAACAGGTTGCCCTGCTGAGGCCACATCTGGAGTATTGTGTCCAGGTCTGGGCCCCTCAGTCCAGGAAGGACCTCAGGGAAGTGCTGGAGAGAGTCCAGCACAGAGCCACAGAGATGCTGAAGGCAGTGGAAGATCTTCCTGTGAGGAGAGCCTGAGGGAGCTGAGGGCTCTGTAGCCTGGAGAGGAGCAGCCTGAGGGTGACCTCATTGCTGTTGCTAAAGCTGTGCAGGGTGATGCCCAGAGGCTGGAGCCAGGCTCTGCTGGGGGATGCCCAATGCCAGCACCAGGGGCAGTGGTGGAAGCTGAGGCAGAGGAAGTGCCATGGGAACAGGAGGAAGAATTTTGTCACTGTGAGGGTGACAGAGCCCTGGAGCAGGCTGCCCAGGGGGGTTGTGGAGCCTCCCTCTCTGGAGATATTCCAACCCCACCTGGATGTGTTGCTGTGTGAGCTGCTCTGGGTGACCCTGCCCTGGCAGGGGTTTGACTGGATGAGTTTTGGAGGCCCCTTCCAGCCCCTCACATTCTGTGACTCTGAGAAACTGAGTCACAGGGAGGCTGGGGGCATGGAGGGCACTCAGCAAGGGTCAGAACTGGGAAGTCACAGCAGTGGGTAGGAGAAAGGACAACTTCTGCCTTTATGTGGCTTAGCTGCAGCCTCCTGTTGCCCAGAGTGAACCCAAGCTGAGTGATTCTCTGTTAGGAGCAGATTTTGAGCCCAGATGAGTTTGTCTGAAGCACTGCCTCAGGGTCACTAACCTTGTGTAGCACTTTGTGACAGATGATCTTTGCTGCCTTGTGATCACCACCTATGCAACCTCAAACTAATGAGCTTCCAACTGAGCTGTGGCTTTTGTTTCCCCCTCCCTCAGCACAGTTTTTCCTCTGTGAGGGGCTTTAGGCTAGCCTGGACTTGTGTTGTGCTGGCTACCAGGCATCAATCTCCTCAGTTCCCTATGGGCTGCACGTGTTAGCTGATCAGCCTGCCCTCCTGCACCCCTGGATGAACTCCTGTGGTTGAACTGCTCATAACCTGGAGTGCTGAGCTGAAGTCAGGCTGCTTTCCAGCTGTACTATCAAGCATATAGATGGGGGAAAAAATGCCATGGCAACTTCTGCCCAATGGCTTCCATCCATCTTCTTCCTTCTCACAGAACCACAGAATGGTAGGGATGGGAAGGGACCTCCAGAGACCATCCAGTCCAACCCAGCTGCTGGAGCAGGGTCACCCAGGGCAGCTCACACAGGAACACATCCAGGCAGGTTTTGAAAGTCTCCAGAGAAGGAGACTCCACAACCTCCCTGGGCAGCCTGCTCCAGGCCTCCAGCACCCTCACAGTGAAAAAGTTTCTCCTCATGTTGATGTGGAACCTTCTGGCTTCCAGCTTGTAGCTGCTGTTTCTTGTCTTGGGCACCACAAAAGAGAGCCTGGCACCTTCATCCTGCCACCCACCCCTCAGATAGTTACAGACATTGGTCAGATCCCCTCTCAGCCTTCTCCTCTGCAGACTGAACAGCCCCAGGGCTCTCAGCCTTACTTCACAGCAGAGATGTTCCAGTCCCCCACTCATCCTCATAGCCTCCACTGGACTCCCTCCAGCAGATCCCTGGCTCTCTTGAGCTGGGGAGCCCAAAAGTGGACGCAGCAATCTGGTAATCTTGCCTTTGATTCAAACTTCAGCAGTGGGAAAGGTGATTTTCTTGCTACAGTTGGTGCTTAGCAGAATTGCAAGGGAGGGTTGTGGAGCTGGGAACTTCCTTTGCTTGGTTTCCTCAAGGAATTGTCTTTCCTGATGTTTCATTTCCTGCCCATTCCCCCATCGATGGTATGTGGATTATTAACCTGCCTGAGTGCAGCGGTTGCATCAGACAGATAACCTGAGGGGCACATCCAGCTCTCATCAACACACACATTTCCATCCTTCTGAACCCTGTCCCCTACCACTGGGGTTGCCATAAATCGCTGTGAAGTGCAGGCAGCCCTCCCAGCGGTGCGGCCTGAGAATGTACCCCTGGAGTAACCACGCTCTGAGTACCCCTGCATGCACTCCTGGCTGGGGACACTTCAGTGGGAGCAGTTTCCCCAGCCTTTCTCCCACCTGCTGACAGCAATGGCAAGGGTAAGCAGAGCTGTTCTGTGGAGACATCCCTGCCCCCTGCCCCATTTGGGAGTCCCTGCCTGGTGGAGCAGCAGCCCGGAGCGCTGCCGAGCGGCCGGCCCGGCAGCCAGGCTGCTCCGCGCCCTTCTCCTGGGCTGGCATTAACAGATTCCATCAGGCAGCCTTAAAAATGAAAAGTTTCCTTTCTGAGGGAGAGGGAGATAATTGAACTCATTGATTTGTTTCACGGTTTGTTTGCCCTTTCATTCCCTTCCTGAGGTGCTGTTTGTTGAGGAATGTCTCCAATTGCCAGCCAGCCGGTGGGGTGTCTGCCGTTTCCCCGGCAGCTCTGCTTTCAGCCGGAGCAGAGGGCTGTGGCAAGCCTAGATATGAATTTTTAATGCAGGACTTTATAACACAGCCCTTGCAGCCCGGCTGCACTGCTCTCTTGAGCTTTCAGATTTAATGCTCTGATGAACAGAGCGCAGACTTGGGGCGTTCGACAGCCGTCGGAATTAACCCCTGCACCGCCGCGCTTGTAGCGCTTAATTTCCCTGCAGATTAATACAGGCACAGGGGGGGGAAAGATTCCAGATGCTCCTGCCTTGGAAAAGTGTCAGAATGACTTGGAATCTGACTCCCCCAGGTATCTGCTTTGGATCTTTCCTCTTGTGCTAGTGGGAATTCTTCAGGCTGCTTCCTTTCCCTGGGCCCAAGGACGGTGCTGTCGCTCTGGAGAGGATGAAATGTCTCTGCCTCATCCACTGCCTGACCCCTGATGATGGCCCAGGCTGGGAGGTTGGCTGTCCAAAGAGGGGAGACAATCCAATTACTTCTGTAATGCCTTATTGTATCATAGTATCATAGTATCATAGTATCACAGTATCAGTCAGGGTTGGAAGGGACCACAAGGCTCAGCCAGTTCCAACCCCCCTGCCATGGGCAGGGACACCCCACACTAGATCAGCCTGGCCACAGCCTCAGCCAGCCTGGCCTTAAACACCTCCAGGGACAGGGCCCCAACCACCTCCCTGCACAACCCATTCCAGGGCTTCACCACTCTCATGGGGAAGAACTTCCTCCTCCCCTCCAGCCTCAATCTCCCCACCACCAGCTTCATTCCATCCCCCCTAGTCCTATCACTGCCTGAGATCCTGAGCAGTCCCTCCCCAGCCTTCCTGTAGCCCCCTTCAGATCCTGGAAGGCCACAATGAGGTCACCTGGGAGCCTTCTCTTCTCCAGACTGAACAGCCCCAACTCCTTCAGTCTGTCCTCACAGCAGAGCAGCTCCAGCCCTCTGCTCCTCCTCCTGGCCCTGCTCTGGGCACCTTCCAGTACCTCCAGATCCCTCTTGCAATAGGGGCTCCAGAGCTGGAGGCAGTACTCCAGGTGGGGTCTCCCCAGAGCTGAGCAGAGGGGGAGAATCACCTCCCTTGCCCTGCTGGCCACACTTCTCCTGCTGCAGCCCAGGCTCTGATTGGCTTTGTGGGCTGCAAGTGCACACTGAGAGCTCCTGGTGAGCTTCTCCTCCCCCAGCACCCCCAAGTCTCTCTCCTCAGGGCTGCTTTCCAGCCAGTCCCTGCCCAGCCTGGATTTGTGCCTGGGATTGCCTCCACCCAGCTGCAGGACCCTGCCCTTGCTCTTGTTGAACCTCCTGAGGTTGGCTTGTGCCCACCTCTCCAGCCTGTCCAGGTCCCTCTGGATGGATCCCTTCCCTCCAGCTGTCTGCTGCACCACACAGCTTGGTGTCATCAGCAACCCTGCTGAGGGTGCACTCAGTGCCACTGTCCATGGCACCCACAGAGATGTTGAACAAGCCTGGTCCCAGGACTGATCCCTGAGGGACTCTGCTTGTCCCTGGCCTCCACTGGGCCATGGACCCATGGACAGCCACTCTCTGGGTGCAGCCATCAAGCCAGTTCCTTATGCATCTAGTGGTCACCCATCACACCCATGTGTCACCAGATTGTAGATGAATTTGCCATAGGAATGTTCTCCCAGATCCTATCAGGGCCTTGAATGATGAGAGTTGGCTGAGGGGGTTTTTGCTCTGCTTGGACCATGCCCTTAGCTAGGTGTGGATGTTCTCCTTGTTACTCCAGCATCTTATTTACCTGGTGAGCAGTGCAGAGCCCAGCAGTGGAGATAAGCAGTGCAAATTATTACTCTTCAGGGCATTAGCACATGGTTGCCAGTGTTGACTCTCATCTGTTGTAAAGCTGCCTGCTCACCTGCCTTGTTTTACTGTCGACTTTTTACTCTTCTGCACTCTTGATAACACTAATTCTGCTCTCCTGCAGTCAGTGCTTCTAAATCATCCCTCCCCTGATTAAACCACACCAGGCCTAATGCACTGTCTGCAGGAACATGGCCCTCAGAACCCTGCAGAGCCTGGCTGTGTAGGCTTTGGGTGGCACAGAGCTGGCTCTTCTTGGTAGCAGAGGATTTTGGGGGTGCTGCTGGGTGAGAAGCTGCACAGGAGCCAGCAATGGGCACTGGCAGCACAGAAGGCCAAGGGCAGCCTGGGCTGCAGCCAATGCAGTGACGCCAGAGCTGGAGAGAGGATCCTGCCCCTCTGCTCTGCTCTGGGGAGACCTCACCTGCAGGGCTGGGTCCAGATGGGGAGTCCCTAATGCAGGAAAGACCTGGACCTGATGGAGCAAGTCTAAAGGAGGCCACAAAGATGATCAGAGGGCTGGAGCACCTCTGCTATGAGGACAGGCTGAGGGAGCTGGGGCTGTTCAGCCTGGAGAAGAGAAGGCTCCAGGGAGACCTCCGAGCAGCCTTTCAGTCCCTGCAGGGGCTACAAGAAGGATGGAGAGAGACTGTTCCCAGAGGCCTGCAGGGACAGGACCAGAGGCAGTGGCTTCAAACCAGAGCAGAGCAGATTGACATTGGATGTGAGGAACAAGTTCTGCACTGTGAGGGTGGTGGAACAGGTTGCCCAGGGAGGTAGTTGAGGCCTCATCCCTGGAGATATTCAAGGTCAGGCTCAAGAAGGCTCTGAGCAGCCTGCTCTAGTGGAGAATGTCCCTGCTGAGTGCAGGGGGTGGAACTGCATGGCCCTTGGAGATCCCTTCCAACCCAACCCATTCTATGACTCTATGTCTCAGTCATGAGGGGCTTTGCTGGGGGTCTGGGCAGGAGTGTGACAAGAGCAAAATGCAGCATTGGTAGGTTTAACTTTGGTAGTGGAGGAGTCCTCTGATGTGTTGTGGGGGGAGTGGTGTAAGCCAGAGGGAAGCAGAGGAGGCTCAGAACAGGCATTCAGGTCCTAGCCAGGAGGCTCTTCTCTGGTGCTGTTAAATCATTTGCTTTAAGCCCTTGCCAATGGGACAGGAAAGTTGTTCCTCACTGGCAGCAGAGAAGGGGATTTACACTTTGGAGTCAGAAAACAGCCCCCCTGCTTTGGGAAGACATTTCCACATTTGCTTCAGATGAGGTCTTCTAAGGAGCTTGTTTTATTGATTACAGACTCAGCATTGCCTTAGCTTCTGCACTGTTATTACTGACTCAGGAGATTAAGGTTTTCAAGGCTTGTTGCTAAATGCAGAGAGGTCTCAGCTTTCATTCAGTTCTTCCAGGCATCTGTTAACATTTCTTCTGTAACAGCTCTGTGTTTGGGGAGACAATTCAGTGTAGGACTTTGTCTTATGGAACAGACACCCCTGGTTCCAGCCCCTTACTGGTAATTAGCTCCACATCTTGGTTTTGTGCTGCCAAACACCACCTAAACCAGGGCTGATGACTCAGCTTTGCCCTCTGTAAAAAGGGCACATGTGGCAAGGCCAGGCTCTGCTAATGGGCACTGACAGCCCAAAGGGCCAATGGCAGAGGGGATTCTGCCCCTCTGCTCTGGGGAGACTTCACCTGCAGGGCTGTGTCCAGCTCTGGAGCCCTCAACCCAGGAAGGACATGAACCTGAAGAGCAGGTCCAGAGGAGGCCATGATAATGAAGAGGAGGCTGGAGCAGCTCTGCAGTGAGGACTGCCTGAGGGAGCTGGGGCTGTTCAGTCTGGAGGAGAGAAGGCTCTGGGCAGACCTAATAGCAGGGAAGGGACATCCTCCACTAGAGCAGGCTGCCCAGGGCTTTGTCAAGCCTCAACTTGTAGATCTCCAGGGAAGGAGCCTCAACCACCTCCCTGGGCATCCTGTTGCAGTGTTGTGATGTGAATTGTGTCAGACCAGCTTAACTCACTGGAAAACACAGGAGGGACATGGACCTGATGGAGGAAGTCCAGAGGAGGGCCACAAAGATGATCAGAGGGCTGGAGCACCTCTGCTGTGGGGACAGGCTGAGGGCTTGTTCAGCCTGGAGAGGAGAAGGCTCCAGGGGAACCTCAGAGCAGCCTGCCAGTCCCTGCAGGGGCTACAAGAAGGCTGCAGAGGGACTGTTCCCAAAGGCCTGCAGGGACAGGACCAGGGGCAGTGGTTTGAAATTGAGATTGAGATATGAGATTGAGATTGAGATTGAGATTGGATGTGAGGAACCAGTTCTGCACCAGGAGGCTGCTGGGACACTGCAACAGGTTGCTCAGGGAGGTGGTTGGGATCCATCCCTGGAGATATTGAATGTGAGGCTGGACAGGGCTCTGAGAAACCTGCTCTGGTGGAGGATGTCTCTGTTGAGTGCAGGGGGCTGGACTGGATGAGTTTTGGAGCTCTCTTCCACCTCAACCCGTTCTGTGCTGTGTGGCTGTGAATCCTCTTCCAGTCCTTGGACAGCAAAGTGGAAGTGCTGCTCTGGTGGCTGTGTTGTAGTGCAGCAAATGTGTTTGCTGCTCATTCCTTTGGACAGTGCCATCCATTAGGTCACTCTGTGATGAATGGAAATACTCTTTTGCCCTGGAGATCACAGCCAAGGGAAGAAGATGCATCTGCCACAGCAGTTTTGCTGTAGCACTGCTGACTGAGGTGTGGGTGGCAGGATGGAGGTGCCAGGCTCTTCTCAGTGGTGCCCAGGGGGCAACAAGCGGCACAAACTGGCACCCAGGAGGTTCCATGTAAAGATGAGGGGAAACTTGTTTGGTGTGAGGTGCTGGAGGCCTGGAGCAGCCTGCCCAGAGAGGTTGTGGAGTCTCCTTGTGTGGAGACTTTCAAAACCTGCCTGGCTATGTTCCTGTGTGCCCTGTCCTAGCTGACCCTGCTCTGGCAGAGGGACTCAAACCTCTAGAGGTCCCTTCCAGCCTCTCACTTTCTGTGATTCTGTGGCTGCCCCATGGCATGGAGCATCCAAACTCTCTGGGCTAAGGAACTGGAGCCTTTTTCCCTGGTTTATCTGTGTGGTGTTTTAGTGTAGGAGTTCTGCTGCTCTTACTGAGCCACAGTGGAAATACTGATGTAAGGAATTGTGGGAGGGGGTTCTGTGCACAGTGGTGGGGCTGAGGAGCATGACTCAGAGGAGGTAAAGATCAGCATCTCCAGTGCTTAACTGTTTCAAGTTCCTCACCACTGCCCTGCCTTGCCCTTTTGCACAGGAGCAAAAGGCAGAGTCTCCCAGCCTGAATTCCAGAGATGCCTCTGCCTGATCACAGAATTGCTTTGGTTGGAAGAGACCTTTCAGATCATCAGGTCCAGCCCAGCACTGCCAGCTGACCACCAAACCATGGCCTTCAGCACCACATCTACACAACTTTGAAACCCTGCCAGGGACAGGGACTCCAGCACTGGCCTGGGCAGCCTGGGCCAGGCCTTGACAGCCCTCAAGGGGAAGAAATTGTTCTTTATGTTCAGCCTTAAACCTCCCCTGAGGCAACCTGAGGCCCTTTCCTCTTTCACCTTCTTGAGCCAAATCCTAGTGTTCAGCAGACTTGAGTGTCTCACCTTGGACACTTCCAGTGATGCTCAGCTTCTGTGGCTTTGGAGTTTGCCTGCCTGGGCAGAATGACTTCATTCTGCTCCTGAGCCAAGGGGAGAGGTTGGGTTTTTTGTGTCTTTGAATTGCATGTGGTCAGCAGAAAGCAGCTTCTGCAGCAAGGTGTGCTTGTGGGTGACAGATTTGATGTTCCCAGAGGCAGGATCTGATCAGGAGGCTGCCTCTGGAGTGGTGTGAACTTGGGTCTCAAAGCCAGAATTAATTGAAGCTCAGTCTTTAGGAATGCAATTAGGTGACTGGCATGGCTCAGGTTTCTAGGGCAGAAGCCTAATGCAGTTGCAGCAGAGTGCAGGATCTTGGTGCCTCTGAAGAGGAGGGTAAGGAAGCTCTCCTCAGCAATATACAGGAGCTCTTCTAATAACCTCACAGGCCTGGGCTGGATCTGTGGAGGCAGTGGGGAAATGTTCATGAGCACTGCAGCTCACCATCTGAGGGTGACAACAAACAGCTCCTGCCACTGCTCTGCTTAACAACTGACAACTCCTTTGGTGTAGCCATTTGCCACTTTAATGGCTTAAGCAGCTTAGCTTTAATTAAACAGCAGCTTCTGTGTGTGATAGCAGAGAAAATAATGTTCTACTTAAAGCTGAGTTGTTTAGTGTTGTCCTTAACTTGCTTTAAGATACCCACAGCTTGTTTCAGCATTCAGCTGCCTCTTTGGCTGCCATTTCACATGCAGCAAAGCCCCTCCTGGGCTGTGGAGAAGTGCAAACTCAGCCCTGCCTCGGTGGCACAGTTGTTGCCTGGGCAGGAGCAGCTCCATCACAGAGTCACAGAAGGTTAGGGGCTGGAATGGACCTCTGGAGATCATCCAGTCCAACCCCACTGCCAAAGCAGGATCTAGGGCAGGCTGCACAGGAATGCATCCAGATGGGTCTAAAGTCTCCACAGCAGGAGACTCCACAACCTCTCTGGGCAGCCTGCTCCAGGCCTCCAGCACCCTCACACTAAAAAGGTTTCTCCTCATGTTGAGGTGGAACCTCCTGGGCTCCATTTTGTGTCCATTGTCCCTTGACCCTTCACAGGACACCGGTGTAAGGAGCCTGTCCCTTTCTTGCCACCCACCCTGCAGATGTCAGTAACCATTGATCAGATCTCTCAGTGTTCTCTTCCTCCAGCCTAAGCAGCCCCAGTCCATCCCTGGGCTGCTCTTCCCAAGGGATTCCACCACAGTCTCACAGGCTGGGAGAGCCTTTACCAAAGGGTTCTTCTAGGAGTGGGTGACTGGGAGCTTAGGGATCAAGGGGTAAAGTTGGTGCCTCTTGTCAGGAGGTGCAGCTCACGTGAAGACAAGGAGAGTTTGCTGCAGGAAGAGCAGGGGGGTTGTGCTCCACCTGAAATGAATTCCACAGGGAGTGTGGCTGTCAGGAAGCACAGTCCTGTCCTCTGCATGACATTCCCTGCTGCCTGGAAGCTAGAAACCAGTGCTTGTTGGATGGTTGTGCTGCAGGGGGTAACCTTGTCACCTTCAGGAGTCATTTTACTAGTGCCAGGGTGAGGGTTTGGTGGGGGGTGAGGGAGGCAGGTGGCATTGCTCCTTGCAGACACGATTCCTCTCCTCACTCCTGCTGCTTCTCAACTGAAAGCTCTTTTTAAAGCCTTTTTTGTTTCACAAGGAGGTTGTGGCTCGGGCTCCCTGTATTCTTTGGCTGCTGGTCCTCTGTCTCAAAGAGAATGGTGGACAGCAGATGAAGATTTAACCCTTGGACTGCTTAAGATGAGCCCTGTGACACTGTGTGTCGACAGCTGACTAGAGGTGGCCTGGATTTCAGAGCTGTTCCTTTGGATTTCTGGTACCTGCAAACGCCAGTCCCAGCACTCCTGTCCCTGCTACCTGCCCCCTCTCTGTGCCAGCAGCTGGCAGCTCCAAGTACATCAAAACACTTTGCAGGAATTGGTCCATGTTCTTTACTTCTCCTTTTCATCTCCCATCCCTTCCTCTTCAGTCCTCCCATACCAGGGAAGCCTCTGAAGCAGCTCAGGCAGAAGCTGTTAGCAAAAGGGAGGAGGCAAGCAGAGGAGGTTTTCTGAGGTTAAGAAGGTAATAAAAATCCAGAATGCACATGGTTTAGTTCAAATTGTGCTTATTGGGGCAAGTATTTCACATCTTGAACTGGAACCTCTTGAGACTGAGGCAGCCCAGCGTTGCCTGATTTATTTAATCACATTTACATGAAATCAGATCCATTCATCAACAGAAAACATCAGGAGCAGACTGAGGGAAAGCATTACTCAACAGAATTGCTGCTTTGATAAAACAAAATAGACTGGAAGGTTTAGCTGCTGGGTTGAGCTCAATAGCAGATCATCCATGAAGGAAATGAGGGCCAGAAGGCTGCTGCTAATCTGTGGCTTCTCCTTGCACTCCCTGCCTGATGAATAGGTGTCCAGGGCCGCTGCCACCCAGCCCTGAGGACACGGCTCGTTAGCCCCTGGCGGTGGGAAGTGCCCACCCCGGGGCAGGAAGGGATGACCCAGGCTGCTGTTTGTTTAGGGAGATAAGGGATGGGCTCCATCTGGGCATGTTTGGAGAAGGAAATGTTCTTGCTGGCTGCAGAGCTGGGCTGGACGCCCGGCTGGCCACTGCTGGGGCCCACCCCGCTGCACTCCGCTCTTCACCGTGTCACGCACGGTTTGGGGCAGAAAAGTCCTTTTTTAACAGTCACTTTGAAGCTCAGCCTGGAGGCTCCTCGGTTCTGTGCACCTCAGCACCTCAGATCATAGAATCCTTCAGCTGGAAAAGCCCTTTGGGAGCATTGAATCCAGTGGCGCCAAGGCCGGTGCTGAAGCACGTCCCTCAGCACCACATTGCGCCAGGAGAGGTTTAGGCTGGAGGTGAGGAAGAAGTTCTGCACAGAGAGAGAGATTGCCCTTTGGAATGGGCTGCCTGGGGAGGTGGTGGAGTCACCATCACTGGAGGTGTTCAGGAGGAGACTTGATGGGGTGCTTGGTGCCATGGGTTAGTTGTTTAGGTGGTGTTGGATTGGGTGATGGGTTGGACACGATGATCTTGAAGGTCTCTTCCAACCTGGTCTGGTCTATTCTATTCCTATTCCTATTCCTATTCCATTCCATTCCATTCCATTCCATTCCTTATTCTATTCTATTCTATTCTATTCTATTCTATTCTATTCTATTCTATTCTATTCTATTCTATTCTATTCTATTCTATTCTATTCTATTCTATTCTATCTCTGCCTCCTTTGGTTGAATAAAGTAAACAACAAATTAGGCTTGGTTTACAAGAGCTGGGTGAGGGGATTGATTTCTGGTCTCCTCTGTCATTAATTCTGTGGGGGAAGTGCTGCTAGTTGATTAGAAGTGGAGCTGCAGGCCCAGCGAGGGGGCAGGGATGAAGGTTCCAACCTCGCTGGCAAAGCCAGGCACAGAGAGTGGCAGACAGTGAAGCCTCAGCAGAGCTTTGGGAGATTTTCCAGTGTGCAGGCAGTGACATTCAGCAGCAGTCTTTGCTTGGCCCCAGGTGCCAAGGCCACACCTTTCTTGAACACCTCAGGCATGGAAACTCCACCACCTCCCTGGGCAGCCTCTGCCAGTCCCTGACCACTCCTGCAGCAGAGAAATTGTTCCTCATCTCCAACCTAACCCTCCCCTAGCACAATTTCAGGCCATTTCCTCTCCTGTCATCTGATCCTAGGGAGAAGGGAGCAAGCCCCACCTGGTTCTCCTCAACCCTGTACTCCAGACCCCTCAGCAGATTTCTTCCCCTTCTTTGGACCTGTTCCAGATCCTCAGTGTCCTTGGAGTAAGGCCCTCAAAACTGAACCCAGTGCTCAGTGGCATTGTGCACAGCACAGGGACACAATCACCTGCTTGTCTGCTGCCCACACCACTGCTGCTCCAGGCCAGGCTGCTGGGGACCTTCTTGGCCACCTGGGCACCCCCTGGCTCATCTGCAGCTGCTGGCATCCAGCACCCCCAGGGCCTTTTCCAGCAGGCAGTTTCCAGCCACTCTTCCCCCATCCTGGAGCACTGATGGGGTTGTTGTGACCCAGGGTCAGGACCCAGCACTTGGCTTTTAAACCTCATACAAGTGACCCTAGCCCATCCCTAGCCCATCCATACAGCCTGTTCAGGTCTCTGCAGAGCCTCCCTACCCTCCACAGACCTGCCACCCAGTTCAGTCATCTGCAAACTTACTGAGATGCAGTTGCTTCCCTCCTCCAGATCAGTGATAAAGATATTCAGGAGAACTGGAATCATGTCTTAGTCTTCTAAGAACTGTGAAGCTCCCCCATGGTTGCTCTGATCACAGGATGTTAGGGGTTGAAAGGGACCTCAAGAGATCATCCAGTCCACCCCCCTGCCAGGGTCACCCAGGGCAGCTCACACAGAACACATCCAGGTGAGGTTGGAAAGTCTCCAGGGCAGGAGGCTCCACCACCTCTCTGGGCAGCCTGCTCCAGGCCTCTGCACCCTCACAGGGACAAAGTTTTCCCTTCTGTTCCCGTGGCACCTCCTCTGCTCCAGCTTGCCCCCAGTGCCCCTTGTGCTGTGCTTGGATATGCCTGAGCAGAGCCTGGCTCCATCCTCCCCTCACTCACCCTTCACAACCATGCAGGTACCTGGAGCTCCCAAATTGTGGGGGTTTGGTCTTTTATCACCTCACAGATGAAGGAGATTCCTTGTTGGCAGCACCAGAAGGAGGCTGATAGAGAGGCTCTCCCAGCATCTTGTGCTTCAGAGCTTGAGAGCTTGAGTCCTAACAGAGTTCAGCCTTTTTTCCCTCCAGAGCTTTCTGCTTTTAAGGGTTTGTTTTGTAGGCTGTTGTGAATGCATTTGCTGCATGCATTAGTCATTTCCAGTACTTAGCTCCTGTGACTGTTACATGGGGAACATTTGGAGCTGGCTATAATTATCTTGTATTATTATTACTATTATTTTTAATGGCCACAGTGCTTTCCTTCCTCTCCAGTTCCCCCAAGCATCTGAGGGATCCTTAAGGTACCTGCAGCAGAGGGCTTTGATCTCTCTCCACCCTGTCTGTTCTCAGCTTTCTGAAGGACTCTCAGCACTGAGGATTTTTTTTTGTCTCTGGGAAGTTTTTGTTCCTCCTGAATGTCTGAAATGGATGCCCCAGGGAAACAGATACCTCAAAGGCATGGCCCCAGCAGAGTCACCATCTCCCTGGTGTCTTGGAGGGCTGGACACCCATGCAGCGTGAAGCAGCTCTGTAAACCTCTAGGAACCAGTGGGGAGAGTTGCTTCCTGGTTTGGTCCCTAGGACAACACAAGAACTGGAAGTCAGCAGTGCTCACCACTGGCTGCTCTGTTCAGTGTCCTGCCCATCCTCCAGGGGGGTTATTTCACTGCTGGTTACAGGTGTGGCAGGTCTGTCAGCCAGCCCTTGGTTTCACTGCTGAGGCTGAGGGAGCTGGGGTTGCTTAGCCTGGAGAAGAGGAGGCTCAGAGGTGACCTCATTGCCCTCTACAGCTACCTGAAAGGTGGTTGTAGCCAGGTGGGGGTTGGTCTCTTCTCCCAGGCAAGCAGCACCAGAACAAGAGGACACAGTATCAAGCTGTGCCAGGGGAGGTTTAGGCTGGAGGTGAGGATAAAGTTCTTCACTGAGAGAGCTGTTGGCCATTGGGATGTGCTGCCCAGGGAGGTGGTGGAGTCCCCATCCCTGGAGGTGTTCAAGAGGGGATTGGATGTGGCACTTGGTGCCATGGTTTAGTCCTGAGATCTGTGGTGATAGGTTGGACTCGATGATCCTCGAGGTCTCTTCCAACCTTGGTTATACTGTGAGACTGTGAGACTGGATGCAGCAGGACTTGATGATCCCAAAGGTCTCTTTCAGCCCCAGCAGTTCATGAGTCTGTGATTTTCTGTTGCTTTAGCTTATTTTTTCCTTGTCTAGAATCCCAGAATTGTTTTGTTTGCAGGAGACCTTTAAGGTCATTGAGTCCAACCATGAACCCAGCACTGCCAGGGCACCATTAAACCATGGCCCTCAGCACCACATCTACACAGCTTTGAGACCTCTCCAAGGATGAGGACTCCACCACTGCCCTGAGCAGCCTGGGCCAGGCCTTGACAACCCTTCTGGGGAAGAAATTGTTCCTCATGTCCAACCTAAACCTCACCTGGGGCAATTTGAGGCTATTTCCTCTTACCCTGTTGCTTGTTCCTTGGGAGGAGAGACCAACCCCTACATGGCTCCAACTTCCTTTCCGGGAGTCAGAGAGCCAGGAGGTCTCCTCTTAGTCTTTTCCAGGCTGAACACCCCCAGCTCCCTCAGCTGCTCCTCCCTCTTCTCCAGACCCTTCCCCAGCTTTGCTGCCCTTCCCTGGACCTGCTCCAGCCCCTCAGTGTCCTTCTCAGAGTGAAGGGCCCAAAACAGGATCCAAGCTGTGGCCTCAGCAGTGCTGAGCACATTGGAAAGCCATAAAGCTTCTGCATTGTCAGCACTTTTTTCCCCTCCAGTGTTTTTTTCCCTTGGTGAGGAGGCTGGAGGGAAGGAGAGAAGATCCTGGTGGTGGTGGTGGTGTGCTCACATCTCTGGGACTATCCAGGGACAGACATTTCTTTGAGCTTCTAATGCAGATACCATGAGTCTCAGCTGTGCTGGAAGACTCTTGGCTGCACCCAGTGTGGCTACTCAGACTGCAGGAGCATCAAGGGAGCTCTGTGCTGATAGTCAGGGCAGTGATGTTCTGCAGATTCCTGCAAGTCCACTCCTGATTGTGGACAGCTCACAGACAGCTGGCAAAGGCAGGCAGTCACACACTGTCAGTGTGCTGCAGGGATGGGCCAGCCTGGGCTGGGAAACTCCAGGGAGTCTGAAAGATAGAAATCCCTGTAGTAGGCCCCCTGGTACCTAAGCTCTAGCTGGGACTTGATCCTTTTAACCCTGCTGAATAAGTATCCCTAGGACAGCAGTGGCTTCCTTGGCTGCTCCTTGTTTGCTGCCTCCATGCTGTCAGAGTTGTTGTGGGTTTAGTTATACAATAGAGAATCAGAGAATGGTCTGGGCCAGAAGGGACCTCCAAAGGTCATCTGGTTCCACTGCCCCACAGCCAGCAGGGTCATCCTCCACTAGAGCAGGTTGCCCAAAGCCCTCTCCAGCCTCACCTTGAATATCTCCAGGGAAGGAGCCTCAACCACCTCCCTAGGCAACCTGTTCCAGTGCTGTAATGTGAAGTGTGTCAGACCAGCTTAACTCATTGGAAAACACAGGAGGGACATGGACCTGATGGAGGAAGTCCAGAGGAGGGCCACAAAGATGATCAGAGGGCTGGAGCACCTCTGCTGTGGGGACAGGCTGAGGGAGCTGGGGGTGTTCAGCCTGGAGAAGAGAAGGCTCCAGGGAGACCTCAGAGCAACCTTCTAGCACCTGAAGGGGCTACAAGATGGCTGCAGAGAGACTGTTCCCAAAGGCCTGCAGGGACAGCCCCAGGGGCAGTGGTTTGCAATGAGAGCAGAGCAGATTGAGATTGGATGTGAGGAACAAGTTGTGCCCCAGGAGGCTGCTGGAACACTGCAGCAGGTTGCCCAGGGAGGTGGTTGAGGCTCCAGCCCTGGAGACATTGAAGGTGAGACTGGACAAGGCTCTGAGAAACCTGCTGTGGTGGAGGGTGTCCCTGCTGACCTTTGTGAAGTCCCTCCCAACCCCACCCATTCCATGAGGGAATGCAAACCACTGCAGTCCAGGCTTGTAGCTGACAATTGCTTTTGCCCTCTTCCCTGCAGGACCCTGGCCACTAAATATAGCCGAGCGCCGGGGTTGATTATGTAAGCTCCCTGTGCTCTGATTAAACAAATCTATTTGCTTGGCCAAGGACTATGAGTTAATTTTCTATTATTGATCCAAAGCATATTTTAGCAGTGATACAGATGACTTATTTGTCTTGCTGCCTGGTGGATTGATTTTTGTCAGCACCTCCTCGGCGGCGATGCCGCGGGGCCGCCTGCGCCCCCAGCAGAGCCAGGCAGGGAGCTGGCAGCAGGCAGAGGTGCCCCAGGTCAGTGTTTAACCATCTTCCTGAACTCCTTTTGTTACTGGGTTTTGGTGGTTTTGTTGTCTGGGACCTCTAGGAGCTAAACCAGACCTCGTTGTTCTCTGCAACCCCCTGAGGGGAGGCTGGAGCCAGCTGGGAGCTGATCTCTTCTCCTGAGGCTCAGAATAAACCTTTGTTTAGAATAAACCAGACCAGGCTGGAAGAGACCTCAAAGATCATGGTGTCCAACCCATCAACCAATCCAACACCACCTAAACAACTAACCCATGGCACCAAGCACCCCATCAAGTCTCCTCCTGAACACCTCCAGGGATGGTGACTCCACCACCTCCCCAGGCAGCCCATTCCAATGGGCAATCACTCTCTGTGTAGAACTTCTTCCTAACATCCAACCTGAACCTCCCCTGGCACAGCCTGAGACTGTGTCTTCTTGTTCTGGTGCTGGCTGCCTGGGAGAAGAGACCAACCTCTGCCTGCCTACAGCCTCCCTTCAAGTAGTTGTAGAGAGTGATAAGGTCTCCCCTGAGCCTCCTCTTCTCCAGGCTAAGCAACCCCAGCTCCCTCAGTCTTTCCTCATAGGGCTGTGCTCCAAACCCCTCACCAACTTGACAGAAGGAGAGGAAATGGCCTGAGATTGAGCCAGGGGAGGCTTAGGGTGGAGATGAGGAAACTTTTCTCTGCTGCAAGAGTGGTCAGGGGTTGGCAGAGGCTGCCCAGGGAGGTGGTGGAGTCCCCATCCCTGGAGGTGTTCCAGAACCCTGTGGCCATGGCACTTGGGGCCAGGGTTTAGTGGCCATGGTGGGCTTGGGTTGATGGTTGGACTCCATGGATGATCTTGGAAGTCTTTTCCACCAAAACAACTCCATGGTTCTGTGAATTTCATTGAACATTTCCCCACCCACTCTCTCTTCCTAGTTAACTCCTGGTCCCTTGTTTTCTGCCTACATGGCATTGCTATTAGAGCAAGGGTAGCCCTGTCCAGGACCCTCAAACAAGCTGCCCTGCCAAGACCTGTGTCAGACTTCATTACTGACCATTTCTGGGAACAAAACAAAGCAAGCCCATCCCTGAGCTACATTCATGTGCTTTGCCATCTATTCATGCACCCTACCCATACAGACCCTCCCCTCCTGGACCCTTCTCATGTGTGTGGCAGCGGGGTGGTCTTACTGCTCATAGAACATCAAACACACTTCTGGTGCATGCTTCATCCTGTGCCTTGGGGAGGTGATGGAGCTCCACCAACCTGGGAGTGAGGCAGGGCAGTGGGGGGAGGCAGCAGAGCTGTGTGCAGCTCAAGGGGCCAGCAAGTCTGGCCCCATCCTCTCTGTTTGGATAACACTTCAGAAGCAAAGTGAGGTTCCCTGAATTACTGATTTACAGCTTAGGGCCATAAAAGGAGCTAAGCCCAGAGAAAAGAGCAGAAGATGAGATGGGCTTTATTTGGAAGCCTTGAAACTTGAACACACACAGACTGAGGGAACTGATAGCACAGCTCTGCACATGGGGTAAGAGAAGGGGAAATTCCCTGCTCTGGGGCCGGGCCTGGCTGCAGGTTGAAGAGCTGGTGTCCATCTCCTCACCACTGGTGAAGCCTCACCTTGAATCCTGGGTTCAGTTTTGGGCTCCTCACCCCAAGAAGGACATTGAGGGGCTGGAGCAGGTCCAGAGAAGGGCAGCAGAGCTGGGGAAGGGTCTGGAGAACAGGGCTGGGGAGGGGCAGCTGAGGGAGCTGGGGGTGTTCAGTGTGGAGAAGGGGAGGCTAAGGGAGACCTCATTGCTCTCTGCAGCTCCCTGAGAGGAGGCTGGAGCCAGGTGGGGGCTGGGCTCTGCTCCCTAGGATCAGGTGATGGGATGAGAGGAAATGTCCTGAAGTTGTGCCAGGGGAGGGTTAGGTTGGAGATGAGGAAAACTTTCTCTGCTGCAAGAGTGGTCAGGGGTTGGCACAGGCTGCCCTGGGACATGGCACTTAGGGACATGGTTTAGTGGTGGTCTTAGGCTGATGGTCCAGTTCTGGTGTCCCAGCAGAAAGACAAAGAGCTGTTGGAGTGACTCCAGAGGAGGCCACAAAGATGATCTAAGCAGCTCTGCTGTGAGGACAGGCTGAGGGAGCTGGGGGTGTGCAGCCTGGAGGAGAGAAGACTCTGGGGAGAGCTCAGAGCTACCTGCCAGTCCCTGAAGGGATCCTGCAGGAAGGCTGCAGAGGGACTTTTCATGAGGGTGTCTGGAGACAAGTCAAGGGGAAATGATTTGAAGCTGAGGGAGAGCAGGGTTAGAGTGGAGCTGAGGAAGAAGTTCTTCAGTGCAGGGGTGGTGAGACTCTGGCACAGGCTGCCCAGGGTGATTGTCCTAAGTGGCTCCATTCTTTCCTCACTTAGTAGGGGACTATGAGAGCTGCTCCCTGCCATGACTGACAGGCTGCCTGTCTCCTCAGAGCCTACAGCAGGTACAAATGAGCCAGTGAAAGAATCCTTTGTGGCAAAGCCCAGCAGCAGGAGGTGCTGCTTGCTGCAGGCTCCTGAAGGACAGCAGTGCAGCGTTTTCTGCTGTAACCTTTTACACCCTGGTTTGCAGCAACATTCCTCAGATTCTCTCCTGCCCTCCCCACAGCTGTTTAGCCTTTAAAATGCTGCTGGGGTGAAACAGCAGCAGCCTTGACCAGCATTTCAGGCTGGGGGGTGGAACTGCTCCGTTCTCCTGCTCCAGCAGTTCATGCACCAGGTTTAGTGCCTCTGCAGAAGGGGAGTTGGAACTGGAAATGAGAGTTTGCTGCTGCTGAAGACAACTCCTCCATGTTTCTACTGCAACATCTCCTCCCCTGGCACAGTTTCAGGCCGTTTCCTCTTGATTCTCTGCTGGTACAGGTGACTGGAGTGGAGCTGCACTGAGCTAACTGGGGCCAACCTCCCCAGCGCTCCACTGAGTCAAACTCCTGAGGGTAACCAGAGGCTGAGGCTGCTTTTGGGGGTTTCCCAGGGGAGTGAGAGCAGATCTTGAGGAAAGAAGTGAGAAAGGAGACTCTTTGCTCTGCAGAGCAGGAGGTGGTTGTGTGTCCCAGGCATGGTCTCCACTGGTGAGGAGTGGTGCTTGTTGTGCAGCTGGGGACAATGCCTGTCCTCCTTCCTCCAGTTCCTTTGCTCTCTCCTGTGAACTCCCACTCCCTCCTTTGCTTCTTTCTGCCTGCTCTCTTCTGCAGCTTTGTCCCTCTGATCAGCAAGACTCAGGCTATTGATAGCTGAAACTGCAAGATGGTGCCATGATTGCAGTTTGAGAGCAGTAGCCTTTCCATTCAGAGCCAGGCTGGGACAAATGGGGAAGAGAGAAAACCCTCTGGGTAATTGAATACATTATGATAAAGGCAGCAATCATCCTGCCTGTTAATCTTCAGCACAGCTCCTGGGAAAGGTGAAGCCTCCCCAGAATGGACAGTAAACACCTCTCCCCTCATGCTTGATGCTATTTGCAGCCCATTTGTTGGATAGAAGGACATCAGCTGCCTGTATCAAAGCCCAGGTAATGCTGTTTGCTGCCATAGCCAGAAGGAAATCCTTGCTTGAGTTGCTAGCAGAGAACAGGGACACCAGCTCTGTTCACTGCTGAAGCCCAAAGCAGCTGAGGCAGTCCCCAGATCAAGCTCCCACTTCAAATACAGTGGGAAAAGCAGGGAAATGCAGAAGAGCAGTCCCCAAATGCAGCTCTGAGGGCAGAGGCAACATTTAGCTCTTCCTTTGCAGGCTGCCTGTGTCCCTGGTAGAGATAGAGGCAAAGAGCAAAAATAGAATGCACTTTTTTCACCAGATTCTATCACTGAATAACTCCGTGGTGCTGTCCATCACAAACCACTGAGCAGATGCTAGAGGAGCCTTTGACAGCTGTCAGCAGCCCAGGAGGCAGCCATGTGCTGGGCTGCATCAAAGGCAGCGTGGCCAGCAGGACCAGGGAGGACATTCTGCCCCTCTGCTCTGCTCTGCTCTGCTCTGCTCTGCTCTGCTCTGCTCTGCTGAAACCCCAGCTGCAGTCCTCTGTCCAGCTCTGCTGTCCCCATCACAAGAAGGGCATGGAACTGTTGGAGAGGGTCCAGCAAGATGATCAGAGGGCTGGAGAACCTCTCCTGTGGGGACAGGCTGGGAGAGTTGGAGCTGTTCAGCCTGGAGAAGAGAAGGCTCCAGGGAGACCTCAGAGCAACCTTCCAGTTCCTGAAGGGCTCCAGGAGAGCTGGGGAGGGACTTGTGACAAGGGCTGGGAGTGCCAGGACAAGGGGCAGTGGCTTTGAGCTGGGAGAGAGGAGATTGAGACTGGAGATGAGGAAGAAATACTTGGAAGTGAGGCTGGGGAGACTCTGGCACAGGCTGCCCAGGGAGGCTGTGGCTGCCTCCTGCCAGGAGGCATTCAGGCCCAGGCTGGATGAGGCCCTGAGCAGCCTGTGCTGGTGGGAGGTGTCCCTGCCCATGGCAGGGGGTTGGAGCTGGCTGAGCTTTGTGGTCCTGTCTAAGCCAGCCCATTGTGTGATTCCATGCTGTCCAGGTGCCTGTTAGATGTGTGCTGGGAGACACAGAGCAGCAGCTTGTTAAAACAGTAAAGTGGCCTTGTGAAAATCTTTATCCTGTTCCAAGCCAGTAAATGCTTCAGGAGGCCATTGCAGGATGTTGTGCTCCATGGTACCAACTACCAAAGGCAGAATGAGAGAGGGACAGAGAACTCAGAGGATTTGAGCTTTCAGCTGAGGTTGAAACAGGTACAGATTCCTCTCCTTCTGTCTGTTCTGTTTGCCCTGATGCATGCTCAGACCACTGGCAAATGAGCATTCTCCAGAAGGTGGGAGCTGAGGGTCTGTGCTTGCTGTGGTGGCAAACATTTACCCCTCAGAGATACCTGTGGAGAGACACCTGCTCAGAAATTGCCTCCCGGGCTGCTTTCAAGCTGCCTTAAATGTCCCTCACTGAGCACAGGCTGAGGCAAGGACAGGAAAGCATCTCAGAGTGGGCAGACCTCGACTGTCCCAGCTCCTGCACTCCCCTTGCTCCTTCTGCAGATAAGGAGAGGAGATGCTCAGTGTCTCTGCAGTGGAGCTCCTGGAGATGGATCTGGAAGCTGTGTGTTGCTATAGTAAAAGCTGTGAGCAGGGTCCAATGTTTGAGGTTATTTTTGGTTTAAGGAAAACAAACCTACAGAAATATGTAATTTTAGCATTGCTGGAGAATGAGGGAAGGTTGTTCATTTGAGAGGCTCAGCTGCTCAGAGCCGGGACTGGGAGCAGTGGCTGACAGCCCCCAGGCTGTGCTGCCAGCCAGCCAGGCCTGGCCAGGCTGCAGAACTGGGCACAGGGAACCTCATGGAGCTCAGCAAGGGCAAGGGCAGGGTCCTGGCCCTGGGGAGGAACAACCTCCTGCAGCAGCACAGCTGAGGGGGGACCTGCTGGGAAGCAGCTCCAAGGAGAAGGAGCTGGGAGTGCTGGGGGACAACAAGGTCCCCAGGAGGCAGCAATGTGCCCTGGGGGCCAGTGGTGTCCTGGGTGCATGAAGTGTGGCCAGCAGGGCAAGGGAGATTCTTCTCCCCCTCTATTCTGCCCCAGCCAGGCCACATCTGGAGTGCTGGGTCCAGTTCTGGGCTCCCCAGTTGAGGAGAGACAGAGAACTGCTGGAGAGAGTCCAGGGGAGGCTGCAGAGCTGCTGAGGGGCCTGGAGCAGCTCTGGGAGGAGCAAAGGCTGAGAGCCCTGGGGCTGAGAGCCTGCAGAAGAGCAGCACCAGAGGGGAGCTGAGCAATGCTCAGCAAGAGCTAAAGGAGCTGTGGGGGGCAAGAGGCTGGGTCCAGGCTCTGCTGAGTGGTGGCCAGGGCCAGGCCAAGGGGCAGCAAGGGGCAGAGAGTGGAGGCCAGGAGGTTGGATGTGAAGAGGAGGAGAAAGTTGTTTGGTGTGAGGGTGCTGGAGGCCTGGAGCAGGCTGCCCAGAGAGGTTGTGGAGTGTCCTTGTGTGGAGAGCTTCCAACCCCCCCTGGGCACTGTGCTCCTGGGCAAGCTGCTGTGGGTGCCCTGCTGGAGCAGGGCTTGGCCTGGATGATCTCCAGAGGTCTCTTCCAGCCCCTCCCTGCTGGGACTCAGATTGTGTGCAGTAATCTTTGAGGTGTGACATTGTCACCCTAAAACATGAATGCCAAGCAATGCAACAAGTGCTGCATGCCCTGATCCTGCACAGTGTGACTCCAGTGACCCTACTGATGCAGGTAAAGTGGCTGAGTCTCAAATGACAGAGAATTCTTCCTGCTGCTGATTCCTCACAGGTTGAAGCATTGCCACCCCTAGCAAAGAAGAATGACACCTGTGCTGCCTGCAATTATGGTTTCTAATTCAGGATCAATTCTCTATTTGATCTGCATCAGTACAAATGACTGAATTGTTGCAGGTGCTGGATTTCCAAGGTGCCAAACTGTCTGTTCTCACTCTGATTGATTTGAAGAAACAATTCTGAGAGGGTTTGTGGCAGCTGTGGAGCAGCAGATTCCATCAGTGAAGACCTGCTTCAGAGAATCACAGAATGGCTTGAGTTGGAAGGGACCTTAAAGATTCATGGAATGATTTGGCTTGGGAAGATCACAGGGTCACAGATGTCAGGGGTTGGAAGGGACCTCTGGAGATCTTCCAGTCCACCTCCCCTGCCAGAGCAGGAGCAGAGAATCCAGCTCAGGTCACACAGGAACACATCCAGATGGGGCTGGAAAGGCTCCAGAGAAGGAGACTCCACAACCTCTCTGGGCAGCCTGCTCCAGGCCTCTGGGAGCCTCACAGGGAAGAAGTTCCTCCTCCTGTTGAGGTGGAACCTCCTGTGCTGCTGGTCCCTTTGTCCTATCCCAGGGCACAAGTGAGCAGAGCCTGCCCCTGTGCCCTCCTTCTTAACCCCCAGCCCTCAGCTATTGACAGGCATTGGAAGGGATCCTTTATGTTTCATTTGATGGGTTGGGTTGGAAGAGACTTTAGATATCATCCAGTTCCAACCCTCAGCAGGGACACCTTTCACCAGCACAGCTTGCTCAAGGCCTCATCCAGCCTGGCTTTAAACACCTCCAGGGATAAGGTGTCTGTAACTTCTCTGGGCAGCCCATTCCAGTGTCTCACAACACTCACAGTGAAGAACGTCTTCCTGATGGCCAGCCTGAATCTCCTCTGCTCTGCTTTCAGTTCTTGCTTTATACTTTGGTGCACTTCTTTTCCAAGTGGACCAAAGCAGGCAGGTTCTGCTCCTGTGCATGGGAGCAGAGCACCCCCAGGGTGCAGACACAGCCTGCAGCAGCACTGCAGGACCACAGCCTCCAGCCCAGCTGCCGAAGGAGATGAAGCTGCCCTCAGCTTGTGGTCTGGTTTACTGCCAGCCTGCTTGGGGATCACTTTGCAGTTCCCCTCCTAAATTAAGTTGGAAGCTGATGATAGACTTCAGCAGTAATTAACAGCCTTAGAAAGCTGGCACAGGCAGCTCTGGTGGAGCTTGCAGGGATTGGCAGGAGGGAGGCAGGCAAACAATGCATGGGAGTGGGGGGCTGCAGGCTGGGAGGGCAGCCCTTGCCTCTGCACTTGCTGCTCGGCTGCATGGCTGCCAAACATCCACTGCCTGCATTTCATGGGTGGGCTGGAAGGTGAAGAGGGCATTGAGGAGAGAAGAGACTGACTTAGAGTGCAGGAGGAAGTAGCAGTGGGGGACAGCTACAGAGCCCAGCTGGGACCACTGAGGTTATTGACTAGGAAGTGTCCCAACAGCTTACAGTGAGCAGTGGCTAGGAGGCAGAGCTTGGTTTGTGCTGGGGCTGTGCTGTCCACTGACTCACCTGAGAGCATCACAGGAGGCAGAGGGGAAGCTTTCAGGGCATGGGGCCCAGCTCTGCTCCTCCCACAGCAGGGTTTCTCATAATGCTGACTTGGTGCTTCCTGGTGAGGATTTTGATCACTGTGGGAGTCCTGCAGCCCCCAAACTGTGGAGCTGGGTGAGAATGGGTTCAGCCTGGAGAAAAGGAGGCTGAGGAGAGCCCTCCCTGAAGAGAAGCTGGAGCCAGGAGGAGGCCAGCCTCTTCTCCCTGCTGGGAAGCCACAGGAGCAGTGGAAATGGTTGTAGGCTGTGCCAGGGGAGGCTCAGGCTGAGACCAGGAAATGCTTCTTCAGTGAAAGGGTTCTCAGACATTGGGACAGGCTGCCCAGGGAGTCACCATCCCTGGGGCTGTTCCAGCAGCCTGTGGACCTGGTGCTTAGGGACATGGTTTGGGGATGACCTTGCAGTGCTGGGTTGAAGGTTGGACTGGATGAGCTGGAAGGTCTCTTCCAACAGATATATTCTGTGATCCTGTGTCTCCACTTGCCCCCACCACTTCAGAGGCTGTTTTCCTGCTCCAGGGCAGTGCAGAGCACCTTTGTGGAGCTCCCAGCACTGAGTCAGTCTGTGCAATTTGGCACAGATGAGAACTGTAGCTGACATCTAAAGCTCCTGGCACCAGGAGGAAACACCCAGACAGCAGGGCATGGACCCAGGGCTCTGCAGCTCCCACCTGCCCTGCAGGGACATTTTCTGAGAGTCAGTGAAGTTGATGGCAGGTGAGAAATCATAGAATCATGGCAAGGTTTGGGTGGGAAGGGACCTTGCAAGGCCATCCAGTCCAAACCCTGCAGGCAGCAGGGACAGCTGCAGCCAGAGCAGGTTGCTCAGAGCCCCAAACACCTGACCTGCACTGGTGCCAGCCATGGGGCAGCTCCCAGCTCTCTGGGCAGCCTGGGCCAGGCTCTCCCCACCCTCAGTGTAAATAATCACAGAATCATAGGGCTTGGACAGGTCCTCTGAAGATCATTGAGTCCAACCACCCTGCCAGAGCAGGGTCACCCAGGGCAGCCACACTGGAACACATCCAGATGGGTCTTGAGACTCCACAGCCTCTCTGGGCAGCCTGCTCCAGGCCTCCAGCACCCTCACACCAGAGAGGTTTCTCCTCATGTCGAGGTGGAACCTCCTGGGTTCCAGCTTATGTCTCTTCTTGTCATGTCAGTGGGCACCACCACAAAGAGCCTGGCACCTTCACCCCACCCCTCAGATATGTATGGGCATTGAGTTGGGGCTGTTCAGTCTGGAGAAGAGAAGGCTCCCAGGTGACCTCATTGTGGCCTTCCAGGATCTGAAGGGGGCTACAGGAAGGCTGGGGAGGGACTGCTCAGGATCTCAGGCAGTGATAGGACTAGGGGGAATGGAATGAAGCTGGAGGTGGGGAGATTGAGGCTGGAGGTGAGGAGGAAGTTCTTCCCCATGAGAGTGGTGAAGCCCTGGAATGGGTTGTGCAGGGAGGTGGTTGAGGCCCCAGCCCTGGAGGTGTTTAAGGCCAGGCTGGCTGAGGCTCTGGCCAGGCTGATCTAGTGTGGGGTGTCCCTGCTCATGGCAGGGGGCTTGGAACTGGCTGATCCTTGTGGTCCCTTCCAACCCTGCCTGATTCTGTGATTCTGATTCTGTGATTCTGTGATCAGAGTCCCCCTGGGGCTGCTTTCCAGGCTCAGCAGCCCTGGGGCTCTCAGCCTCCCTTCTGTCCAGCCTAGATGCCTGTTCCTCCTGCTCCTGCTAGGATCAAAAAGCAGCAAGGGGCTGGAAAAGCTGGGAAGCAGCGAGGGCCTGGCTGTGTGTGAGGGGGGAGCAGCTTTCTGAGTGCTTGGATCCTTGGGAAGAATCATTTGCTGATGGAATCCAGCTGCAGAGCACAGCCCAGAGAAGGGAGGTGAGCAGAGGCCCAGGGAACAGCAGGTTTCATAATGATGCTGCCCCTCCATGTGATTAATAAGGCTGCTGATTTCCCAGGTCTTATCAGGCAGCTCTAGCAGTGTTTTGTCTGTTTGTTATCTCCATTGTGGGCTGTACCAGGGGCAGATAAATGGAAATACCATGGAGGAGACAGGAAACAAAACAGAAACAATCAAACATGTTTATCACTGGAGCATTGCAGTGGCTGCTGTGGCAGACACCAGATGAATTATGCAATACATAACTTAATTCTCTGGGCCACAGATGTTTCATTTTTCCCCTGCTAGAGGATGATTGAACCTTGAATGACAGTTTCAGGCAGTCTTTGATTGCTCTCTGGGTCACAGGCTTGATATGACCTGCATTTGGGTTGCTTTCTACATGCTGTTGCTGTATAAAACATGTAGAGTTGACATCATGTTGGCTGCTCAAGGCCAAGCCAGGAGTAATTCCATGCTCTTGATGTGCTTTGTGAGGGAGGGAGGGAGAGGGAAGGGTGCCTGTGTTTAAATTCTGCTGGGTTGTTGAATCAGCTGAAGTCAGGAGAGGGGAATTGCAGCAAGCTCCTTCAATTTGCAGCAGGAGGCACGAGGAAAGGGAGAGTTTGCCTCATCTCTGTCGTCCTGCATCGCTGGAAAGTCCTCAGAGCTGTGCTGTTGGACCAGGCAGTGACTCCTGCTGCCCAGGGCAGAGCACAGAGCAGGCTCCTAGCGCCCAGGGAGGCAGCTGGAGGTGTCACAGTATCACCAAGGGTGGAAGAGACCTCAAAGATCATCGAGTCCAAGCTGTCACCACAGACCTCATGACTAAACCATGGCTCCCAGTGCCACATCCAATCCCTTCTTGAACACCTCCAGGGATGGGGACTCCACCACCTCCCTGGGCAGCACATCCCAAGGGCCAATCTCTCTTGCTGGGAAGAACTTCTTCCTCACCTCCAACCTAAACCACCCCTGGCACAGCTTGAGGCTGTGTCCTCTTGTTCTGGTGCTGGCTGCCTGGGAGAAGAGACCAACCCCCACCTGGCTCCAACCTCCCTTCAGGGAGTTGGAGAGAGCAAGAAGGTCTCCCCTGAGCCTCCTCTTCTCCAGGCTAAGCAACCCCAGCTCCCTCAGCCTCTCCTCACAGGGCTGTGCTCCAGACCCCTCCCCAGCTTTGTTGCCCTTCTCTGGACACCTTCAAGTCTCTCAGTGTCCTTCTTGAACTGAGGAGCCCAGAGCTGGACACAGGATCTGGAGATAGATCTGGAGGGGCTGGAAGGTGTCCAGAGAAGGGCCCTGAGGAGGAGCAGAGGGCTGGAGCTGCTCTGCTGTGAGGACAGACTGAGGGAGTTGGGGTTGTGCAGGCTGGAGAGGAGAAGGCTCCCAGGAGACCTCATTGTGGCCTTCCAGGATCTGCAGGGGGCTCCAAGAAAGCTGGGGAGGGACTTTTGAGGGTGTCAGGGAGGGATAGGACTGGGGGGGATGGAGCAGAACTAGAAGTGGGGAGATTGAGATTGGATGTGAGGAAGAAGTTGTTCCCCAGGAGGGTGGTGAGAGCCTGGCACAGGCTGCCCAGGGAGGTGGTGGAAGCCTCCTGCCTGGAGGTGTTTGCAGCCAGGCTGGAGGTGGCTGTGAGCAACCTGCTGTGGTGTGAGGTGTCCCTGCCCATGGCAGGGGGGTTGGGACTGGATGATCCCTGGGGTCCCTTCCAACCCTGACAGTTCTGTGACATCCGGGATGATCAGCTCTGGACACTCTGGGCTGAGGCTAGCACAGCTTGCAGGCCTTTGCAGAGTAAAGCTAACACACCCAGGTTGCCCAGAGGGGTGGGAGGTGCCCCATCCCTGGAGCCACTCCAGGTCAGGCTCTGTGGGGCTCTGAGCATCCTGCTCTAGCTGCTGACTGCAGGGGGTTGGCCTAGATAGCTTTGCATGGTGCCAAAGCAGTCTGGGATTCTGGGTTGGATCAGGAGCCCAGGATTTATTGCACTGCTTTCTGGAATGATGGCTGGGCACAGAGTCCCCAGGAGACCTGCTCAAGGCACAGCACAAGCTGAGTGAGAGCTGGTTGGCAGTGTGGGGAGCTGAGACTCAAGCTGGCCATGGTGCTGTGTAGGTGCTTAGGAGAGCAGCATTGCCACCAGCTGTGCCAGATGTGCCATCTGTTTCTGTTGGGCTACTTCCTAATGCTGCCAGTTCACCTTCTCTCTATCCCAGCTGCTTTTGTTCAGAGCTCTTCTCTGGTTTGCAGGGTGTGCCAGGGTGGTGTGCCTGCAGCCCCATGGCAGTCACACCTCTGGCTTTCCATCAGTTGATGCTTCCTGCTGCATCTAACTCAGATCTGTGCCCTGTGTGGTTTTCCTGAGCAGATCAAGTGGAGCCTCTGACATCAGCTCCTGCCTGCAGAAACTGCTGAAGAAAACACTGCTGATCCTCACAAGCCCTGCTCCCTGGTGTGCCACTGGGATGAAGCTGATTCCTCTTGTCTTTAACACTTCATAATTGCAGAGATGATTTTCTTACCCTTGAAACCCAGACTTAAGCCATGAGAGGGAAAGCAAAGTGCTGTGCTGGTTTTCCTGGAAAGCAGCTTTCCTCCAGCCTGCAAAGTGCTTTGTTTGAGGTGCTCAAGGTGATTCTTGTCCTCTGTGGCCAGGGCTTGCTCAACCTCTTGGGCTTGAGAAGCAGTTTCTGTAACACTTCTTCGTGTCTCATGGTCACTTGGCATCTTTCAAGTGCCTGGGACATGGTTCCTTCAATGATCACAAGGATCCTGCCTGTAGCTGTGTGGCTGCTCAGTCCTGCTCCCTGCAGGGTTCTGCTCTGGTGTGCTTGCTGAGAGAGCTTCACATGGGAAGTGCTTTGGTCTTCAGCATCAACCTCTGTGTGATTCATAGACTGGCAGAATGGGTTGGAAGGCACCTTCATAGTATCATAGGATCAGGCAGGGGTGGAAGGGACCACAAGGATCAGCCAGTTCCAACCCCCCTGCCATGGGCAGGGACACCCCACACTAGATCAGCCTGGCCAGAGCCTCAGCCAGCCTGGCCTTAAACACCTCCAGGGACAGGGCCCCAACCACCTCCCTGCACAACCCATTCCAGGGCTTCACCACTCTCATGGGGAAGAACTTCCTCCTCACCTCCAGCCTCAATCTCCCCACCTCCAGCTTCATTCCATTCCCCCTAGTCCTATCACTGCCTGAGATCCTGAGCAGTCCCTCCCCAGCCTTCCTGTAGCCCCCTTCAGATCCTGGAAGGCCACAATGAGGTCACCTGGGAGCCTTCTCTTCTCCAGACTGAACAGCCCCAACTCCTTCAGTCTGTCCTCACAGCAGAGCAGCTCCAGCCCTCTGCTCATCCTCCTGGCCCTGCTCTGGACACCTTCCAGCACCTCCACATCCCTCTTGCAATAGGGGCTCCAGAACTGGAGGCAGTACTCCAGGTGGGGTGTCCCCAGAGCTGAGCAGAGGGGGAGAATCACCTCCCTTGCCCTGCTGGCCACACTTCTGCTGCAGCCCAGGATCTGGTTGGCTTTGTGGGCTGCAAGTGCACACTGAGAGCTCCTGGTGAGCTTCTCCTCCCCCAGCACCCCCAAGGCTCTCTCCTCAGGGCTGCTTTCCAGCCAGTCACCTTAAAGATCAAGCCACCTTAAAGCTCATCCAGTTCCTTAAAGCTCCTCCAGTGCCTTAAAGCTCCTCCAGCTCCAGCCCCCTGCCCAGGGCAGGGACACCTCCCACCAGCACAGGCTGCTCAAGGCCTCATCCAGCCTGGCCTTGAACACCTCCAGGCAGGAGGCAGCCACAGCCTCCCTGGGCAGCCTGTGCCAGAGTCTCCCCAGCCTCACTGCGGAGAGTTTCTCCCCAATATGATGCACAAGGCCAGCAGTGAGAGGAGAAAGAATTCATTCAAATCAAAGCAAACCAGCCTGAGAAGGCCAGCACTGAGTCTCTGCTTTCTGCTGGGGGAGGAACTTGATTTAGTGTGAGATAACAGCAGGGAGAGGTCTGGACAGTGTGCAGCACCCGTTGAAGCCTTCCCCAGATGGATCCAGGTGATGGATGGTGGCATGGCTGGAGCACCTGGAGCCACCACTTCTTTGATCTCTCAATTGAAAGCCTTCACTGCTTAGCAAAGAGAAGGGTTTTTTTTCCCTCCCTTCAGCTGGGTTCCTGGGAAAGGCAACACCCAATTCATTACTGAAGTTGGTGGATTTATGAATCCCTGAACAGAGAAATTCTTTTACAAGAGGCCAGGATTTATCTGACACTGAAAAAAAAGGGATTATCTGATCTGAGGATCCTGAGAGGGCTGCCTTGAAAGGAAATATTAACCTAGGGCTCTGGCAATTTGAAAAGTAGATTTGAGCACTCAGGAGTAAGAAGTGTGTGAGGTCTTGCCCCTTGGCTGCTGGACTGCTTCTGCTGAAACAGCTTTCCACCCCCCTCCTTTCTTTGCACAGCCCTGTGTGTCTTTTGGAGGCTGGGTGAGCAGCCCAGGTGGATTTGCCTAACAGAGATGGTTCATAGAATTAATGGATTTAAAGAATGGCTTAGTTTGGAAGGGACCTCAAAGCTCATCCAGTTCCAGCCCCCTGCCATGGGCAGGGACACCTCCCACCAGCACAGGTTGCTAAGGGCCTCATCCAGCCTGGCATTGAGCACCTCCAGGGAGGAGAACATCCAACAAGCTCCCTGGGCAACCTCAGGTTGCCCAGGGAGCTTGTTGGATGTTCTCCTCCCTGGGGATGTTCACCCCCAGAAGGCCTTAACTTGAACACCTCCATGCAGGGCACAGCCATAGCCTCCCTGGGCAGCCTGTGCCAGTCTCCCCAGCCTCACTCTCAAGAATCTCTTCCTCATCTCCACTCTCAGTCTCTCCTCTCCCAGCTCAAAGCCATTGTTCCTCATCCTGGCACTCCCAGCCTTTGTCCCAAGTCCCTCCCTAGCTCTCCTGGAGCCCTTCAGGTACTGGAAGGTTGCTCCAAGGTCTCCCTGGAGCCTTCTCTTCTCCAGGCTGAACAGATCCAACTCTCTCAGCCTGTCCCCACAGGAGAGGTTCTCCCGCCCTCTGATCATCTTGGTGGACCCCCTCCAACAGCTCCTGTGCTGGTGGCACCAGTACTAGAGGCAGTGCTGCAGGTGGCTGCTGGATTAGAATCACCATGTCCCTCCCCAGCCTTCCTGTAGCCCCCTTCAGATCCTGGAAGGCCACAATGAGGTCACCTGGGAGCCTTCTCTTCTGCAGACTGAACAGCCCCAACTCCTTCAGTCTGTCCTCAGCCTGAGATGCGGTGCTGAGGGCTGTGGTTTCATGGTGGCCTGGCTGAGCTGGGTTCTGGGTTGAACTTGATGATCTTGGAAGTCTTTTCCACCCTTAATGACTCTCTGATCCCAAAGAGCTCTTCACATTTTCCTTTGCTAACAGAGTCAGTTCTAGGCTCAGCTGCCTCTGCTTTTAAGAGCTGAAGCTGTTTGCCTCATTTGGCCAAGCCCTGCTCCCTGGCAATCCCAGGTCCATGCCACAAGTAGGATTTGGCTTTTTCTCTTAATTAAACACAACTGCACATTAGTTGTTAATGTCTGCTTTTAGTCTGCAATTGCCTGCCTCAGTGTTTTGAGTCATTAGAAGGCTTTAACAAGCCCCAGTGGCTCCAGAGACCATGTGCTCTGTCCAGTAAACTCAGCCCTGTTTGGAAAGAAAACAAATCTGAGGGGGGTGGAAAAAAAAAGGTGCTGTTTTATTGCCAGAGCCTAATACTCATCATCTGCCCTGCTAGGGAAGTTTCTTGGCCACCTCACTGCCTGCCATTTCCACAGTGTCATCTGCAGTGTGCAGTTCTCCCATGTATGAGGAATCCAGCAGCAGTTTCCTTCAAGGTTCAGTAGGTTTGAATGCTGGGGGGGGTGGGTGGGCTGTAGGCAGGAGATTTGGCACAGCACTCACTTGTCATCTTCATAAAAAAAGGGAGTTGTTTCTGCCTCCTTAAGCTGGGATCTAAATGAAGGAGTTGGATCAAGGCAGATTTGAATCATGAAGTCCAGGTTCTTCTTGCTCTGCTGTGGTCTGACTTCATTTGCTTCACAGGAGCAACCCAGCTGCTTCCATCTCCCCAGCTCCTCAGTGCTTTTGCTTCTTACAGAGCCATAGAATCATGGAATTGTCAGGGCTGGAAGGGTCCAGTTCCAACACCTCACTCAGCTTGTGCTGTGCCTTGAGCAGGTCTCCTGGGGACTCTGTGCCCAGCCATCAAGCTGCACATTCCAGAAAGCAATGTAATCCTGGGCTCCTGATCCAACTAAGAATCCCAGACTGCTTTGGGACCTTGCAAGACCCCTAGTCCAACCCCCCTGCAGTCAGCAGCTAGAGCAGAATGCTCAGAGCCCCACAGAGCCTGACCTGGAGTGGCTCCAGGGATGGGGCACCTCCCACCTCTCTGGGCAACCTGGGTGTGTTATCTTTACTCTGCAAAGCTGTGCTAGCCTCAGCCCAGAGTGTCCAGAGCTGATCATTCTGGATGTCACAGTCTCACAGTCTCACAGTATAACTAAGGTTGGAAGAGACCTGGAGGATCAAGTCCAAGCTGTCACCACAGACCTCATGACTAGACCATGGCACCAAGTGCCACATCCAATCCCCTCTTGAACACCTCCAGGGATGGGGACTCCACCACCTCCCTGGGCAGCACATCCCAGTGGCCAACAGCTCTCTCAGTGAAGAACTTTCTCCTCACCTCCAGCCTAAACCTCCCCTGGCACAGCTTGAGACTGTGTCCTCTTGTTCTGGTGCTGGGGGCCTGGGAGAAGAGACCAACCCCCACCTGGCTACAACCTCCCTTCAGGTAGTTGTGGAGGTCAATGAGGTCTCCCCTGAGCCTCCTCTTCTCCAGGCTAAGCAACCCCAGCTCCCTCAGCCTCTCCTCACAGGGCTGTGCTCCAGACCCCTCCCCAGCTTTCTTGCCCTTCTCTGGACACCTTCAAGTCTCTCAATGTCCTTCTTGAACTGAGGAGCCCAGAACTGGACACAGGACTCAAGGTGTGGCCTAAGCAGTGCTGAGCACAGGGCAGGATTACCTCCCTGCTCCTGCTGGCCACACTCTTCCTGATGCAGGCCAGGATGCCCTTGGCCTTCTTGGCCCCCTGGGCACACTGCTGGCTCATCTTCAGGCAGCTGTCAATCAGCACCCCCAGGTCCCTCTCTGTTTGGCAACTCTCAGCCACTCTGACCCCAGCCTGTAGCTCTGCCTGGGGTTGCTGTGGCCAAAGTGCAGCCCCTGGCACTTGGACTTGTTGAATGCCATCCTGTTGGCCTCTGCCCATCTGTGCAGCCTGGCAAGGTCCCTCTGCACAGAACTGTCAGGGTTGGAAGGGACCCCAGGGATCATCCAGTCCCAACCCCCCTGCCATGGGCAGGGACACCTCACACCACAGCAGGTTGCTCACAGCCACCTCCAGCCTGGCTGCAAACACCTCCAGGCAGGAGGCTTCCACCACCTCCCTGGGCAACCTGTGCCAGGCTCTCACCACCCTCCTGGGGAACAACTTCTTCCTCACAGCCAAGCTCAATCTCCCCACTTCCAGTTTTGCTCCATTCCCCCCCCCCCCCCAGTGCTGCTTGTGCTGCTGCAACCTCATCACTTAAAGAGAGAACTGAGCCTTTCTGGGCTGTTTTTATTTCCCAGGAGCAATTGAATTGAAAAGTGCTGGGCTGGTTCCTGGTGGGGCTTTAAATTCCTTCAGTTGTTTGGTTGGGTTTTTTTTTCCCCCCTCTTTTATGGATGGCATGTTAGCTCTGAGGGCTCTTTCTTGACTGGTAAAAGCTTATTCCTTGTAAAATCTATAGCTTCTAATGCATTTCTGTGTTTCACTTCAAACACAGTGGCAAGAGGAGAAATAATGGAATATTTCATGGTCCTGCTGTTTCAACAGCTCAGATTCTTTTTACTCGCTGATGCTTGCACTGTGCCTCCAAAAGCTTGGCCTGAAAATTGATTTCCCCAACTCCTAAGCCTGACAGTGTTGAAAGAGCAAGCTGCCTGTGACACAAAGTGAAGGCCTGGCTTGCTGACATGATTACTTCTCCTCTAACACAGAGATTATATGGAATTAGATCAGATAAATCAAAGAATCCCTGCATGGAGGGGTTGGAAGGGACCTCTGGAGATCCTCCAGTCCCCTTTCTGAGAGGTTTTGTTGGCATATTCATGGAATCATGGAATTGTCAGGGCTGGAAGGGACCTCAAGGATCAGCCAGCTCCAACCCCCCTGCCATGGCCAGGGACACCTCACACTGCAGCAGGTTGCTCATAGCCACCTCCAGCCTGGCCCCAACCTCTGGGGATCATTCAGTCCAACCCCCTGCTCCAGCAGGGCACCCACAGCACAGTGCCCAGGGGCACAGTGCCCAGGGGGGGTTGGAAGCTCTCCACACAAGGACACTCCACAACCTCTCTGGGCAGCCTGCTCCAGGCCTCCAGCACCCTCACACCAAACAACTTTCTCCTCCTCTTCACATCCAACCTCCTGGGCTCCACTCTCTGCCCCTTGCTGCCCCTTGGCCTGGCCCTGGCCACCACTCAGCAGAGCCTGGCCCCAGCCTCTTGCCCCCCACAGCTCCTTTAGCTCTTGCTGAGCATTGCTCAGCTGCCCTCTGGGGCTGCTCTTCTGCAGGCTCTCAGCCCCAGGGCTCTCTCCAGAGGAGATTCCCCACCCTCCCTGGGTGGTGTTCTGCCTGTCAGGCAGTTCTGCTGAAACACTGAACCAGGAAGGGCTGAAGGCTGCCCTGTGCTGGCCCAGTTCAGTGAGCCCAGGTGGAGTGTCCTGTCCCTGGCAGGTCTGAAGCTGACAGGCTGCTTGGTAAACAATAAATCACCCAGAGCTGCTTCTGTGAGTGCATGAAAGGTGTGAGAACTGTAATTTATTTGATAATAAATACTTCTGCTGAGCAAACACTGAGTGGAGCTATTAGAGACCTGCCCAGAGAAGTGATTGTTAGACTGCTGAGTGCCAGGCACTGCTGTGGGAGTTCAGCTTTGAAAGTAAAAAGAGTGGATTCCTTTTGAAGGCTCTTCTGAATGACACTGGTGCTGGAGAGGAGCTTGGGCTCATGTAATTCATAGTTTCATAGTTTCATTCAGGGTTGGAAGGGACCACAAGGATCAGCCAGTTCCAACCCCCCTTCCATGGGCAGGGACACCCCACACTAGATCAGCCTGGCCACAGCCTCAGCCAGCCTGGCCTTAAACACCTCCAGGGACAGGGCCCCAACCACCTCCCTGCACAACCCATTCCAGGGCTTCACCACTCTCATGGGGAAGAACTTCCTCCTCCCCTCCAGCCTCAATCTCCCCACCTCCAGCTTCATTCCATTCCCCCTAGTCCTATCACTGCCTGAGATCCTGAGCAGTCCCTCCCCAGCCTTCCTGTAGCCCCCTTCAGATACTGGAAGGCCACAATGAGGTCACCTCAGAGCCTTCTCTTCTCCAGACTGAACAGCCCCAACTCCTTCAGTCTGTCCTCACAGCAGAGCAGCTCCAGCCCTCTGCTCCTCCTCCTGGCCCTGCTCTGGACACCTTCCAGCACCTCCAGATCCCTCTTGCAATAGGGGCTCCAGAACTGGAGGCAGTACTCCAGGTGGGGTCTCCCCAGAGCTGAGCAGAGGGGGAGAATCACCTCCCTTGCCCTGCTGGCCACACTTCTCCTGCTGCAGCCCAGGCTCTGATTGGCTTTGTGGGCTGCAAGTGCACACTGAGAGCTCCTGGTGAGCTTCTCCTCCCCCAGCACCCCCAAGGCTCTCTCCTCAGGGCTGCTTTCCAGCCAGTCCCTGCCCAGCCTGGATTTGTGCCTGGGATTGCCTCGACCCAGCTGCAGGACCCTGAAGGGTAACACTGAGGGGAGCAGCATTACCCTCCCTCACCCTGCAGCCTGCCCTGCTTGCCATGGGCTCCTCTGGAGGTGCTGCAGCCTTAGGTGTGCAGGGCTGGGTTGTGTGAGGAGGAGCAAGGTGCAGGCAGTGCAGCAGGAAAGGGTTGGGGAGATGAGGATCAGGCAGCTGGAGTGCCTGGATGCAAAGACACAGGGACAGCTTTGCCTTGGGCTGCAGTTTGACCCTGGTGCTGGGTTCACTCAGAGTGATCTGTGCGTGCTGAAGGGCACCAATGGCATTTTTGTGGCCTTCTGTATCCTTGGTCTGTTTTGTCCATCACTGGCTGCATGTAGCAGGCTGTAGCTGAGCTTTTCAGTCACTGAAGGGTGGGAAAAGATCATCCAAGGTCATCCAATCCAACCAGCTACCCAGCACCACCAGGGCCACCAAACCATGCAACCCAAGTGCCATGGCCTCACCTTGCTGGGACACCTCCAGGGATGGGGACTCCACCACCTCCCTGGGCAGCCTGTGCCAGTGCCTGACCCCAGCCCCAAGCCATACCAAGCCTGCTGTTAGTGCTTCTGGCCATGGTAAATGCAGGACTGCCTGAGTCCTGCCACCTCATTTTTCAGGCACTGTCCTGTGCTTCAGCCTGGTTCACTGGCAGCCATCCACCCATCTGCTGCCCAGGGAGCTCCTCTGCTTTACTGCTCTTGGTCCCATCTTCCCTTGGTCCTTTGGCCATGGACATCCCTCTAACCTTCTCTCATGGAGTCCCAGCACAGTGGGGGTTGGAAGGGACCTCTGGAGATCATCCAGGCCAAGCCCTGCTCCAGCAGGGCACCCACAGCAGCTTGCCCAGGAGCACAATAATAAGGTCACCCCTGAGTCTCCTCCTCTCCAGGCTAAGCAACCCCAGCTCCCTCAGCCTCTCCTCACAGGGCTGTGCTCCAGACCCCTCCCCAGCTTTCTTGCCCTTCTCTGGACACCTTCCAGCAGCTCAACCTCTTTCCTAACCTGATGAGCCCAGAACTGGACACAGGACTCAAGGTGTGGCCTAACCAGTGCTGAGCACAGGGCACAATGACCTCCCTGCTCCTGCTGGCCACACTCTTCCTGATGCAGGCCAGGATGCCCTTGGCCCTCCTGGCTGCCTGGGCACACTGCTGGCTCATGTTCAGGCAGCTGTCACCCAGCACCCCCATGTCCCTCTCTGCCTGGCTGCTCTCAGCCACTCTGCCCCCAGCCTGTAGCACTGCCTGGGGTTGTTGTGGCCAAAGTGCAGCACCTGGCACTTGGATGTGTTCAATCTCCTGCCCTTGGCCTCTGCCCATCTGCCCAGCCTGGCAAGGTCCCTCTGCAGAGCTCTCCAACCCTCTAACATCTCAACTCCTGCCCCCAGCTTGCTGTCATCAGCAAATTTACTGCTGATGGACTCAATGCCCTCATCCAGATCATCATCATTGCTCAGCTCCCCTCTGGGGCTGCTCTTCTGCAGGCTCTCAGCCCCAGGGCTCTCAGCCTTTCCTTGCTCTTCCCAGGTTCTGCAGCTTTGCAGCCCTGTGGCTGGTACCTGCCCCCAGCCTGGGAGCATTGTCAGTGTTTGATTGTTCTCCAAACCCTCCAGAGGAGTGGGCAGGAGCTGGATTGGCTCAAGCTGGAGCCAGTGTGCTGGGATGGGACATTCCCAGCTCGGATCTGGGAGGCATGTGACATAATCCAGACATCATTCACTGGCTCCACAGAACCTGAGGCATTCACACATGAATTCAGCCTGACTGCACAAGCTTATATAAAGAGGATCCTTAAACTATCCCAGCTAAAAATATTTGTTAAATGCTGGGAAGCATTCTTCTGGCTGCATCAGGATGCTCTGTTCCTTCTTCCCTCTGCTACAAATACATGCTGTGGTCACCTGCATGGCCCTGGGGACCTCTTTTCCCTGAGGAGTGCTGCAGTCTCCATAAGTGGGTTGGAAGGGGTCCAGAGGAGGCCACAGAGATGATCAGAGGCTGCAGAACCTTCCCTGTGAGGGCAGGCTGGGAGAGCTGGGGCTGTGCAGCCTGGAGAAGAGGAAGAGAAGGCTCTAGGAAGACCTGAGAGCAGCCTTCTAGCACCTGAAGGAGCTCCAGGAGAGCTGGGGAGGGACTTGGGACAAGGGCTGGGAGTGCCAGGGTGAGGAACAATGGCTTTGAGCTGGGAGAGAGGAGACTGAGAGTGGAGATGAGGAAGAAATTCTTTGCAGTGAGGCTGGGGAGACTCTGGCACAGGCTGCCCAGGGAGGCTGTGGCTGCCTCCTGCCTGGAGGTGTTCAGGGCCAGGCTAGATGAGGCCTTGAGCAGCCTGTGCTGGTGGGAGGTGTCCCTGCCCATGGCAGGGGGCTGGAACTGAATCTTTGGGGTCCCTTTCAGCTCAAGCTGTTCTGTGATTGTTGGGGGTAGACTCTAAGCCAAGGGATATTTCACAAGCTCAGAGGTGCTGCAGGCTGATGTTAACCTGTCCAGGTTAGTCTTGTGGCTGCTCCCTGCACTCCTTGAGTCCCTGCCTGCCCAAGCAGGGCTTGTGGAGCTCAGGAACTGATGTCTGTTACTTATGATTCCTTCAAACCCTCTCCTGCCTTTCTCTCCAGCATGAGGGGCAGGTTAGCTCCTCCTGCAGCAGGAACATGTGCCAATCTGCTCTCCATTCTTGTCCAGGAGGCTTTGGCAAAAGGCTGTTCCTGTTGCCCCAACAACATTGGAGGCTGTAATTAAACCCAATTTTCCATTAATTGATGGGCACAGAGAGTGACTTCCTCTGCTCTTGCCCTGCACTTCCCTCAGCCTGCCTGCAGACCCCAGGTGCTGCTGCACAGGCAGTCAGTGCTCACTTGCAGTGGCCCAGGGCAGATGTTGGTCAGTCAGAGGACAGAAGGGCTCTTCAGAGGGACCTTGCCAGGCTGCACAGATGGGCAGAGGCCAACAGGATGGCATTCAACAAGTCCAAGTGCCAGGGGCTGCACTTTGGCCACAGCAACCCCAGGCAGAGCTACAGGCTGGGGTCAGAGTGGCTGAGAGCTGCCAGGCAGAGAGGGACCTGGGGGTGCTGATTGACAGCAGCTGAACATGAGCCAGCAGTGTGCCCAGGTGGCCAAGAAGGCCAAGGGCATCCTGGCCTGCAGCAGGAAGAGTGTGGCCAGCAGGAGCAGGGAAGTCCTTGTGCCCTGTGCTCAGCACTGGTTAGGCCACACCTTGAGTCCTGTGTCCAGTTCTGGGCTCCTCAGATCAAGAAGGACATTGAGAGACTTGAAGGTGTCCAGAGAAGGGCAAGAAAGCTGGGGAGGGGTCTGGAGCACAGCCCTGTGAGGAGAGGCTGAGGGAGCTGGGGTTGCTTAGCCTGGAGAAGAGGAGGCTCAGGGGAGACCTCATTGACCTCCACAACTACCTGAAGGGAGGCTGTAGCCAGGTGGGGGTTGGTCTCTTCTCCCAGGCGCCCAGCACCAGAACAAGAGGACACAGTCTCAAGCTGTGCCAGGGGAAGTTTAGGCTGGAGGTGAGGAGGAAGTTCTTCCCTGAGAGAGTCATTTGTCATTGGGATGTGCTGCCCAGGGAGGTGGTGGAGTCCCCATCCCTGGAGGTGTTCAGGAGGGGATTGGATGTGGCACTTGGTGCCATGGTCTAGTCATGAGGTCTGTGGTGACAGCTTGGACTTGATGAGCTTTGAGGTCTCTTCCAACCTTGGTGATACTGTGAGACTGTGCAGGTACCCTGATGTCCTTCCATCCCTTCTGTTCCTTCCATCCCTTCCTTCCATGCCCAGCAAGCACCTGCAGAGGAACTTGGATCTGGCCTGGGCTCAGCAGCAAAGCAGCCCTGGAGCTGTGTGCGTCGGCAGGGGAAGGGAGTTCCAGGGCTTCACAGCTTTTGCTGATAATGATCTGCTGCAGATTAAAAACAAAACCCAGACAGGATGGTGTTGGCAGATTGCAAAAGGACTTGCTGGGTAAAGCTGCTGCTCAGAGGAGATGAGGATGGTGTTTATTGCTTCCATATGGTCTGGAGAGACGAGGCAGGCAGCGTGTCTGGGGAGGAGGAATATCTCTTAATATTTCAGTGCAGAAGCAGAGAATCACAGGCTTGTGTTGGTTGGGAAAGGCCTCTGAGATCATCCAGTCCAACCAGCACCACCACCAGCACCACCATGGCCACTAGACCATGGCCCCCAGTGCCATGGCCCACAGGTTCCTTGAACGCCTCCAGGGATGGGGACTCCACCACCTCCCAGGACAGCCTCTGCCAGTCCCTGACCACTCTTGCAGCAGAGACATTTTTCCTCATCTCCAACCTAAGCCTCCCCTGGCACAATTTCAGGTCATTTCCTCTCCTTCTATCACCTGAGCCTAGGGAGAAGACACCAACTCCCACTTCACTGCAACCTCCTCTCAGGGAGCTGCAGAGAGCAATGAGGTCTCCCTCAGCCTCCTCTGCTCCAGGCTGAACACCCCCAGCTCCCTCAGCTGCTCCTCCCCAGCCCTCTTCTCCAGACCCTTCCCCAGCTCTGTTGCCCTTCTCTGGACCTGCTCCAGCCTCTCAATGTCCTTCTTGGAGTGAGGAGCCCAAAACTGAACCCAGAACCCAAGCTGTGGCCTCCCCAGTGCTCAGAACAGGAGGACAATCCCTGCCCTGCTCCTGCTGCCCACACCACTGCTGCTCCAGGCCAGGCTGCTGGTGACCTCTGGGCCCCCTGGGCACCCCCTGGCTCATCCTCAGCTGCTGCCAACCAGCACCCCCAGGGCCTTTCCCCCCAGGCAGTTTGCAGCCACTCTGCCCCCAGCCTGGAGCCTTCCTGGGGTTGTTGTGCCCCAAGGTCAGGACCCAGCCCTTGGCCTTGCTGAACCTCATCCCACTGCCCTCAGCCCATGGATCCAGCCTGACCAGGTCCCCCTGCAGAGCCTCCCTGCCCTCAGCACTCACAACCAACTTGGTGTCATCTGCAAACTGTCTGAGGGTGCCTGGGCCCAGGGGGCTGCCTGCATCCCCTCACCCAGATCACTGATTAGAGAGAAGTGGCCCAGTGCTGAGCCCTGGGGAACACCACTGGTGCCTGGCTGCCAGCTGGCTGTGCCTCCATTCCCCACCACACTCTGAGCAGACTTTCAGAGCCTCTCCCTGGTGCCTTGCAGAGGTGAGAGCAGTGCTGGGAAGCATTTGGCCATGAGGATATTAAAAGACAAGACAAACAAGAGCCCCCAAAGCTTTCCTGGGGCCTGGATCCACTTGTGTGAGGCAGGCTGGGCTTGGGCAGGGGCAGGGCTGCCTCACACTGCTCTGCAGGAGCTGCTCTGCAGTTGGGGAGTCTTCAACCTCTTGACTTTCCTGCTCAGCTTCAGAAAGTGCATTGAGAGGCTGAGTCTAAATTTAGAGTTTCCTCAATGTGTGTCACAAACTGCTGTCTGCACACTGCAGAGTTACATTTCCCACTCCCTCTGACCTCAGCAGACCTTCTGGAGTTTGGGTTTATTTAAGCCAGATTTAGAACTAAACTTTGCCCACTGGAACAGAAGGGTAGCACAGGCTGCCTGGGGTCATGGACATGGGAGGGCTGGGGCAGGGATTGTCCCCCTGTGCTGAGCCACACCTTCAAGTCTGGGCCCCTCACCCCAAGGAGGACATTGAGAGGCTGGAGCAGGGCCAGAGAAGGGCAACAGAGCTGGGGAAGGGTCCCTGGAAGAACAGGGCTGGGGAGGGGAGGAGCAGCTGAGGGAGCTGGGGGTGTTCAGCCTGGAGCAGAGGAGGCTGAGGGAGACCTCATTGCTCTCTGCAGCTGGAGCCAGGTGGATGTTGGTCTCTTCTCCCAAGGCACAAGGGATAGCACAAGAGGAAAAGGCCTCAGGTTGCCCCTTGGGGAGGTTTAGGTTGGCCATGAGGAACAATTTCTTCCCCTTGAGGGTTGTCAAGGTCTGGCCCAGGCTGCCCAGGGAAGTGGTGGTGTCCCCATCCCTGGGAGGGGTTTCACAGCCATGTAGATGTGGTGCTGAGGGTCCAGGTCTGGCAGTGGACTTGGTAGAGTTGGGTTACTGGTTGCACTCCATGATCCTTCCCACCCTAAGGCATTCTGTGGGTCTGGGGAGCCAGCTGCAGAGCTGGGGAGGAGCAGCTGAGGGAGCTGGGGGTGTTCAGCCTGGAGCAGAGGAGGCTGAGGGAGACCTCATGGCTCTCTGCAGCTGGAGCCAGGTGGATGTTGGTCTCTTCTCCCAAGGAGCAAGGGACAGCACAAGAGGAAAAGGCCTCAGGTTGCCCCTTGGGGAGGTTGCCCCCAGGGGAGGTTTAGGTTGGCCATGAGGAACAATGTCTTCCCCATGGGGGTTGTCAAGGCCTGGCCCAGGCTGCCCAGGGCAGCAGTGGTGTCCCCATGCCTGGAGGGTTTCACAGCCATGTAGCTGTGGTGCTGAGGGCCCAGGTCTGGCAGTGGACTTGGTAGAGCTGGGTTACTGGTTGCACTCCATGATCCTTCCCACCCTGAGCCATTCTGTGGTTCTGGGGAGCCAGCTGCAGGGCTGCAGTCTTTGCCTTCTCCATACTCATCACTTCTGAAGCACCTTCACACGTGGGGAAGGTGGCACTGCCCTCCTGCAGGAGCCTGGGGAGGAGGAGCTGCAGAGATCTCAGGAATATGCTCAGCTGTCAGTGCACTTCACCTCAGGGCTCAGGCAGCCCTGGAGAGGGGCAAAGCAGTGCCCAGAGCTGAAAGCCCAGAGGATTGCCCCAGTCAGAGAGGAGCTGATCAACCTTCCTGTGTCCTGAACTGAAAGTGCTGAGAATTGGCCTTGTTTGCATGGATGTTGCCTCTGTGCTGTGCATGAACTGCTAGGGCAGGCACCCTGCAGCTGCTAACAGGACTTGTGCTCTCTTCTCCCCCCAGGGCTGATGAAATCGAGATGATCATGACAGACCTCGAAAGAGCAAACCAGGTAGGATGTTCCCTGAGTCCCTCCCAGCACTCTCACTGTCACCTGGGGGGGCAGGCTTCCCTTCCTTCTCTTATGGATTTCCTGCCAGTGGTTTGACCTGCACTTAGCACTCATCACTGGGGTGGAGGAGGAGAAGAGGCAGCTGCAGAGCAGAGTGCAGCCCCTGGGGGCTGCTCTGGGAGCACTCTCTGCACAGTGGAGTGCTGCTTGCCATCTCTCTGCCTTCTAACAATTGAAACTTCAAGTCATCCTTGGCTTTAGGTTTGTAAATCCATCATGCTGGCCCCTGCCTAGACATGCAGGTGACTGCCTTACCCAAATTGAAGGCCCTTTGACCTTCAGCAGAAGCCTAGGGAGGAACTATCACAGCCCAGGGAGGTCTGACCTTGTGCCTCAGGGCCAGCTGTGGTGGACTGCTCTGGGGTTTCCTTTTCCCCTTTCTGAGAAGTTTTATTGGCATATCATAGAGTCATGGAATTGTCAGGGCTGGAAGGGAGCTCAAGGCTCAGCCAGCTCCAACCCCCTGCCATGGCCAGGGACACCTCACACTGCAGCAGGTTGCTCACAGCCACATCCAGCCTGGCCCCAACCCCTGGGGATCATTCAGTCCAACCCCCTGCTCCAGCAGGGCACCCACAGCACAGTGCCCAGCACCACACTGCCCAGGGGGGGTTGGAAGCTCTCCACACAAGGACACTCCACAACCTCTCTGGGCAGCCTGCTCTAGGCCTCCAGCACCCTCACACCAAACAATTTTCTCCTCCTCTTCACATCCAACCTCCTGGATGCCACTCTCTGCCCCTTGCTGCCCCTTGGCCTGGCCCTGGGCACCTGACCCTGACCAACAGGAGGAATGAATCCCTCACCTGAGGAGAGTGAGCTGGGCTGGAGGGGTTTGGAGCAGGGTGCTGGAGGTAGTGGTGTGGTGGCAGCACAGCTGCTGGCTGACAGCCCTTCCCCAGCTGCTAATCCAGGCACTCAGTGTGGGTAATCCAGGATCTTGAGGGGGGTTTGCAGCAGGGATTGTCTCATCTGGGCTGACAAAGCTCAGAGGGAGCAGCAGAAGTACAGCAATGAACACCCACTGCTAGGGGGAGGCCAGGCTGGGAGGTGGGTGTCAGTGGCCTGGGGAGCAACCCTTCCAGTTCCAAGTCCTGAGAGTTATAAACCAGTACAAAAATCATACATGGGTTGGGTTGGAAGGGACCTGAAAGCTCATCCAGTCCCAACGCCCTGCCATGGGCAGGGACACCTCCCACCAGCACAGGCTGCTCAGGGCCTCATCCAGCCTGGCCTTGAACACCTCCAGGGAGGGAGACACATCCACAGCCTCCCTGGGCAGCCTGTGCCAGGCTCTCCCCAGCCTCACTGCAAAGAATTTCTTCCTCATCTCCACTCTCAACCTCCCCCCTCCCAGCTCAAAGCCATTGTCCCTCCTCATCCAAAGTCCCTCCCCAGCTCTCCTGGAGCCCTTCAGGTACTGGAAGGTTGCTCTGAGGTCTCCCTGGAGCCTTCTCTTCTCCAGGCTGAACACCCCCAAAACCTCTCAGCCTGTCCCCACAGGGGAGGTTCCCCAGCTTCTGATCATCTTTGTGGCCTCCTCTGAACCCTCTCCAACAGTTCCAGGTCCTTCTTGTGTTGGGGCCCAGAACTGGCTGCAGTGCTGCAGGTGGGGAGGTCTCACCAGAACAAACTGGAGGGGCAGAATCCCCTCCCTGTTCTGGGAGCTTGATGGCTGCTGGGCTGCCTTCACCTGCCTCAAGAGGAAACTGAGCTCCATGGCATGAGGCTTTAGCAGGGCCTGAGGTCTGAAGCCCAGGAGGCTTTAGCAGGGTCTGAGGTCTGAAGCCCAGGAGGCTTTAGCAGGGTCTGAGGTCTGAAGCCCAGAAGGCTTTAGCAGGGTCTGAGGTCTGAAGCCCAGGAGGCTTTAGCAGGGTCTGAGGTCTGAAGCCCAGGAGGCTTTAGCAGGGTCTGAGGTCTGAAGCCCAGGAGCCTTTAGCAGGGCTGAGGTCTGAAGCCCAGGAGCCTTTAGCAGGCCATGAGGTCTGAAGCCCAGGAGGCTTTAGCAGGGTCTGAGGTCTGAAGCCCAGGAGGCTTTAGCAGGGTCTGAGGTCTGAAGCCCAGGAGGCTTTAGCAGGGTCTGAGGTCTGAAGCCCAGGAGCCTTTAGCAGGGCTGAGGTCTGAAGCCCAGGAGGCTTTAGCAGGGCTGAGGTCTGAAGCCCAGGAGGCTTTAGCAGGCCATGAGGTCTGAAGCCCAGGAGCCTTTAGCAGGGTCTGAGGTCTGAAGCCAGGAGCCTTTAGCAGGGTCTGAGGTCTGAAGCCCAGGAGCCTTTAGCAGGGTCTGAGGTCTGAAGCCAGGAGCCTTTAGCAGGGCTGAGGTCTGAAGCCCAGGAGGCTTTAGCAGGGCTGAGGTCTGAAGCCCAGGAGGCTTTAGCAGGCCATGAGGTCTGAAGCCCAGGAGCCTTTAGCAGGGTCTGAGGTCTGAAGCCAGGAGCCTTTAGCAGGGTCTGAGGTCTGAAGCCCAGGAGCCTTTAGCAGGGTCTGAGGTCTGAAGCCAGGAGCCTTTAGCAGGGTCTGAGGTCTGAAGCCAGGAGCCTTTAGCAGGGTCTGAGGTCTGAAGCCCAGGAGCCTTTAGCAGGGTCTGAGGTCTGAAGCCCAGGAGGCTTTAGCAGGGTCTGAGGTCTGAAGCCCAGGAGCCTTTAGCAGGGTCTGAGGTCTGAAGCCCAGGAGCCTTTAGCAGGGTCTGAGGTCTGAAGCCAGCAGCAGGGTGCTGTGGCAGAAGCAGCAGCAGGACAGCACAGGAGCTGGGGGCAGTGGCAGCTGGGGGCTGTTCTCCCCTTCCAACCAGTCTCATCCCCGGGGTCTGCAAAGGGCTGCAGTGAGAAGGTAGCTAAACACAGCAGCAAGGGCTTATTTTCACTCTCCTGAGGCAAGTGAGCCCGGAGTTCACGCTCCCATTGCCATGAAGCTTTCATCAGCCCCAGTTTGGGGCAGGCTCTGCTTTCAGGAAGGTTTCATTCTGCCCCATCCATCACTGCACAGCTCTCTGATGGGCTGCGAAGCGTTCCGCTGAATGATGCACGGGGAAGTCGCCTCCCTTGGCCAAATCAGTGATTTATCAGAGCCTGGGATACAGCCTCTCTGCATTTTTTACTGTCTGATTCCCAGAATATCATCATTCCCACTCAGGGAAGCTAATGAGGCTCCAGTGCTGGCAGCAGTGGCAGGGGTGGCAGCGCTTCTTGGGCACAAATGTTGATGGTGAGCACTTCTCTGTCCCCCTGCTGCTCTACACCTTTCTCAGAGGCACTCATGGCACTGAGTCACCAATCTTTGGGCTGACAAGTAGGTTCAGATTCAGCCTTCTGCTTCTCTACTTCATCTGGCAGCCTGGAATCATGGAATGGACCTCCAAAGCTCACCCAGGCCAACCTCCTGCACTCAGCAGGGCCATCCTCCACTAGAACAGGTTGTCCAGCCTCACCTTGAATAGCTCCAGGAATGGGACCTCAGCTACCTCCATGGGCAGCCTGTTGCAGTGTTCCAGCAGCCTCCTGGTGCAGAACTTGTTCCTCACATCCAATCTCAATCTGCTCTGCTCTCATTTTGAACCATTGCCCTTGGACCTGTCCCTGGCTCTCAGCCTCTGCTCCTCCCAGAGCTGCTCCAGGCCCCTCAGCAGCTCTGCAGCCTCCCCTGGACTCTCTCCAGCAGTTCTCTCTCTCTCCTGAACTGGGGAGCCCAGACCTGGACCCAGTACTCCAGATGTGGCCTCAGGAGGGCAGAGCAGAGGGGCAGCAGAACCTCCCTTGCCCTGCTGGCCACACTCTTCTCCCTGCCCCCCAGGACCCCCTTGGCCTTCTTGGCCACCAGGGCACATTGCTGCCTCCTGGGGACCTTGCTGTCCCCCAGCACTCCCAGGGCCTTTGGAAGCAGTCTCTCTGCAGCCTTCTTATCGCCCCTTCAAGGATGGGGAGGCAGCTCTGTGGTCTCCCTGGAGTTTTCTCTTCTCCCATCTCTCAGTCAGGCATGAGAAAACCTGAGGGGTTTGTTAGAGAGAATAATTCTGTGCAAACAGAGGTACTTTGGGGTGTTAGAATTAGCAGAGAAACAGAGAGAAGAGAGGCTTTCCAGGTTCTGCTATTGAGTCTGTGTTTGGGGGTTCATGTCACTGATGTGGACACTGCCTCCTGTTCTGGAGCCCCTAGGACAAGAGGGATCTGGAGGTGCTGGAAGGTGTCCAGAGCAGGGCCAAGAGGAGGAGCAGAGGGCTGGAGCTGCTCTGCTGTGAGGACAGACTGAAGGAGTTGGGGCTGTTCAGGCTGGAGAAGAGAAGGCTCTGAGGTGACCTCATTGTGGCCTTCCAGGATCTGAAGGGGGCTGCAGGAAGGCTGGGGAGGGACTGCTCAGGATCTCAGGCAGTGATAGGACTAGGGGGAATGGAATGAAGCTGGAGGTGGGGAGATTCAGGCTGGAGGGGAGGAGGAAGTTCTTCCCCATGAGAGTGGTGAAGCCCTGGAATGGGTTGTCCAGGGAGGTGGTTGAGGCCCCAGTCCTGGAGGTGTTTAAGGCCAGGCTGGCTGAGGCTGTGGCCAGGCTGATCTAGTGTGGGGTGTCCCTGCCCATGGCAGGGGGGTTGGAACTGGCTGATCCTTGTGGTCCCTTCCAACCCTGACTGATACTGTGATACTACACTATGATACTATGATGTATCCAGATCAGTTTAGTGTCTATATGCACCCAGTTCACATTGTTTGAGCACAAAAACAACCAACCAAACCCCCCCAGCAACAAACCAGCAAGCAAGCAAGAAGGGCTTTGCCATTTGGGCTTCCTGGAAACAATGAAATCAATGTGGTGTGGGAGGTTTCTTCTCACTTTCAAAAGGAAAAGAGAAGAACTTCCTGATCCAGGGTTAGTGAATTTTCCTCTGGAGCAGGAGGAAATAGGTTTGAAGCACAGACTCAGATGGAGCCATGACAGAAGGAGAAGACAGGGCAGGTTTTTTGCTGGGCCAGGTGGTGAAAGCCATTCAAAAGCATTTGTTTTCTTTTTCCCTTCTTCTGGGTCTCTGCCATATTATCCCTTTGGAAAAGCAACCTCTTCCCATTGCTTTTCTCTCCCAGCTTTCACAGCTCTGGTGGTGCTCCCAGCCTTCTGCTGCTGCTTTTGTGCTGGGGAGAGAAAGGTAGAGCTAGAAACTCTGTTGTCACAGAGCAGCTGCTCTGAAATCCAAACCCATGAGTTAAAGACCCTGGCCTGGGTCAGTACCCATTTGGGCTCCCCAGTTCAAGAGAGACTGGAGAGAGTCCAACAGAGAGCTGAGGATGATGAAGGGACTGGAACATCTCTGCTGTGAAGAAAGGCTGAGCGCCCTGGGGCTGCTTAGTGTGGAGAGGAGAAGGCTGAGAGGGGATCTGATCAATGTCTATCAATATCTGAGGGGTGGGGGTCAGGATGAAGGAGCCAGGCTCTTTTCAGTGGTGCCCTGTGATAGGACAAGGAGCAGTGGATACAAGCTGGACCCCAGGAGGTTCCCCCTCAGTATGAAGAGACACTTCTGTGGTGTGAGGGTGCTGGAGGCCTGGAGCAGGCTGCCCAGAGAGGTTGTGGAGTGTCCCTATCTGCAGTCCTTCAAAGCCAGCCTGGACATGTTCCTGTGTGGTCTGCCCAGGGTGATCTTGCTTTGGCACAGGGGTTGGGCTGGATGATCTCTGCAGGTCTCATTCCAACCCCAACCATTCTGGGATTTGTCCCACAGAAAGAGAGTATTAAATTTGCAGGTTTGTGGAGGCAGAGCTGGTGACTCAAAACATTTTTTGGCACCAAAGCACCACCCAAATCCACAGAGCTGTGTCTGCAGCAGAAGCAGAGAGCAAACCTCACCTCAGCAGCAGAGCTGTTCTCAGACCCCTTTTTTGTTTGCTTGGGTGGGGAACTATCCTGTGCCTTAACAAATCACAGTGAAAAATGGCTTGAAAAGATCTTCCCCCTCAGTGTCATTGCTATGAAACATGGATGGGCTTTGAGCAGCAGCTGGAATAAATTCTCCCCTTCCCCTTAGCAGCTCAGCAAGTGCTGCCTAGAAGGGTTCTGCTCTGCCCCAGGCCTGGTAACAAACCCAGCCACAGGGCAGCTCTTGCTTTTGAGCTCCCACCAGGAAGGGTATTCAGCCTGAACAAGGAGCAATGGCTTCACACTAGAGCAGAGCAGACTGAGATTGGATGTGAGGAACAAGTCCTGCACCAGGAGGCTGCTGGAACACTGCAACAGGTTGCCCAGGGAGGTGGTTGAGGCTCCATCCCAGGAGGTATTCAAGGTGAGGCTGGACAGAGCTCTGGGCAACCTGATCTAGTGGAGCATGTCCCTGCTGAGTTTAGGGGGTTGGACTGGGTGAGCTTTGGAGGTCCCTTCCAGCCCAGAGCATGCTGTGAACACAGCTCCTCCATCTGCTCCAAGGCTCCCAGGATGCTGCCCACCAATGCTTCCCAAGGGTTTGCTTTTTGCTTCTGCCCCCCTTGGCAGTGAGCTGGATCCTCAGCTCCCTGGTGTGCCATAGCCCTGCTGAATTCTGCAGAGCTCAGAGAACCATGGAATGCTCTGGGGGGGAAGGGACCAGTCATCAGCAAATTTGCAGATGACACCAAGCTGGGGGCAGATGTTGGTCAGTTAGAGGACAGAAGGGCTCTGCAGAGGGACCTTGCCAGGCTGCACAGATGGGCAGAGGCCAACAGGATGGCATTCAACAAATCCCAGTGCCAGGAGCTGCACTTTGGCCACAGCAACCCCAGGCAGAGCTACAGGCTGGGGGCAGAGTGGCTGAGAGCTGCCAAACAGAGAGGGACCTGGGGGTGCTGACTGACAGCTGCCTGAACATGAGCCAGCAGTGTGCCCAGGTGGCCAAGAAGGCCAAGGGCATCCTGGTCTGCATCAGGAAGAGTGTGGCCAGCAGGAGCAGGGAAGTCCTTGTGCCCTGTGCTCAGCACTGCTGAGGCCACACCTTGAGTCCTGTGTCCAGTTCTGGGCTCCTCAGCTCAAGAAGGACATTGAGAGACTTGAAGGTGTCCAGAGAAGGGCAAGAAAGCTGGGGAGGGGTCTGGAGCACAGCCCTGTGAGGAGAGGCTGAGGGAGCTGGGGTTGCTTAGCCTGGAGAAGAGGAGGCTCAGGGGGGACCTTATTGCTCTCTCCAACTCCCTGAAGGGAGGTTGTAGCCAGGTGGGGGTTGGTCTCTTCTCCCAGGCAGCCAGCACCAGAACAAGAGGACACAGTCTCAAGCTGTGCCAGGGGAGGTTCAGGCTGGAGGTGAGGAGAAAGTTCTTCACTGAGAGAGTTGTTGGCCCTTGGGATGTGCTGCCCAGGGAGGTGGTGGAGTCCCCATCCCTGGAGGTGTTCAAGAGGGGATTGGATGTGGCACTTGGTGCCATGGTCTAGTCATGAGGTCTGTGGTGACAGGTTGGGCTCAATGATCCTCGAGGTCTCTTCCCTCCTTGGTGATTCTGTGATATGCTACATGTCCTGACTGTTAAAAGTCATCCAGTCCAGCCCCCTGCAATGAGCAGAGACATCTGTTAGCCTCTGCTTAACTGGACAGCTTGCTCAGACTCCATTCAACCTGATCTTTAATGTTTCCAGCCATGAGGCATCTACAACCTCCTTGGTCAACCTCTGCCACTCTTTTACCACTCTCCTTGTGAAAGATTTCTTCCTTCTCTGCAGTCTAACTCTCCCCTCCTTTAGTTTAAAACAGTTACAGCTAATGCAGCAGGCTTTGCTAAAACTTGTCTCCATCTCCTTACAATCTCTTCAAGTGCTGAGAGCCCACATGAAGGTCCTCCTGGAGCCTTCTCTAGGCTGAACAACTCCAACTCTCTCAGCCTGTCCCCATGGGAGAGGTGCTCCAAGCCCTCTGATCAGCTTGGTGACCCTCCTCTGGACCCACTCCAGCAGGTCCATGGCCTTGCTGTGCTGAGGTCTCCAGAGCTGGACAAGGCAGCTCAGATGTAGTCTCAGCAGAGCAGAGCAGAGGGGCAGAGTCCCCTGCCTTGTGCTGCTGGTCACACTGCTTTGGATGCAGCCCAGGACACACTTGGCCTTCTGGGCTGTGAATGCACATTGTCCAACAGGGCTAGGGAGGCTCTCCTGCCTCTCTGCTCTGCCATGGTGAGACCACACCTGGAGTACTGTGTCCAGTTTGGGGCTCCTCAGTTCAAGAGAGACAGAGACCTGCTGGAGAGAGTTCAACAGAGGCTACAGGGATGACTGGGGACAGGAACAGCTCTGCTGTGAACAAAGTCTGTGAGCCTTGGGGCTGTTCAGTTTGGAGAGAAGGCTGAGAGGAGACCTTAGCAATGTCTGTAAATACCTGAGGGGTGGGTGTCAGGATGGAGGTGCCAGGCTCTTTGTGGTGGTGCCCAGTGATAGGACAAGGAAGAGCAGGGACAAGCTGGAACCCAGGAGGTTCCACCTCAACAACTTTGTTGTGAGGGTGCTGGAGGCCTGGAGCAGGCTGCCCAGAGAGCTTGTGAAGTCTTCCATCTCTGGAGACTTTCAGAACCTGCCTTGGCATTGTGCCCCTGGGCAAACTGCTGGGGGTGCCCTGCTTGGGCAAGGGGGTTGGGCTGGATGATCCCCAGAGGTCCCTTCCAGGCCCTGACATTCTGTGATCCTGTGATCAACTCCTGTGCAGCTTCTCATCCACCAGCCCCCCATGGTCCTCTTGGCAGGGCCACCTGCAATGCCTTCATCCTCCAGGCAGAGGACAGCTCATGGCCCAGAGCACCTCCATCTGGGATCACAACCACTGCCACCCAAGGCAGGGAAATGGCTGTTGGTGCCTCACTCACCTCCCCTGTGCCAGGCTGCTTTCCAGCAGGTGAGGTGCCTGCCTTGCTGCTGTGCTGCCACTCTCTGTGCCACACAGCACTGGTGCCAGTGGCTGTAGGAGCTGTGTGGAGCTGCTTGCAAGGAGCAGTGCTGTCTAAAGGCAGAGGGTGGTTCCTGTGCTCCTCACACATACACAAGAGCTTCCTGCAAACCCTGGGCTCTCAGCTGGGAATGCAGCAGCCTGGCAGCTTCTCTGTGCACAAACTGCAGGAGCCTGAGGACAAGCATGAGGGCAACCCAACCTCTGATGCCAGTGGGAGGGCTTTTCCCTTGCTTTCATGTCATTCTCCATCCCTGGGGGAAAAATAATAGGTGCCAGAGCCCTGAAGAGCTTTTCCTGTCAGAGATGGGCTGATAACCTTGCTGTTGCTCTGGGAGGGCTGGGGTCCTTCCAATGAATTTTGATCTCTCCAAAGTGAGAACGTTCCAGCAGGTTGGAGCAGTGTGCTCTGACTGAGCTGCTACTCTGGGAAGCAGAGCTTGTGCAGCAGCTGGCCAGTGAGAGTGGCAGCTTCAAGCAGTTCAGCCCAGGGCTGGTGGCTGCTGCAGGCTCAGGAGCTTCAGCACAGTTACTGCCAACAGCCCACACTCAGAGTCACAGCACAGCAGGGCTTGGAAGGGACCTCTGAAGATCATTGAGTCAAAGCCTCTGGCCGCAGCAGCTCACACAGGAGCACATCCAGGCAGGTCTTGAAAGTCTCCAGAGATGGAGACTCCACCACCTCTCTCTGGGCAGCCTGCTCCAGGGCTCTCTCAGCCTTAAATTGCAGAAGCTCCTTTTCCTGTTTGGGTGGAGCCTCCCATGTTCAAGTTTGTGATCACTGCCTCTTGCCCTGTCACTGGGGACCCCTGCAAAGAGTCTGGCTCTACCTTTCTGACCCCCACCCCTTAGATACAGAGATTTGCAAGTGCCTGTGTTTTAAGGAGGCAGACAGATGCTCTTCAGCCCCTCCCAAAGGAGTAAGGGAAACCCTCCACACAGCACTGGAAGGAATGAAAAGTTTACCTGGAAGTGCTGTTCATAACTAATGCAACAGTGCCAAAACATGCACAGAGTACCCAGCAATTCCTGTTCAGCCCAGCTCTCCAGTCTGGGCTTCCCAAAGACCTCAGGAGACCATCACCTTCCCAAACCTTCCCCCCACCAAGCCTCATACCCCTGGGCCTCAAAGCCCCCAAGGCCTCCAAAGCCCTCCCCCCCTACCCCCCCCATACCTCCCTTCCCAGACCCAAATGATGCAGCAAAAGTTACCTTGGCAGAGAGGGAGGAAAAGGGCAAAAGAAACAGAAATGTTCATTTTTATACAGCTCATAGCCTCACAGAACTGTCAGGGTTGGAAGGGAGCTCAAGGCTCAGCCAGCTCCAACCCCCTGCCATGCCCAGGGACACCTCACACCACAGCAGGTTGCTCACAGCCACCTCCAGCCTGGCTGCAAACACCTCCAGGCAGGAGGCTTCCACCACCTCCCTGGGCAGCCTGGGCCAGGCTCTCACCACCCTCCTGGGGAACAACTTCTTCCTCACAGCCAATCTCAATCTCCCCACTTCTAGTTTTGCTCCTTCCCCCCCCAGTCCTATCCCTCCCTGACACCCCCAAAAGTCCCTCCCCAGCTTTCCTGCAGCCCCCTGCAGATCCTGGAAGGCCACAATGAGGTCTCCTGGGAGCCTTCTCCTCTCCAGCCTGAACAACCCCAACTCCCTCAGTGTATCTCCACAGGAGAGCATCTCCAGCCCTCTGCTCATCCTCCCCTGGAGTGCTATTGCTCTTACTGCTGCTCACATCTGTCAGTTACCAGATGTGTGTTTACATGATGCAGGACTTATGGGAATGAAATAACATAGATTCCACTTTCTGATCCATCCCTGGACCTTTCTGGTCCACCAGGAGCTCCTCAACTCTTAAAGGCATCCAGCCTCAAACCATAACAGTAGGCATTCATAAGATCCCACTCAGCCTCCTCCTCTCCAGACCAACCAGCCCCCAGCTCTCTCAGCCTGTCCTCATGAGAGATGCTCCAGGGCCCTCAGCACCTCAGTGGCCCTGTGCTGGACTCTCTCCAGTCTCACAGTGTCACCAAGGTTGGAAGAGACCTCAAGGATCATCAAGTCCAAGCTGTCACCACAGACCTCATGACTAGACCATGGCACCAAGTGCCACATCCAATCCCCTCTTGAACCCCTCCAGGGAGGGGGATGCAGTAGTTTTTGTCTTTGAGTGGGCACCACTCAGCAGAGCCTGGCCCCAGCCTCTTGCCCCCCACAGCTCCTTGAGCTCTTGCTGAGCATTGCTCAGCTCCCCTCTGGGGCTGCTCTTCTGCAGGCTCTCAGCCCCAGGGCTCTCAGCCTTTGCTCCTCCCAGAGCTGCTCCAGCCCCCACTTAGGACCTTCACAGCCTCCCCTGGACTCTCTGCAGCAGTTCCCTGTCCCTCTTGAACTGGGGAGTCCAGACCTGGGCCCAGCACTCCCAGCCCATGGGAAGGTTAGGCCACACAGAGCACAGGTTTAGCCTGTAAGAAGGGAGAGTGCAGCTTGGCTGGGGGAGTTGGAGGGAGAGGTTCTCCTTTGGGTTTTGGTTTCTTTCTTTGCTTGCAAGTATCTCATTTTGCTCTTCACACCACTGGTCTTTGATCAAATTAACATTTCACTGTAAGCAGAAGAGCACTCAGTTCATGCTATTCATTATCTTGTCAGGAAACAATGAGACTCAGTTAAAGTGGGTCTGCTGTGGAAGGCTCTCTTGCTTCCCTTTAATTGGGAAGCACACAGCAGCCTTGTGATCACAACCTGCTGGCTCTGCTGGGAGCACCACAATATTTACAGCCTCAGCTGAGGAGGGGGAAAGGAGGCTGAGGTGTTTGGTTACCAGGGAGGTAGCTGTGTCCTAGCAGTAGAGAAATGAGGGGAATTGTATGATCCAGCAAAAGAGCATCCCTGCACACTGCTGGGCTGGCATGGCCTCTGCCAAGCCCAGAGTGTGGCCTGCCCTGGTCCTGGTGGGCTCCCTGGGCTGTGCATTGTAGCTCTGAGCTAAGAAACCAAGAGTTCTAGCACTGACTGTGCTCTGGCTTGGGTGAGCCACACAGCACACTGCACTGGATTCAAACCTGCCTGAGGGCCAGGCCCAGAGGGCTGTGGGCAATGGAGTCAGCCCCAGCTGGCAGCTGGTCAGCAGTGGTGTTCTCCAGGGCTCAGCACTGGGCCACTTCTCTTTAGTGTCTTTATCAGTGATCTGGGTGAGGGGATTGAGGCACCCACAGTAAGTTTGCAGGTGGCACCAAGTTGGGTGTGAGTGTTGAATTGCTGGAGGGCAGGGAGGCTCTGCAGGGGGACCTGGCCAGGCTGGATCCATGGGATGAGCCCAATGGGATGAGGTTCAACAAGGCCAAGGGCTGGGTCCTGACCTTGGGGCACAGCAACCCCAGGAAGGCTCCAGGCTGGGGGCAGAGTGCCTGCAAACTGCTTGAAGGAAAAGGCCCTGGGGGTGCTGGTTGGCAGCAGCTGAAGATGAGCCAGGGGGTGCCCAGGTGGCCAAGAAGGTCACCAGCAGCCTGGCCTGGAGCAGCAGTGGTGTGGGCAGCAGGAGAGGGCAGGGATTGTTCCCCGGCCACATCTCACATCCCAGGTTCAGTGTGGGGCTGAGGGGAGACCTCATTGCTCTCTACAGCTCCCTGCAAGGAGGTTGCAGGCGGTTGGGGTGAAGTGGGAGTTGGTCTCTTCCAAATAGCAAGTTATAGGATGAGAGGAAACAGCCTTGGGTTGCCCCCAGGGGAGATTTAGGTTGTTCATGAGGAACACTTTCTTCCCCTTGGGGGTTGTCAAGGCCTGGCCCAGGCTGCCCAGGGAAGTGGTGGAGACCCATCCCTGGAGGGGCTTCAGAGCCATGGAGATGTGCTGAGGGTCATGGTCTGGCAGTGGACTTGGTAGAGTTGGGTTACTGGCTGCACTCCATGATCCTTCCCACCCTAAGGCATTCTGTGGTTCTGGGGAGTCAGCTGCAGGGCTGGGGAGGAGCAGCTGAGGGAGCTGGGGGTGTTCAGCCTGGAGCAGAGGAGGCTGAGGGAGACCTCATTGCTCTCTGCAGCTCCCTGAGAGGAGGTTGCAGTGAAGTGGGAGTTGGTGTCTTCTCCCTAGGCTCAGGTGATAGAAGGAGAGGAAATGACCTGAAATTGTGCCAGGGGAGGCTTAGGTTGGACATGAGGAAAAAGTTCTCTGCTGCAAGAGTGGTCAGGGCCTGGCAGAGGCTGCCCTGGGAGGTGGTGGAGTCCCCATGCCTGGAGGGGTTCCAGGAACCTGTAGGCCATGGCACCTGGGGCCATGGTGGTGTGGAGCTGAAGGTTGGACTTGGATGGAAGGTTGGATCAATGGATCTTGGAGGTCTTTTCCAAGCCTAACACCTCTGTGATTCTCTGGTTATCCAGCTGCATAAACCTAAGCCCCTGGTGCTCTGCCTCTTTGCTGCTGCCACCCTTGCTGGCGAGCTCCTGCCCGTGCTGCTGCTGCAGGCAGGGCACTGCACTTGGCACAATCACATTTTAATTGCAGCTGCAGAACCTCTGTGAAATCATTTAATAAAGTGTTGTGAGCAAATAGCAGAGATGATGTGGTTAGGATTTGATTGCTGTTAGTTTACTGATTGATTAAACATGCAGACAGAGTCTCTGCTTTGCCTGGTGAGGCAAGCACCCTGCACACACCCCCGGGGGGGAGGTTCTCCCTTTGCTATTTTGGGTGACTTGGGACTGCAAAAGGATTAACTGAGAAAGCAGGGGAGGCACACAGAGATGTGGCACTTTGGGTGGCTTAAAGAGCCCAGAATCCCAGCATGGTGGGGATGGAGAGGACCTCTGGAGATCATCCACTCCAACCCCCTGCTCCAGCAGGGCACCCACAGCAGCTTGCCCAGCAGCACACTGCCCAGGGGGGGTTGGGAGCTCTCCACACCAGGACACTCCACAACCTCTCTGGGCAGCCTGCTCCAGGCCTCCAGCACCCTCACACCAAACAACTTTCTCCTCCTCTTCACATCCAACCTCCTGGCCTCCACTCTCTGCCCCTTGCTGCCCCTTGGCCTGGCCCTGGGCACCACTCAGCAGAGCCTGGCCCCAGCCTCTTGCCCCCCACAGCTCCTTGAGCTCTTGCTGAGCATTGCTCAGCTGCCCTCTGGGGCTGCTCTTCTGCAGGCTCTCAGCCCCAGGGCTCTCAGCCTTTGCTCCTCCCAGAGCTGCTCCAGGCCCCTCAGCAGCTCTGCAGCCTCCCCTGGGCTCTCTCCAGCAGTTCTCTGTCTCTCCTCAACTAAGGAGTCCAGAACTGGACCCAGCACTCCAGAACTGGCCTGGCTGGGAGAGAGTAGGGGTGAGGGAGAATGTCCTTCTACCTGCCACCCTCTTCTCCCTGGCCCCCAGGACCCCCTTGGCCTTCTTAGCCCCCAGGGCACATTACTGCCTCCTGGGGACCTTGTTGTCCCCCAGCACTCCCAGCTCCTTCTCCTTGGAGCTGCTTCCCAGCAGGTCCCCCCTCAGCTGTGCTGCTGCAGGAGGTTGTTCCTCCCCAGGGCCAGGACCCTGCCCTTGCCCTTGCTGAGCTCCATGAGGTTCCCTGTGCCCAGCTCTGCAGCCTGGCCAGGCCTGGCTGGATGGCAGCACAGCCTGAGGGCTGTCAGCCACTGCTCCCAGCTTGGTGCCAGCAGCAGGCTGGCTGAGGGACACTCCACACTCTCCTGGCAGGTGTCTGAGTCTGTTGTTTCTCATGGTGTTGCTCTCAGCTGGTGAGAATTTACCATTCCATAAGGAAGGGACTCATCAGTCTAAAGACTAAAAGTTGATTAAGCAAAGTTGTGGCCTTGATTAGTGCAGCTCAGGGGTTTGGGGACACAGAATCATGGAATCACAGAACTGTTTGGGGTGGAAAGAAGAGCCAAGATCACTGAGTCCGTGGAAGTGGGGACAGAAAATTCCTGTCAGAGTTTGCTGCTGAAGAGGTGCAGTGATTGGCAGAGGGCAGCCCAGGTGGGCAGCAGTGGTCACCCCAGGAGGAGCAGCAGTGGTCACCCCAGGAGGTGAGCAGCAGTGGTCACCCCAGGAGGTGAGCAGCGGTGGTCACCCCAGGAGGTGTGCAGCAGTGGTCACCCCAGGAGGTGAGCAGTGTGGTTTCTGACAGCAGCAAGGTGTGTGTTGTAAAAGAGAGGAGCAGCCTGGTGAGGAGGAGCAGGTCCTGTGGCAGCAGGTCCTGTGGCAGCAGCCAGGGCTTGCTCTGCCTTTCCTGGCACACGGTCAGGGACAGGAGTTTGCTGCTGTGTATTGCCCAGAGATCCTGATCTCTCTCTCTCCCCCCAAAGCTTTGCTCATCATTCTGCCTTCCTCCTCTCTCTCCCTGTTCAATATTCCTGTGGGAACTCTGTCTGCTGGCCAAGTCAGAGGCCATCGTGAGCCAGCAGCACTCAGGAGGCTCAGGGGGGCAGCAGCCTCTCCTCTGCCGGCAGTGCGGAGCTGAGGGAGCCCTGCTGGGCCAGAGGCCACTGCTGCTCATCTTCTCCCTCCTGGACAAGGACCACCATGCACCAGGCTGTGGTCCTGGGCCAGTCCTGGGAATGAGGGTGGGGAGCCTTTCCCTGGGGAGTGGCACTCACTGGGGCTGCTGTGGATGACGAGAGGGTTGCTGGCAGGGCTGCAGTTGTGGATGAGGGAACCCAGTGTGATCTAGGCAGAAGAGCGGTGAGAGGTTGGTGGTGAGACCACCCCAGCTTCCAGCACACCTCACAGCCATCCTTCCCCAACTGGGATATCCTGGGGAAATCCAAGGGAATGTGGAGAAAGAGGTGAGGAAAAGGGGTGGAGAAGGAGCCTTGCTCCATTCTCAGCAAGTTAAACTTCTTAAAGGACATCCTGGCCTGCAGCAGGGGGGTTGGAGCACAGACCTCTGAGATCCCTTCCAACCTGAGCCAGTCTAGGATTCCTCTTGATACCTCCTGGCAGGGAGGTTGGAAAAGGTATCTGTGAGGTCCCTTCCAACCTGAGCCATTCTGGGATTCCTCTTTCTACCTCTTGGCAGGGAGGTTGGAGCAGAGGATGGTGAGAGGTCTTGAGCTCCCTGTGAGGAGAGGCTGAGGGAGCTGGGGTTGCTTAGCCTGGAGAAGAGGAGGCTCAGGGGAGACCTTCTTGCTCTCTGCAACTCCCTGAAGGGAGGTTGGAGCCAGGTGGGGGTTGGTCTCTTCTCCCAGGCACCCAGCACCAGAAGAAGAGGACACAGTCTCAAGCTGTGCCAGGGGAGGTTTAGGCTGGAGGTGAGGAGAAAGTTCTATACAGAGAGAGAGATTGGCCATTGGGCTGTGCTGCCCAGGGAGGTGGTGGAGTCCCCATCCCTGGAGGTGTTCAAGAAGGGATTGGATGTGGCACTTGGAGCCATGGGTTAGTTATCAGGAGGTGTTAGATGTTGGGTCATAGGTTGGACTTGATGATCTCTGAGGTCTTTTCCAACCTGGTTGATTCTATGATTCTCTCTCTGAGGTCCCTCCCAACCTGAGCCACTCTAGGGTTCCTCTTGCTGCCTCCTGGCAGGGAGGTTGGAGCAGGGATCTGTGAGGTCCCTCCCACCCTGAGCCACTCTGGGGTTCCTCTTGCTGCCTCCTGGCAGGGAGGTTGGAGCAGGGCTCCCTGAGGTCGCTCCCACCCTGAGCCACTCTAGGGTTCCTCTTGCTCCCTCCTGGCAGGGAGGTTGGAGCAGGGCTCTCTGAGGTCCCTCCCAACCTGAGCCACTCTAGGGTTCCTCTTGCTGCCTCCTGGCAGGGAGGTTGGAGCAGGGCTCTCTGAGGTCCCTCCCACCCTGAGCCACTCTGGGGTTCCTCTTGCTCCCTCCTGGCAGGGAGGTTGGAGCAGGGCTCCCTGAGGTCGCTCCCACCCTGCGCCGTTCTTACCGCGCAGCTCCCCAGCGGCTGGGCCCTGAGCTGTGCCCAACAGGCCACTGCAGGGTTAAATATTGCTGAATAAGGAGATCTGCTGAAAGCCCAGCACCCCCCAATCCATGTTTGGGGGCAATAACTCCTGCAGAAAGACAGCCCAGGGCATTGTCTGCCTGCTTGGGGGGGGTGTGAGAGAGAGTGGTCAGGAGAGCCCTTTTACTTCAGCTTTTACCCGTGAGAATGATTCCCAGGAGGAGCCTTGCAATAAAATTCTGCTTTGGTGCTGTGAGGGGAGAAAGAAATTGAATCAAAAGCTTCCATTTCCACTTGTATTTATTCAGGCTGGGAAATGCAGTGGGCTGCAGCATTAGTATCAGCAGGGGATTCCTTGCTCCTGGCGTTAAATTACTGTCATAATCGCTCAATTATTTCTTCCTTGTACTGTTGAAAATAAAAATCCATCACAGTCTCTCTCTCTCTCTCTGCCTTTTTTTTTCTTCATGCCTTTTTTTTTTCCTCTCCCCCCCCCCCCCAACATTTATTAGGTTGAGTGTTTAGGAAAATCAATTATATGCAGTCAGGCATGAATTGATGAATGTTCTTGTAATAATTGTCAGTTGTTAAACTGAATGTTCTTTCTCTTCCCCCCCCCCCCCCACCTCCTCCTCCTTCCCCAACCCCTCCCCACCCCAACCCCTTTTCATTTCCTTCAGAGGGCAGAGGTGGCTCAGAGAGAGGCAGAGACCTTGAGGGAGCAGCTCTCCTCAGCTAACAAATCTCTCCAGCTTGCTACGCAGATCCAGAAGGCTCCTGACGTGGTGAGAGGAAACATTTAACTGACTCTTGCAGGTCCCTGCCACCCCTGCAGCAGGGCTCCTGCCCCTCCTGCTCACAGCTGGCAAGATCTCTCTTTGGAGCCATATTTTAGCTGGGCTTCAGAGGTGTTCCTCTGGGATCCCTCTGAGGGGGTTGGTGGCTGCAGAAGAGCACGGGAAGGACGGAGGTCACTCTCGGCCGTGGTGATCGATAGCTCTCCGTGGCTGCTGGCCCAGGGGACAGCAGCTCCTCTCAAGTATTTCACCTTGCTAACAACACCCAGCAGAGGGAAAAATAAAGGCAGCAGAGTGGTGTAACAAAGAGTCACTTGGAGGGCCATCAGCATGTGCCAGCCTGGAGGGCACAGCAGAGCCCAGAGCCAAGGAGCCTCTAAGGGGCCCAGTCTTGCCCAGAGCTGGTTGCATGAGTGGGGACCTGCTGCCTGGCTGTGTCTGGGGCATCTTACTCCTGGGTGAGGAGCAATGGCTCTGAGCTGGAAGAGGGGAGATGGAGACTGGAGATGAGGAAGAAATTCTTGACAGTGAGACACTGGCACAGGTTGCCCAGGGAGGCTGTGGCTGTCCAATCCCTGGAGGTGTTCCAAGGCCAGGCTGGATGAGGCCTTGAGCAGCCTGTGCTGGTGGGAGGTGTCCCTGCCCATGGCAGGGGGTTGGAACTGGCTGATTTTTCAGGTCCCTTCCAACACAAACCCATTCTGTGGTTCTCTGATCATTCCAGCTCTAACCAGAGCACTACACCTGTAAATCCAACAAAAGCAGCTTGGAAAAGTGAGAACTCATCCTGTTCTCCTCAAAGGTTGGCTGCTTGTTGCCAGCTCTCTGTGTTTCCAGCTAAAGCAGCCCCTGGTGCCTGGGGAGGTTGGCAGCAGCAGCTCTGCTGTGCAGAGCATGCAGCACAGAGCACAGCCACTGGAGTTAGCCAGGCCAGCAGGTGGGCAGGCAGAGCTTGGAGGGTGGAAAAGACCTCAAAGGTCCTGGAAGGTGTCCAGAGAAGAGCCACAAGGCTGGTGTGGGGCTTGTAGGGCATGGCATACAAGGAGCAGCTGAGGGAACCAGGGTTCTCTAGTCTTCAGAACAGGAGGCTGAGGGGAGGCCTCATTGCTCCCTTGGAGGAGTGTGCAGTGAGGTGGGGGTTGGACTGTTCTGCCTAGGGTCAGGTGATGAGAGGCAATGGCCTGAAACTGTGCCAGGGGAGGGGTAGGTTGGAAATCAGGAAAAGTTTCTTTGCTGCAGGAGTGGTCAGGGATTGGCACAGGCTGCCCTGGGAGGGGGAGGAGTCCCCATCCCTGGAGGTGTTGTGTGGATGTGGCACGTCAGGATAGTTTCCTGGCCATGATGGTTGGGTTACAGTTGGTCTCAATGATCTTAAAGGTCTTACCCAACCTTAATGATTCTATGATTCTGAGGTCATCAAGTCCAGCCTTCTAGCCAACACCTCCATGACTGCTAGACCCTGTCCCAAAGTGCCACATCTACTTGTCTTTTAAGCAGCTCCAGGGGTGGTGTCTCCACCACCTCCCTGGGCAGCCTGTTCCAACACCTGACCACTCTTGCAGCAAAGACATTTGTCCTCCTACCCAAATCAAAATACTATTGTGATGTCTCTTTGCCAAAGGAGAGCCAGGGGGGATTGAAATACTCAATATGCAATCATAGATTCATAGAATGGTTTAGGTTGGAAGGTACTTTAAAGACCATCTGGTTCTAAACCCCTAGCCATGGTCATGGACACTTCCCAGTAGGCCAGGTTGGATGAGGATGAGAAGGAATGGATTGAAGCTTGAGGAGGGGAGATTGAGACTGGAGATGAGGAAGAAATTCTTCTCCCAGGGTGGGGAGGCACTGGCACAGGTTGCCCAGGGAGGCTATGGATGTCCTGTTCAGCCTGGAGAAGAGAAGGCTCCAGGGAGACCTTAGAGCAGCCTTCCAGTACCTGAAGGGGCTCCAGGAGAGCTGGGGAGGGACTTTGGACAAGGGCTGGGAGTGCCAAGATGAGGAACAATGGCTTTGAGCTGGGAGAGGAGAGATTGAGACTGGAGATGAGGAAGAGGTTCTTGAGAGTGAGGGTGGGGAGGCACTGTCACAGGTTGCCCAGGGAGGCTGTGGCTGCCTCCTGCCTGGAGGTGTTCCAGGCCAGGCTGGATGAGGCCTTGAGCAAGCTGTGCTGGTGGGAGGTGTCCCTGCCCATGGCAGGGGTTGGCACTGGATGAACCCTTCCAACCCAACCCATTCTGAGTTACAGACTCACTGAATCACAGCATCACAAAGTGGTTGGGGTGGGCAGGGTCCTTGAGAGGCCATGTGGGTGAAATTCAGTCTTACTCCTGAGCAGCAGCTTCAGCAAATACCACAAACCCTGCCCCTTCCCTTGCTGCTCTTTCCTGCCAGCCCCAGCAGAGGAGCACATGGTTGCCTTTCAAATACATTCACAGGGAGCCAGTAGCAAGCTATAATCCAAGGGCAGGAGATTGACCACATCCAAGTGCCAGGTGCTGCACATTGGCCACAGCAACCCCAGGCAGTGCTACAGGCTGGGGGCAGAGTGGCTGAGAGCAGCCAGGCAGAAAGGGACCTGGAGGTGCTGGTTGATGGCAGGCTGAACATGAGCCTGCAGTGTGCCCAGGGGGCCAGGAGGGCCAAAGGCATCCTGGCCTGCATCAGGAAGAGTGTGGCCAGCAGGAGCAGGGAGGTCATTCTGCCCTGTGCTCAGCACTGCTTAGGCCACACCTTGAGTCCTGTGTCCAGTTCTGGGCTCCTCAGGTTAGGAAGGAGGTTGAGCTGCTGGAAGGTGTCCAGAGAAGGTCAACAAAGCTGGGGAGGGGTCTGGAGCACAGCCCTGTGAGGAGAGGCTGAGGGAGCTGGGGTTGCTTAGCCTGGAGAAGAGGAGACTTAGGGGAGACCTTCTTGCTCTCTACAACTACCTTAAGGGGGATTGTAGACAGGCAGAGGTTGGTCTCTTCTCCCAGGCAGCCAGCACCAGAACAAGAGGACACAGTCTCAGGCTGTGCCAGGGGAGGTTTAGGCTGGAGGTGAGGAAGAAGTTCTACACAGAGAGAGAGATTGCCCATTGGAATGGGCTGCCTGGGGAGGTGGTGGAGTCACCATCCCTGGAGGTGTTCAGGAGGAGACTTGCTGGGGTGCTTGGTGCCATGGGTTAGTTGTTTAGGTGGTGTTGGATTGGTTGATGGGTTGGACACGATGATCTTGAAGGTCTCTTCCAACCTGGTCTATTCTATGTATTCTATGTACAAATCCTCCAGATCTGTTTGGTTCTCTCTTAACTCCAGCCCAGCATTTGCTCAGAGGAGTCAAAAGGCAGGCAAGCAGGCTGCCAGGCAGCGAAGGAAGAGCCTGGCTCTCTCACTTGTAACTCTGAATTACCTGCTGCCTCCTATCTCCTGTCCTAGCCTTATCATTATTTTAACATTAGGTCTTTCTTGTATTTAATAGCACTTCTGCACTTCATTTATATTTAATATGACAACCACTGCAGGATGAAAATGATCATTATCTATCTTATTTCAGGCTCTACGTCCCAGTCTCAATAGGCACAAGCAGCAGATGATTATACAACTTGTGATGTTTCATGCAAGCAAATTAGAGGGGTGGCTGTGGGCTGGGGTTTCTTATTTTTTTCCCCCTCTCTCTCTCTCTCTCTCTCTCTCTCTCTTCAAGTCAAAAGTATAATTCAGTGTAATAGGAGAGTGTGGTTAAATGCTGCTCCTGCCTGCAGCTTGCCAGGGAGGCAGGCACTGAACAGCCAGCCAGCGGAGCGGGGAGGAGAGCTCGATGATCTCAGAGGTCTTTTCCAACCTGGTTAATTCTGCATTCCACTCTGGGTTCTGAGGCAGGTGTTCTCTTGTGCCTGTGCCCCACAGCACGGTGGGCTCTGCAGTCTGCCAGGGCGGCAGCGAGAGCGGGGAGCGAGGTGTGAGGGCGGCAGCGCCTGGGCGTTGAGTTCGCCGCCCGTGCGCTGGGGGGAGCGTTGCTGTGGTGCTCCTGGTTGTTGCTCCTCTCTCTCCACACCTGCTGAGGAGCAGCCACTCACCTTTGGGGAGCATGGTTTAGGCTTTTAGTGGAGTGTTCAGAAGGGTTGGGCTGCCTCCTGCTCCCCAGGGGCTGCCTCCTGCTCCCCAGATCTTTGATCCTTTTGCAGATCTGGGGAGCAAGGGGCAGCCCAACCTTGTGCAGAGCTGGGGAGCAGGAGGCAGCCCAACCTTGTGCAGAGCTGGGGAGCAGGAGGCAGCCCCTGGGGAGCAGGAGGCAGCCCAACCTTGTGCAGAGCTGGGGAGCAGGAGGCAGCCCCTGGGGAGCAGGAGGCAGCCCCTGGGGAGCAGGGAGCAGCCCAACCTTGTGCAGATCTGGGGAGCAGGAGGCAGCCCCTGGGTAGCAGGAGGCAGCCCAACCTTGTGCAGATTTGGGGAGCAGGAGGCAGCCCAACCTTGTGCAGAGCTGGGGAGCAGGAGGCAGCCCCTGGGTAGCAGGAGGCAGCCCAACCTTGTGCAGAGCTGGGGAGCAGGAGGCAGCCCCTGGGTAGCAGGAGGCAGCCCAACCTTGTGCAGAGCTGGGGAGCAGGAGGCAGCCCCTGGGTAGCAGGAGGCAGCCCAACCTTGTGCAGATCTGGGGAGCAGGGGGAAGCCCAACCTTGTGCAGATCTGGGGAGCAAGAGGCAGCCCCTGGGGAGCAGGAGGCAGCCCAACCTTGTGCAGATCTGGGGAGCAGGGGGAAGCCCAACCTTGTGCAGAGCTGGGGAGCAGGGGGCAGCCCAACCTTGTGCAGATCTGGGGAGCAGGGGGAAGCCCAACCTTGTGCAGAGCTGGGGAGCAGGGGGCAGCCCAACCTTGTGCAGAGCTGGGAAGCAGGAGGCAGCCCCTGGGGAGCAGGAGGCAGCCCAACCTTGTGCAGATTTGGGGAGCAGGGGGCAGCCCAACCTTGTGCAGAGCTGGGAAGCAGGAGGCAGCCCCTGGGGAGCAGGAGGCAGCCCAACCTTGTGCAGATCTGGGGAGCAGGAGGCAGCCCAACCTTGTGCAGAGCTGGGGAGCAGGGGGCAGCCCAACCTTGTGCAGATCTGGGGAGGGTACAGCAAAGGGCTACAAAGATGCTGAGGGGCCTGGAACAGCTCTGATGAGGGAAGGCTGAGAGAATTGGGGCTGTTCAGGCTGGAAAAGAGCTGACTGGGTGGGGGGGGTTCATGAATGCTGATCAATACTTCAAGGGTGGGTGCCAGGGTGGGAGCAGGCTTTGTTCAGTGGTGCCCAGTGGCAGGACAAGAGGCAGTGGGCACAAACTTGGGCATAGGAAGGGCTGTCTAAAGATGAGGAGGAACTTCTGTAATTTAAGGCTGCCCAGAGAGGTTGTGGAGTCTCCATCTCTGGAGACATTCCAAACCCACCTGGATGTGTTCCTGTGTGAGCTGCCCTGGGTGACCCTGCTCTGGCAGGGGGTTGGACTGGATGGACTCCAGAGGTTCTCTTCCCAACCCCTGTGATTCATGGAAGAGAGGTTCCAAGTTCTCCAGTGCATAATAGCTATTGATCTCTTCCCACAAGGAGACAGGGAGGTTCAGGCTGGATATTAGGAGGAAGTTCTCCACAGAGGGAGTGATTTCCCACTGGAATGGGCTGCCCAGGGAGGTGGTGGAGTTGCTGTCATTGGAGATCTTCAAGTAAAGACTGGATGAGGCACTTAATGCCATGGTCCAGTTGATTGGATAGGGTTGGGTGATAGGTTGGACTGGATGATCTTGGAGGTCTCTTCCAACCTGGGTGATTCTATGATTCTATGAAAGGAGATGGTAGCATTGGTCTGTGGAATGGAATGGAATGGAATGGAATGGAATGGAATGGAATGGAGTGGAATGGAATAGAATAGAATAGAATAGAATAGAATAGAATAGAATAGAATAGAATAGAATAGAATAGAATAGAATAGAATAGAATAGAATAGAATAGAATGGAATAGACCAGACCAGGTTGGAAAAGACCTTTCAGATCATTGAGTCCAACTTCTCACCCAGCACCATCTGATCAACTAACCCCTGGCACCAAGTGCCACATCCAGACTCTTCTTAAACACCTCCAGGGATGGGGACTCCACCACCTCCCTGGACAGCACATCCCAAGGGCCAATCTCTCTTGCTGGGAAGAACTTTCTTCTCACCTCCAGCCTAAACCTCCCTTGGCACAGCTTGAGACTGTGTCCTCTTGTTCGGGTGCTGGGTGCCTGGGAGAAGAGACCAACCCCCAGCTGGCTACAACCTCCCTTCAGGGAGTAGGAGAGAGCAAGAAGGTCTCCCCTGAGCCTCCTCTTCTCCAGGCTAAGCAACCCCAGCTCCCTCAGCCTCTCCCCACAGTGCTGTGCTCCAGACCCCTCCCCAGCTTTGTTGCCCTTCTCTGGACACCTTCAAGTCTCTCAATGTCCCTCTTGAGCTGAGGAGCCCAGAACTGGACACAGGACTCAAGGTGTGGCCTCAGCAGTGCTGAGCACAGGGCACAATGACTTCCCTGCTCCTGCTGGCCACACTCTTCCTGCTCCAGGCCAGGCTGCCCTCTGTATGATCTTCCCTGCATAGATCTACCCTCTTCTCAACTCCTCTGGCCTCTCTGGTGCCACTGTAAAGTTGGTCTGGTGAGGAAGCTTCAGACTTCAGGACACAGGAGCCACAGGAAACTGGAAGGAGGAACATCCTTCTGGCTCACCCCATGCAGTGTACAGGCTGGGGGCAGAGTGGCTGAGAGCAGCCAGGCAGAGAGGGACCTGGGGGTGCTGGTTGATGGTAGGCTGAACATGAGCCTGCAGTGTGCCCAGGCAGTCAAGAGGGCCAAGGGCATCCTGGCCTGCATCAGGAAGAGTGTGGCCAGCAGGAGCAGGGAGGTCATTCTGCCCCTGTGCACTGCACTGGTTAGGCCACACCTCGAGTCGTGTGTCCAGTTCTGGGCCCCTCAGGTTAAGAAGGAGGTTGACTTGCTGGAAGGTGTCCAGAGAAGGGCAACAAAGCTGGGGAGGGGTCTGGAGCACAGCCCTGTGAGGAGAGGCTGAGGGAGCTGGGGTTGCTTAGCCTGGAGAGGAGGAGGCTCAGGGGTGACCTTATTGCTCTCTCCAACTATCTGAAGGGAAGTTGTAGCCAGGCAGAGGTTGGTCTCTTCTCCCAGGCAGCCAGCACCAGAACAAGAGGACAGAGTCTCAAGCTGTGCCAGGGGAGGTTTAGGTTGGAGGTGAGGAAGAAGTTCTACACAGAGAGAGTGATTGCCCACTGGAATGGGCTGCCCAGGGAGGTGGTGGAGTCACCATCCCTGGAGGTGTTCAGGAGGAGACTTGCTGGGGTGCTTGGTGCCATGGGTTAGTTGTTTAGATGGTGTTGGATGATAGGTTGGACTTGATCTTGAAGGTCTCTTCCAACCTGGTTTATTCTATGTAAGATCCTGGTTGAGGGAAGGGAGCTCCTGCCCATGGAGACAGAGCAGAGGCAGAAGGGGGTCCCCTCTCAGCTGTCAGATCTGCCTTCACCCCCACCGAGCACAGGCCGCAGTCGCCCGCAGTGATGTGAGCAGCCGGCGGCTCGCATGCGAGGAGCAAAGCTGATGGGAAGGAAGCAGCAGTTTGGGGCAAACTGTGCCAAGTTTTGCCTGAAAGGTGCAGAATGCAGATGAGGAGCCAAAGGCACAGGGCTCTGCCACTCCTGATTAAGAAATTCTGCTCCATTACTCGTGGAATATTTGCTCTGATTAGCATTTTGTAGGCGCAGGCTCCCAGCCCTGTCAGAGCGCTGGGGCTGTTCATAATAAATAGAGCCAAACAGAATCCTCTGACTTTCATGGCTGCCCCTTCCCACTGCCCTTGTGAAACCAGGGCATTGATGCTCTTAATTTCACCCAGGAGCTGAGCTTGGTCTGCTTCCAGATTCACAGAACCACAGAATGGGTTGGAAGGGACCTCAACAAGAGGACACAGTCTCAAGCCACACCAGGGGAGGTTCAGGCTGGATGTTAGGAAGAAGTTCTTCCCAGCAAGAGAGATTGGCCCTTGGGATGTGCTGCCCAGGGAGGTGGTGGAGTGCCCATCACTGGAAGTGTTTAGGAAGAGCCTGGATGATGCTCTTGGTGCCATGGTTTAGTTGATCAGATGGTGCTGGGTGAGAGGTTGGACTGGATGATCTCTGAGGTCTTTTCCCACCTGGTTCATTCTATCCTATCCTAATCCTATCCTATCCTATCCTATCCTATCCTATCCTATCCTATCCTATCCTATCCTATCCTATCCTATCCTATTCTTAAAGTTCAGCCAGTTCCAACCCTCTGCCATGGGCAGAGACACCTCCCACCAGCCCAGGTTGCTCAAGGCCTCATCCAGCCTGGCCTTCAACACTTCCAGGGAGGAGAACATCCATAAGCTCCCTGGGCAACCTGGAGATGTTCAGCACCAGAAGGCCTCACCCTGAACACTTCCAGTGAGGGAGACACATCCACAGCCTCCCTGGGCAACCTGTGCCAGAGTCTCCCCATCCTCACTCTCACGAATTTCTTCCTCCTCTCCAGTCTCAACCTCCCCTCCTCAAGCTTCAGTCCATTCCCTCTCTTCCTACCCCTACAAGCCCTTGTGAAAGGTCACACAGGCAGTGCCAGGTGGAGGAGCTGGTTTGTGTCCCCCAATGCCATGCTTGCTCTTAACCTATTGCAAGGGCCCCTATGACAAGAGGGATCTGGAGGTGCTGGAAGGTGTCCAGGGCAGGGCCAGGAGGATGAGCAGAGGGCTGGAGCTGCTCTGCTGTGAGGACAGACTGAAGGAGTTGGGGCTGTTCAGTCTGCAGAAGAGAAGGCTCCCAGGTGACCTCATTGTGGCCTTCCAGGATCTGAAGGGGGCTACAGGAAGGCTGGGGAGGGACTGCTCAGGATCTCAGGGAGTGATAGGACCAGGGGGGATGGAATGAAGCTGGAGGTGGGGAGATTGAGGCTGGAGGTGAGGAGGAAGTTCTTCCCCATGAGAGTGGTGAAGCCCTGGAATGGGTTGTGCAGGGAGGTGGTTGAGGCCCCAGCCCTGGAGGTGTTTAAGGCCAGGCTGGCTGAGGCTGTGGCCAGGCTGATCTAGTGTGGGGTGTCCCTGCCCATGGCAGGGGGGTTGGAACTGGCTGATCCTTGTGGTCCCTTCCAACCCTGACTGATTCTATGATACTGTGATACTGTGATGCTAACTGCCTGGGTCCAGGCTGGCTGCCTTTGCTGTTTGTGTTGTGCAGCCCTTGTCTGGCTGGGTGCTGGTGCTGTCTAACTGTGGGTGTCCCCCCAGGAGCAGGCCATCGAGGTGCTGACGCGGTCCAGCCTGGAGGTGGAGCTGGCTGCCAAGGAGAGGGAGATCGCCCAGCTGGTAGAAGATGTCCAGAGACTCCAGGGCAGCCTCACCAAGCTGCGGGAGAACTCCAGCAGCCAGATCTCCCAGCTGGAGCAGCAGCTGACAGCCAAGAACAGCACACTCAAAGTAAGGCTTGGGCCTGTGCTCGGCAGCTCCCCGGGGGCAGAGCTGGCGGAGCGCGGCTGGCTTTGCCTGCTGGGGGGGTGGGGTGGGCTTCCTCTGGCCCTCAGAGGCACTGTAAAGCCCTTGGCTGCTTCTGGATGCTGCTGAACCCTGGTGTCTGTGGTGCTTTATTCTAAGTGAGCAGAGTTCTGTTGGAATAGAACAACTTCTCTTGATGTTGAGGTATCATTTACTTACTTCTCACTGCTTTGAAATTGTAGAGGACACAGTCTCAAGCTGTGCCAGGGGAGGTTCAGGCTGGAGGTGAGGAGAAAGTTCTTCCCAGCAAGAGAGATTGGCCCTTGGGATGTGCTGCCCAGGGAGGTGGTGGAGTCCCCATCCCTGGAGGTGTTCAAGAAAGGCTTGGAAGTGGCACTTGGAACCATGGGTTAGTTATCAGGAGGTGTTAGATGTTGGGTCATAGGTTGGACTTGATGATCTCTGAGGTCTTTTCCAACCTGGTTGATTCTATGATTCTCTCTCTGAGGTCCCTCCCACCCTGAGCCACTCTAGGGTTCCCCTTGCTCCCACCTGGCAGGGAGGTTGGAGCAGGGATCTGTGAGGTCCCTCCCACCCTGAGCCACTCTGGGGTTCCTCTTGCTCCCTCCTGGCAGGGAGGTTGAAGCAGGGATCTCCTGGGGAGGAGGATGGAGGGGACTGGATGTGGCACTTGGTGCCATGGTTTAGTAGTCAGGAGGTGCTGGGTGACAGCTTGGGCTTGATGATCTTTGAGGTCTTTTCCAACCTGATTGATTCTATGATTCTATGCTTCTATGCTTTCTGCAGGACAGGGCTGCCTTTAAAATCAAATACCCACCTCCCCACCCCCAAAACCCTGCAGACCTGCACCAGGGAGGTGGGGTGAGGGAGCTGAACTGAGAAGGCACAGAAAATCCTCCTGAAGGTTCAAACCTTTCCATTCCCATCCCAGTGCTGGGTGTTGCAGATCTGCCCAGGATGGTTATTGTGCCGTGGTCTGTCTGTGAGTCTACCTGCTCCCCCCTCCAGTTCCCTCCACTGGAAAAGGGAAATGTGTCACTCAGAGCACAACAAACAAGCACAGTCAGGCAGAGAGAAAAGGCTTTGCAGGCTTAATAGCCAGCTAATTATCTTTTTAACTCTACATTTGCTGCAGAGCAATTCCCATCCATAGGCAGCAGTCCAGGCTCACACTCAGCTGCACACCAGCAGCACTGCACTAAACTCAGAAGAAACATTCTGCCCCTCTGCTCTGGGCTGGTGGGACCCTACCTGGAGCACTGCAGCCAGTTCTGGTGCCCCCAGCACAAGAGGGACATGGAACTGCTGGAGAGGGTCCAGAGGAGGCCATGAGGACATCAGAGGACTGGAGAACCTCTCCTGTAGGGCCAGGCTGGGAGAGCTGGGGCTGTTCTGCCTGGAGAAGAGAAGGCTTCAGGAAAACCTTAGAGCAGCCTTCCAGTACCTGAAGGGCTCCAGGAGAGCTGGGGAGGGACTTATGACAAGGGCTGGGAGTGCCAGGATGAGGAACAATGGCTTTGAGCTGGGAGAGAGCAGATTGAGAGTGGAGATGAGGAAGGAATTCTTGGCAGTGAGGCTGGGGGGAGTCTGGCACAGGCTGCCCAGGGAGGCTGTGGCTGTGCCCTGCTTGGAGGTGCTCAAGGCCAGGCTGGATGAGGCCTTGGGCAGCCTGTGCTGGTGGGAGGTGTCCCTGCCCATGGCAGGGGGTTGGCACTGGATGATCCTTGAGGTCCCTTCCAACCTAAACCATTCTATTACTCTCTGAATCTAACACTTTTGTGAGTGACCTTTTCACCCCTGCCTGCAGCAGCTTTGCTTTCCTTGTGCCTACCCCCACCCCAGCCCCCCCCCCAGTTCTGATCTATCAGTGAGCATGAGAAATGTTTCCTGACATGTGTTATGAATCAGTTTCCTGTACCTCCTGTCTCCCTCATTGTTCCACAGCTCCTGGATCGAAGTGTAAACAAGATAAATTTATCCATTCCCCCAAAGCCTTTGCAGCTCTGCAGCTTTTACAGCCTGAGCCTGCTGAAAGCAGGAGGCTGATGGTAGCCACTTAGCCCTGCCTGGGCTGTGGGGAGCTTCCCTCCATCAGGATGATTTAATGCTCAGCTGAAGCTCTTACAAATGGCTCCAGCAGTTTGGGAGCAGTCCCTGGTTTTGCTCTGCTGCAGCAGACTTTATGTGGGGAAAGAGGGGAGAGCTGAAGTGGAGCATTCCTGGCCCCCTCTGCAGGTGTGCAGACAGCCCTGCTGAATTTGTATGAAGATCCAACAGAGCAAAGGAAAGTTCTGGCAGTCCAGCACTGTGCCCTCGTGGCCAAGAAGGAAAATGGTCTCCTGGGGTGCATGAAGAGCAGGCAGCAGGTCAAAAGAGGTTCTACTCCATCACTACTCTGCCCCCACCAAGGGCAAGGGCAGGGTCCTGGCCCTGGGGAGGAACAACCTCCTGCAGCAGCACAGCTGAGGGGGGACCTGCTGGGAAGCAGCTCCAAGGAGCAGGAGCTGGGAGTGCTGGGGGACAACAAGGTCCCCAGGAGGCAGCAATGTGCCCTGGGGGCCAAGAAGGCCAAGGGGGTCCTGGAATGCATGAAGAGTGTGGCCAGCAGGGCAAGGGAGGTTCTTCTGCCCCTCTATTCTGCCCTCGTGAGGCCACATCTGCAGTGCTGGGTCCAGGTCTGGGCTCCACAGTTCAGGAGGGACAGGGAACTGCAGGAGAGAGCCCAGGGGAGGCTGCAGAGCTGCTGAGGGGCCTGGAGCAGCTCTGGGAGGAGCAAAGGCTGAGAGCCCTGGGGCTGAGAGCCTGCAGAAGAGCAGCCCCAGAGGGCAGCTGAGCAATGCTCAGCAAGAGCTAAAGGAGCTGTGGGGGGCAAGAGGCTGGGGCCAGACTCTGCTGAGTGGTGCCCAGGGACAGCACAAGGGGCAGCCTTGGGCAGAGAGTGGAGCCCAGGAGGTTGGATGTGAAGAGGAGGAGAAAGTTGTTTGGTGTGAGGGTGCTGGAGGCCTGGAGCAGGCTGCCCAGAGAGGTTGTGGAGTGTCCTTGTGTGGAGAGCTTCCAACCCCCCCTGGGCACTGTGCTGCTGGGCATTGTGCTGTGGGTGCCCTGCTGGAGCAGGGGCTGGGCTGGGTGATCTCCAGAGGTCCCTTCCAAGCCCCCATGCTGGGGTTCCAGGATTCTCTGCCCATCCATCAGCATGTGGGAGGAAGGAGCTGGCCTGCTCTGGAGGGCCACATGGTGTTGTGCCTCATCCATACTGGTGGTGGGGTTATGTTTAATTTTCTTTCACAAAGCCTGGCAGAGAATATCCTGAGTCCTTGCACTTGACAGATCTTCCTGGAGGAAAGCATGTTCCTGGTGAGGTCAGCATTAGTTTAGCCATTAACTTCAAAGGCAGTGGGATCACAGGAGTGACAGAGCCAGCCTTTGATTTTCCTTGCAGTAATCTCCTGCTATTTTCTCCTAGGCCTGCCTGGCTAATGCTCTGCAGTTAGGCTCCTGTTGAGAGTGGCTGATGCAGTGCCTCCACTGATAAAAGTTTTACTCATTTCAGCCCTCTTTAGCCTGATTTGTTGCACCAGAGAGATGTTTTAACACAGACACTTTGACTTGGGAAGAAGCCACCTCTGAGACCTGTTGTACAAAGAACCAAATCTCCTTGGTGCTGTGCTGCTTCCCCTGCTTGGTTCTAGGGGAATTGCTCCTCAAAGAGGCAGGATTCTCACAGCTCCCTCCACAGAAAGTGAATCCCTCTTGCAGAAATTAAAGCAATGTTCTCAGACCATGTCTGGGGGGAGTGCTTTAATACTCTGTGCCTTAATGAAACAATGCAGAGACACTTCTGAAATGACTGCTTCTTGATCTTCATCTCATCTAATAATCAAAACATGTCCTCTAGTTACAAGGCTCTGCTAACTTCCATTCTCTTAACCCTTTTGTTCCCTGCTACCCAGCTAAGATACAACAGTGCCAGTTAGCAGACTGGCAGATTAGTAACCTGGGGTGACTACATTTGGGATCAAACCCCAACAAGGTGAGGTTGGAAGGGAGCTCTGGTCACCCAGGCCAAGCCCTGCTCCAGCAGGGCACCCACAGCACAATGCCCAGCACCACACTGCCCAGGAGGGGTTGGAAGCTCTCCACACAAGGACACTCCACAACCTCTCTGGGCAGCCTGCTCCAGGCCTCCAGCACCCTCACACCAAACAACTTTCTCCTCCTCTTCACATCCAACCTCCTGGGCTCCACTCTCTGCCCCTTGCTGCCCCTTGGCCTGGCCCTGGCCACCACTCAGCAGAGTCTGGCCCCAGCCTCTTGCCCCCCACAGCTCCTTAGCTCTAGCTGAGCATTGCTCAGCTCCCCTCTCAGTCTCTTCAGACAAGGAGGAGCAGGGTAGCCAATCTCTGGATGCTCTTCCATGGCTTCATTCTCACCACAGGCTCTCAGGTAGTGATAGGACTAGGGGGAATGGAATGAAGCTGGAGGTGGGGAGATTCAGGCTGGAGGGGAGGAGGAAGTTCTTCCCCAGGCGAGTGGTGAAGCCCTGGAATGGGTTGTGCAGGGAGGTGGTTGAGGCCCCAGCCCTGGAGGTGTTTAAGGCCAGGCTGGCTGAGGCTCTGGCCAGGCTGATCTAGTGTGGGGTGTCCCTGCCCATGGCAGGGGGGTTGGAACTGGATGATCCTTGTGGTCCCTTCCAACCCTGACTGATACTATGATACTGTGATACTAAATGCAGAATGCTTCCTCACCATGGGATGCTTCCAACCTTAGGAATACTGAATACTGAAATGCAGTGTGCAGAGCAGCCACCAGCCCCTTCCTGCTGTCCTCTGGCTCCCTGCTTCTTGGTGTGTTGGAGGCCACTGGGCTCTGTTGTGTCTGAGTTAAGCAGGTTGATATTTAGTGCTAGGTGTTAGTTCCTCCAGATTGTCTCACAGCTTGAACCTTTGTTGTGCTCTGCTCTGTGTGTTTTACAGGCTTCTTGCAGACAATTACCATACTAATGCATTTTAAAACAGGCATTGACTGGGAGGATGCCAAGCACCTAAAGGGTCTGCTTCTGTACAGACATTGCCTCCTTAGCTGTTGGTTGCTGCTGTTTAGTAGAAGTCTCCATTCAGGTGCAGGTTTTCCATGGCAACAATCTCTGTGTTAGGTGCTGTGGAGTGATGGATGTCTGTGGGCTTTAGACACTTCAAAGGAAAATCTTGCAGGTTGCTATCCTGCTCCAGCAGCACACAAGTGCCTGGGAGCCCACAGCAGCTTCATGCCATCTACAGCTTTCAGTTCCTCTCTTCTGTACCTAAAATCTCCAGAAGGACCTGCAGGGTGTTGCACATCCAGAGGCAGGGCTGCATTTAATAGAGGCTGCATTGAAGTGAGAGCCATTAACTAATCCCAGCAGGGAGGGGTTGGAAGGGACCTCTGGAGCTCACCCAGTCCAGCCCCTGCTCCAGCAGGGCACCCACAGCACAGTGCCCAGCACCACACTGCCCAGGGGGGGTTGGGAGCTCTCCACACAAGGACACTCCACAACCTCTCTGGGCAGCCTGCTCCAGGCCTCCAGCACCCTCACACCAAACAACTTTCTCCTCCTCTTCACATCCAACCTCCTGGCCTCCACTCTCTGCCCCTTGTGCTGTCCCTGGGCACCACTCAGCAGAGCCTGGCCCCAGCCTCTTGCCCCCCACAGCTCCTTGAGCTCTTGCTGAGCATTGCTCAGCTGCCCTCTGGGGCTGCTCTTCTGCAGGCTCTCAGCCCCAGGGCTCTCAGCCTTTGCTCCTCCCAGAGCTGCTCCAGGCCCCTCAGGACCACACCTTGAGTCCTGTGTCCAGTTCTGGACTCCTCAGGTTAGGAAGGAGGTTGAGCTGCTGGAAGGTGTCCAGAGAAGGGCAACAAAGCTGGGGAGGGGTTTGGAGCAGAAGCCCTATGAGGAGAGGCTGAGGGAGCTGGGGTTGCTTAGCCTGGAGAGGAGGAGGCTCAGGGGAGACCTTCTTGCTCTCTCCAACTCCCTGCAGGGAGGTTGTAGCCAGGTGGGGGTTGGTCTCTTCTCCCAGGCACCCAGCACCAGAACAGGAGGACACAGTCTCGGGCTGTGCCAGGGGAGGTTTAGGTTGGAGGTGGGGAAGTTCTACAGAGAGAGAGAGATTGCCCATTGGGATGTGCTGCCCAGGGAGGTGGTGGAGTCACCATCGCTGGAGGTGTTCAGGAGGAGACTTGATGGGGTGCTTGGTGCCATGGGTTAGTTGTTTAGGTGGTGTTGGAAGATAGGTTGGACATGATGATCTTGAAGGTCTCTTCCAACCTGGTCTATTCTATGTAAGACCTTCACTGCCTCCCTGGACTCTCTCCTGTAGTTCAGTGTCATTTCTTCGGCCACATCCTCCCTTACTAAACTCCCATTACTAGCTGGAACTGCAGGCAGGGCTGACTGCCCTCCATAGCAGCCACTGCTGCAGGTGTTTTGGCCTTGCTAGCAGCCTCTGTGCTGATGTAAGGAGGATTCCCCTGGTTGATGCAAGCAGGAAGCCCTACAAATATTAAAGATGGACCTGAGCCCCTCCAGCATGTGTTGATCTGTTGATGCAGATCTGCTGCATGATCCCAGGGCCCAAGATGTCATTTGAGTCTTCTGAGTTTTAAGGAGGACCAGCTCCAGCATGGTCCAGATTCCAGCTGCAGCTCAATGCTTGGCTCAACAAGGAATGCAGTTAGACCTTTCCATGCAGCAGATCAGCTTCAGTAAGGCTGGAGAGGAACCTTCTCAATGCTGATCAGCAGCTTAAGTGGCAGGGGGGAGAAGAGGCTGGGGGCAGACTCTGCTCAGTGGTGCCCAGGGCCAGGCCAAGGGGCAGCAAGGGGCAGAGAGTGGAGGCCAGGAGGTTGGATGTGAAGAGGAGGAGAAAGTTGTTTGGTGTGAGGGTGCTGGAGGCCTGGAGCAGGCTGCCCAGAGAGGTTGTGGAGTGTCCTTGTGTGGAGAGCTTCCAACCCCCCCTGGGCAGTGTGGTGCTGGGCATTGTGCTGTGGGTGCCCTGCTGGAGCAGGGATTGGACTGGGTGAGCTCCAGAGGTCTCTTCCACCCTGCACCACGCTGAGGTTTTGTGATGCTGTGAAATGTTCCTAGCTCACAGCAGCCCTTCCCTGCCTTCCTCCTGCCTCCAGTGAGTGTAGGATCTCCTTGAGCTCACATCTGCACTGCAGGTAGCCTCTCCTGCACACAGTCCCACTTCGTGTTCCATGCCATGTCCTGCTTTGCTTCCCAGAGCAGATGCTCTGTCTTTGAGGCTGCCACTTCCCTTTGTGATCCTGTGACCTTTGGGGACTCTGCCAGTTTTAACAGCAACTCTGTTAAGTGAAGCAGAGCTGGCTTGAATTTCTCCATGGCAGTGGCAGGCCATGGAGCTCTGCTCTGTCTTTGCTCACATCAGCTGTGTCTGCACTAAGCAAAGACATTGGAATTGCTGTGGCTTCTGCAAACAGCAGAACAGCATCACTTCTATACCACTCTGGGTTAGGCCTCCTGAGGCATTCATCCCCTAGTGATGAGCACTGCTCTTGGAGCAGGGCCCTGGGGTAAGGTCCCCGTGTGTGGCATTGTGTCTTGGGTTGTTGCAGTGTTTGTGGCACCTTCTCACCAAAGGGAAGCCACTGAGACCACCCCAGGTCAGGTAGACCTGAGCACAAAGACCTGCTGAGTGCAGCTGAGTGCTTCATCTTCAGTGGTTGTTGCAAGGGCAGCAGAGCTGGGGAAGGGTCTGGAGAGCAGGGCTGGGGAGCAGCAGCTGAGGGAGCTGGGGGTGTTCAGCCTGGAGTAGTCTCTGCAACTTCCTTAAGTGAGATTGCAGTGAGGTGGGGATTGGTCCCTTCTCCCTAGGATCAGCTGATAGGAGAGGGAATGACCTGAAATTGTGCCAGGGGAGGCTTAGGTTGGAGCTGAGGAACAATTTCTTTGCTGCAATAGTGGTCAGGGCCTGGCACAGGCTGCCCAGGGAGGTGGTGGAGTCCCCATGCCTGGAGGTGTTCCAGAAACCTGTGGCCATGGCACTTGGGGACAGGGTTTGGTGGCCATGGTGGTGCTGTGCTGATGGTTGGACTGGAGGATCTCAGAGGGGTTTTCTAACCCAAACATTTCTCTTACTGTCTGATTCTGTAGTGCTTGGAAAACATCTGGGCAGAGCTGTTGTGTTTGGGCATGAGAAGCAGAGGTCTTGCAAGCTGAGGGCTCTCCTGTCAACACCAGCTGCTTCAGTCTTTGTATTTCCTGTGGATAAGGCTTAGCAAGAGCTGTCCTTCTGAGGGGCCAGGAGGTGCCAAACCACCCACCTCTGTTACTCCATTTGTCAGGCTCACACAAGAATTTCAGCTGCCCCCTTTCCCAGCCCTTCTTTCCCCATCTCCTTATGGAGCACAGGACAGGGACACTGCAAGCTGGCAGAGTGGGACCTGCTGGAGCCTGGAGAGCTTGGCAGGCTGTAAACAAAGGGAGAGTGAGGCCTAATTGTGTTTGTGTTGGATGGGTGATGGTTTGTTTTCTAATCTATGTAAATGAGCTCTGAGTCATTAACCCTCACTTGTGCCTTGCTGTATCTGTGGAGGAATTTCAGGATGGTTTTGAAAGCCTTGCAGAAGAACCACCACCACCAAACCCAACTAATGGAATCCATCTTCTTTCTTTTCAAGCAACTGGAAGAGAAGCTGAAGGGACAGGCTGATTACGAGGAGGTTAAGAAAGAGCTGAAGTAAGTGTTAAATGCCTGCATCCTTTCCTACCCAGCCCACTCAGTGAAGCCACAAAGCCCTGCTCTTGGAAGAAGGAGGAATCCAGTCAAAACCACAGAGAGGGGGAAGCTGGGAATGTTGGCACAAATTGCATCCAGGAGCAGCACAACTGCTGTCTCTGAGAGCAGCCCTTCTGCCTGCAGCACAAGTGTCACAGCAGCAGTGCAGCTCCTCTCCTCTGAGGAGGGGTCCTGCTCTGGTGCCAGGGGTTGGACTTGATGACCTCCAGAGGTCCCTTCCAGCCCCTATCATGCAGATGGAGGAGAGAAGGCTCCAGGGAGACCTTAGAGCTGCTTTTCAGTATCTGAAGGAGACCTACAGGAAGGCTGGGGAAGGACTGTTCAGAAGGGCCTGTGGGGATGGGAGAAAAGGCAATGGTTTGAAACTGGAGCAGAGTTAGATTGGACACCAGGAGGAAGCTCTGCACAGTGAGGAAGGAGAGACACTGGAACAGGTTGCCCAGGGAGGTGGTTGAGGCTCCTTCCCTGGAGACATTCAGGATCAGACTCCATGTGGGCCTGGGCAGCCTGATCTAGCTGGAGGTGTCCCTGCTGCCTACAAGGTGACCTTTGAGGGTCCCTCCAACCCAGTGCAGTGGATAAGTGTCCTTGAAGCAAGAAGCTAAAGCTGAGGTCCACCAAGGGTAAAATTTTGGAGATCTGTGGTGGTTTAGGTGGAACACCTTAAAACCCCCCAGCCAAGAGCTGAATTAGTGAGGAGCAAGAATCATGCAGAGCCTTTGCCCAGAGCACCTCTCCCATGCCTTTGGCAGCCAGGGCTCAGCACTTCCCCTTGCAGAGCCCTGCTTGGCTCTCTGTATATCTTTGCTAATATCTTTTGGGTGTAAACTGAAGCCACAAGCAGCCTCTTCCTATTTCCAGGGTGCTTTTTTTAGGAGACTTAAAAGAGCCTCCTTTTAAACTCTTAACAAGATAAGCTGTCAGGTTCAGAAGAGGAGTTCTTTTGACTGGAAATCTGTTTGGTGTCAAGGTTGAAATAAGTGCAAGAAACTCCCTCTCTTCTTTCATCAGGGTGGCATTTCCCTCTGTGTGTTTTAAGAAGCCTGAAAGAAGGTTCCCTTGTTTAATGAGGGATTTCAGCTCAGGCTGGGGATCATGTGCTTTTGTTTACACATCCCTGGAGAGCATGGAAAGCAGGTTTGGTTTTGCAAGCCCAGTGACTGCTGGTTGGCTGCCAGCTGCAGCACGCCCTGATGGAGGGGGACAGATTCAGTCAGGTGGAATCAGTTGGCCATTGCTTTAGTCATTGTCCCTAAATATTAACTGGGCTTCAAAAGAGCATCATGATGTTAATGATGTGGCTAAATACCTCCCTGTTCTCCCTACATCAGACAGCTTCAAGGCCCAGATTGTCAGGGTGCTGAGCCATCTCCTTTAAACTCTATCCTTGCCCTGGAAGGTTGGCCTGGATGATCCTTGAGGTGCCTTCCAAGCTGGTATTCTGTCAGTCTATCAATCTGAGTTAAGGAAACCCAGCTTCAGCTTTCAGCTGGTTTGTGCTCCCCATGCCCATGTGTCAAAGGCTGAGTGGGAACTGGGCCACAACCTTCCAGTTTGCTTCCTGAGCTGCTCAACGTGAATGTGCCAAAACAGCAAAGGAGTTTGAAGCCCTACCTGGTTTAGTGCCTCTCCTTTAGACACAAAACTCCCTTGGATGCCTTTGCTCCTGCTGGTAGTGCCTTTTGGGGCTTGGTCACCTGAGAGGTCCAGCAGAGGCCATGCCATGACACAGGAGTGCTGCCACAGTGCTTCTGCCTGCTCCTGTTGTTTGAAGATGAGCCTGAGGTGACACAGATGGGAGAACCTCCTGGAAGTGGCCTTGCTGGGTGCCAGGAAATTAAGTCCCTTCTGCTCCTGGCTGTGCCACCCCTGTTTGTGGGTAGCATTTTCTATCTGGGCAGGCTGACTTTGGAGGGACAGCCAGCCAGCTGGTAGGTGTCCTGCTGGATGGTGAGGGGGGTTAAGACTCTCTGTGAGAGCACTGAAGGAGTTTGCAGTGCTGCAGCATCCCAGCAGCTCATTCACACCATCCTCTCTGCTCCCAAAGATGTGCCAGAATCTGAAGGGGCATCATCTGAGGGTGCCAGGCTGACCTGAGGTGAAACTCTGAAAAGTTTGTTGGTGTAAATCTGCTCTCCCTCCTGCTGAATCCCTCTGTGCCTGCCTTTGTGCCCTGCAACACTGACAGAAGAGGGCTGCTCCTAACATGCATCTTGTCAGCAGGGAAGAAAGAGAATAAACTCCTCAGCTGTTTTGGCACTGGGGTGTTTTCCTTAATCCTCCCAAGGACGTTAGAGGCATTTCTAGGCTGAGGAGTCTCAGTATCTGCCAGCTTCTAACCTTGGAGAACCTTCACTGGGTCCATTGCAAGATCTGGGCTGGGAGGATTCCTTGCTTTCTGCACTGGCTGTTGTGCCAAGTGGCTTTTACATCTATTTTTGAGAGCTCTGTGTGTCCTTTAGGTTCCCTCTGGAGCAATAGAGCAGTGCTAACCCTGCTGCCTTTGCCCTGGGACCCCAGGAACAGAGAGTTGAGCTGTCCTGGTGCACACCAATGCTTTAGAGCAGGATCTCTCCAGTCACCTTAGCTGTGCAGATTGAAGTCACAAGATCATTCCTTTAAGAAGCAGGAAACTTGTCTTGACCAGCAGGTTAAGTCAGGATCTCATGGGCAAAGATATTCCTGGAATCCAGAGGGGAAAGGCTTTGCTTCCTCATGTTCCTGAGGAAAATGCCTCTTTTGTGACACATTTGCAGGCTCGTTTTAGACAGGCTTAGCTTTGAACAAATGAACCTGCTGGAGAGAATCTCTCTCCAAGGGCAATTTGAGAGACCATCAACCAGGTTTTTAGTGTATTTGGGGTTCTAAGTGTATGGGAAATCACCTGTGAAATTGCCAGAGGGTTATTGCAGGTGGCAAGAATCCACTTTCGAGTAGGTGGAGGTCAGTAAGTTTCCAGCCGAGGTTTGAATATGCATACCTGCCCCAAGCTGGCTGAAAAATGCAGCTGCTGCAAGCTTCAGGATCCTTTCTGAAGGTCCCAGTGGCAGCAGGTGCTTGGAACCAGGATGCATGGGTAGAGCAGCCTGTGCAAGTGGAGGGCACAGCAGGGTCAGGGCTCTATGCCAGGCCTCTGGTGCTGAGAGCCTGAGCTATGCCCTGAACACGCTCAAGCTGCCCTCTGGGTCTGTGGCCTGAGCACATCCCACCTGCTCCTCCCAGAGTGGGCAGCTTCTATTGGTGTTGTCTCATCCAGAAGGAGCACAGTTGGTATGCTGCAGGACTGCTGGCAAACTGGAGTGTGGTAAGTGGGGGCTACTGGGAGGCTGTGCAAGGGTGCTGCTGTTCCCCGCTGCAATGGGCAGCGTGCCTGAGACCTGCCAGGGGAAGTTCTCCACCTCAGAGTGTGCTGGTAGGAGTTGGGAGGGTTTGATTTAGATGTGTCTCCTTATTTGACCATCATGAGGACATACTTGCTGTCCTCTCAGAGGCCAGACCCTGCAGAAGCCATGGGAGGATGAAAACAGTTACCTCCCAGTGGGTTTTCCCTGGATGAGTCTCTATTCATGTCCCTCAGCAGTCCTGGCAGACAGAGCTGTACCTCTGATTAGGTGTCCCAAGAAACATTTGCTTCCAGCAGTGATTAGGAACCTGGGGCAACCTGCCTGTGATGTTAGGATGATGTCAGGACCTTTAAGGACTCAAGCCATTCCTGCAGAGCCTCTCCCCTTGGTTGGCACCACTCCCTTAATCACAGACTAAGGTGCACTGTTGCCCCTGGCTGAGCTGTTGTGCCCACCTAAAGCAGAGCAGCAGCAGCAGCTTTACTCATGTCTTGGATGGTAACTCTACCCTACAGCCAGTTCTGCTGGCAAAAGGTGCTGTCCACTGATGCTGTATGCTCCAACCAGTGGCCAGAAATTAGTGTCTTTATTAATCATTGTACTTGTAGGAATGGCTGCTGGGATTAACAGTGTGTGCAGGGAGCATGCACAGGGGCAGGATCTGTGAGGGGTCTGTCTCAGAATGACTTTGTCTTCTGGGATTTGCTGTGACTTAGAGAGATCTGGAATGACTCACTGAGAAGCCTCATTTCCAGAGCAGCTAGTTCTGGATCACCCTATGGAATGAGGTACCGAGGAGCTGGTCAGCACATGGTCCCCTTGATGAGTGCTGGGTGCCTGGCTGGCTGCTGCTGAGACCCAGAACTAGTCCCTGCGTCTCTGGCATGGCTTCTCTGACTCGGGTTCCACAGGCAATAGATGATGAAACATCTTGACCCTGCCTCAAAGTTCCTGGTGCTTGATGCATGAACAACGCTGCATCAGCTCTTGATAAGGCTGGAGAAGGGTCAGAGGAGGCCACAGAGATGATCTGAGGGCTGGAGAACCTCCCCTGTGGGGCCAGGCTGAGAGAGCTGGGGCTGTGCAGCCTGGAGAAGAGGAGGCTCCAGGAAAACCTTGGAGCAGCCTTCCAGTACCTGAAGGGGCTCCAGGAGAGCTGGGGAGGGACTTTTTACAAGGGCTGGGAGTGCCAGGATGAGAGACAATGGCTTCGAGCTGGGAGAGAGGAGATTGAGCCTGGAGATGAAGAAGAAATTCCTGAGAGTGAGGCTGGGGAGACTCTGGCACAGGCTGCCCAGGGAGGCTGTGGCTGCCTCCTGCCTGGAGGTGTTCAAGACTAGGTCAGATGAGGCCTCAAGCACCCTGGGCTGGTGGGAGGTGGCAGGGGGTTGGAAGTGGATGATCTTTAAGGTCCCTTCCAACCCAGACCCATTCTGTGAATCTGGGATCCCTGTTTTGGTACTTTCCCTCCACAATGAATGTCAGCTCTGTACAATGAGAAGCTGCAACCAGGTACTGCTGCAGCCTGAGGAAGTTAAGAGCCTGCCCGCAGCAGGGCTGCTCAAAACCATTTCTGAGGCACCAGCACAGGACTCAGGTTCTGTCCCTGCAGGGCTCTCGTTTGCCAGCCCAGCCAACTCTGAAAGACTTGGCAAGGAGACCTCCTCTTGAGCCCCCAGGACTGAGATAAAATATTGACGGGGCGACTCCCAGCTCCTGCTCTTAATGTACTTATAAATATTTGGGTCTTTCAGATTCCTGAAGAAATATTGTGCCATTTTGCCTTGCCTTTGCTGTGGAGCTGGGAGGCTGTTAAAATGAAAAACTGCCTTTGGGGCTGTGCAGTGCTGTGCTGGGGGGAGGATTATTTGGGCATATTTCCCTGGCCTCCCGAGCCCTGCCGGTGATTCCCCTCTCCGGTTGCTCTCCGCTGCAACTTTGGGGTTGGGTTGGGTTGGGTTTGTTTTGTTGTTGGGTTTGGGTTGGTGGTTGTTTTGGGTGTTTTTTTTTCCATTCCCTTCAAGCTTCACTGATAAATTTATATCACTCCTGACAGCTTAAAATGTTATATCCTTATTAACCTTTAAATTTACGCTTTAAACTGGCCTGGTGGGATTGAATGGGGAATGATTTAGCCGCCGCTCGAGAAAATGTTCTTCTCCAGGAACTAGTTGAGGAGAGTTATTCTCCATTCATTATCAGGCTGCCTTCCTGCAAGGACAGTTGTCAGAGCTCGCAGTGTTGCTGCCAGAGTGGGAAAGGAGGATGTTAATTAGAGTGGAGTGGTGATGAAGAGAAGAAATGGGAAATAACTTCTTTCTCTGCCTCCCACAGCATCTTGAAATCCATGGAGTTTGCACCCTCCGAAGGCTCTGGTGCGCAGGTACTGAACCCATCCTTGTTGCCTTGCTTTGCTTCTTGCTCCTCTTCTTTGTCTTCTTCTTTATCTTCTTCATCTTCTCCTTTGTCTTCTCCTTTGTCTTCTCCTTTGTCTTCTCCTTTGTCTTCTTTATCTTCTTCTTTAGCTTCTTCTTTGTCTTCTTCTTTGTCTTCTTCTTTGTCGCCTTCTTTGTCGTCTTCTTTGTTGTCTTCTTTGTTGCCTTCTTTGTCGTCTTCTTTGTCTTCTTTCTGGGGCTGCTTAGCCTGGGGACTTCAGACTGAGAGAGGGAGTGTCATTAATGCTTACACATATCTAAAGGCCAAGTGGCAGGAGGATGGAGCAAGGCTCTTCTCTAGTTCTTTACTGTGAGGGTGGTGGAACACAGGTTGCCCAGGGAGGTGGTTGAGGCTCCATCCCTGGAGGTATTTAAGGCGAGGCTCGGCAGGGCTATGGGCAGCCTGATCTAGTTGGGGGTGTCCCTGCTGGCTGCAGTGGGGTCGGACTGGATGAGCTTTGGAGGTCCTTTCCAGACCATTCTATGATTCTGTCATTCTCAGTGGTGTCCAGTGACAGAGCAAGGGGCAACAAGGACAACTGGAACCCATGAGGCTCCAAGTAAACATAAGGGAGAAATTCTTCACTTTGAGGGTGGTGGAGCCCTGGAGCAGGCTGCTCAGAGAAGTTGTGGAATCTCTTTCTGCAGAGTGATTCCAAACCCAGCTGGACACCCTGGGTGGTTTACACCTGGGGGGGTTGGCCTGGATGATCTCCAAAGGTCCCTTCCAACCCCCACCCAGCTGGGGTTCTGGGATTCTTACCTCAGCCAGGTCAGTTAAGCCACAGAAATCTTGCCTTGCACTTCCTTGCTGTTGGCCTGGTCACTTTCCTGTTGATGGTGAGACAGGAGGGTTGATCATGGTTCTCCTGATGGTGAGGTGGTTTTTTTTTCTGTGAAAAGCTGAACTGAACATTTTTTTTTTGCCTGTTAATTTCTTTGAAGTGGTCAAGGCCAAAGCCTGAGGTCTCAGCTGGATAACCATAGCGCTGTGAAGTTGAGTCTTTGAAAGATACCGGAGCTGCTGCAGGGCTGTGCTGAGATTTGGGTGTCTCTGGTCCTCACAGTGCACAAAGCAAGGCCCTCAGCATTTTTAAGTCTTTGTTAGCCTTGAAAGTAATGTTTGCAAAGGAAAACAAACCTTTGTGTGCTGAGGAAGCAGGAGAAAGCGCTGCTGTTCCAGCAAATTAATCTCACTTAAGTTTAAAGGTTATGAATTCAATTCCTGCCTCTGGAATCTGGACTGAATATCAATATGCTGGGATTAGTTCTCAATATGTTTTGTAATGATCAAGGGTTGGATACTTAGGGGAAGGTAAACAGCAGGTGTCTGTGGCTGGATTTGTTTGGGAACATGTTTGTGCTGAAATGCAGCAGTGCAAGGCAATGCCTCACTTGGGTCTGTTGGCCTACAGCTAATACCAGAAAGGGGTGGATTCAGATTGGATATGAGGAAGAAGTTCTTCCCCATGAGGGTGGTGAGAGACTGGCACAGGTTGCCCAGGGAGGTGGTGGAAGCCTCATCCCTGGAGGTTTTGAAGGCCAGGGTGGATGTGGATCTGAGCAACCTGCTCTAGTGAGAGGTGTCCCTGGCCCATGGCAGGGGGCTTGGAACTGGATGATCCTTGAGGTCCCTTCCAACCCTGACAACTCTGTGATTCTATCTTAACTCCTGCTTGAGTCAAACTCAAAGAAGGCCAGGCTGGAAAGGGCCTTGAGCAACCTGCTCTGGTGGGAGGTGTCCCTGCCTGCAGCAGGGAGGTTGGAACTGGATGACCTTTAAGGTCCCTTCCAACCCAACCCATTCTGTGCTCCTCTGACTCCTCCAGCTCTCAAACTGAGAGCGTGCCAGCAAAATGAGGAAGATGAAGGAAATGTTCCCTTCTGCCTTTCTAAATAGTGCTGAATTGAGAAGTGATTCACAGTGAGCATGGAACAGTGAGGCTCCTCTGAGGCTCACGCAGGAGCGCTGAGTGGCTGCTGCGGAGCCGTGCGTGGTGAATTCCCCAGCTGCCTCCCCAGCAGAGGCGCGAGCCTGGCTTGTTTTCCTCTCCTGAAATCCTTTTCAGTGCCTGAGCGAGACTCTTTAATGCTCTCAGAAACAAAACCTCCCACTTTGATTTTCTCCAGGATGCAGCTAAACCGCTGGAGGTGCTGCTGCTGGAGAAGAACCGCTCGGTGCAGTCGGAGAACGCCACGCTGCGCATCACCAACAGTGACCTCAGCGGTAGGTTGACGCGGGGGCCTCGGCTCTTCCCGTGCCCGTGCTGCCTTGTGGAGGGAGGGAGGGCTGAGGGAGAGGCGAATGTCTGGTCTAATACGTGGCAGAAAGATCGAGAGGCAACGAGAGCACTGAAGAGCGTTGGGTTGCTGCGGTCTCGTAGGCTGGATGATGATGATCAGATAAAACTTGGGAGACCTCAGCGAGGCTTTAAAGGGTAGGAGAGAGGCGTTAGGAGACGGAGCAAGCGCTTGAGGCTGTCTTCTGTTGTGGGAGCAAAGTCATCCGCGGCACCAGAACTCTCTTTTCCCCCCACCCCTCACCCCCCTCCAAGCATGATGTTATGCAAAATGTTTGCCTGTAGAGCACAATAATCTTCCTGTCTGATGCACTTAGAGATCCTACCAGCAGGTCAGCTTGGAAAAACAAAACCCTTTCTTTTGAGCCGAGTGGTGTTTGCCGTTCCGCTTTCCGCGTGTGGGCTTTTTACCTCTCCTGTGCACATTTTTTAAGTGGCAAGTCATGGAATTTCCAGATCCTTGAGTGCTTGATGGTTTGTGCAGCTGGGTGAAAGCTAAACCAAGTTGCCACTGGCCCTGGGATTCACTGATTTCCGAAGCGTTTTCCGACCCTGGGAGTTGCTCCGGCGATTGCTCGATTCGAATTGGTTTGTTTCCCAAAAGCCAAACCAAAACCAATGAGTGTAAATGTTTGCTGCATTTGGGTTCAGTCAGGTCCGATGAGGAATGTCTTGAGCTGAGAGACACCAAAAGGGACTTGCTGTCTGTAACTGCCTTCATTGCAAATGTGTAACTGCACTTCATGTCATTGTTCTAGTTGTAATGTTTGTAAGGGGGAATTCTCCAGGCTGCAACATACAAGAAAGGTGCAAACATGAAATGCATGTTGTTTGTTTTGGGGGCCTTGTTTGGCTGACGAAGGTTTCAATTCTGGAACCTGGAAAAAAAAAAAACCAACAAACACCAACCAAAAACAAACAAACCAACCAAAAAAAACCCAACCAAACCACCAAAAAAACAAACCAAACCCAAAACCAAAACCAAAACTAAACCAACGATGACGACAAACCAAACCGCAATGCAAACCAACGACCAAGCGAAACCGAAAAGCCCTCCGTTGGCCCTTGGAAATCCGCACTTTTTTTTTTACCCTTGGCAGGGCAAACTTTTGCATTGTTTTTATTTTTTTAATCTTGGGTTTTTTTTCCCCCCTCTTTGATCCCCCATAATGCATTATGTTTGACCTTCCTTGTAGGGTCAGCCAGGAGAAAAGGGAAAGACCAGCCTGAGAGTCAGCGTCCTGCAACCTTGCCGGCCTCCCCTCCTTCTCAGTTGCTCCGCAACGCGGGGGAGCAGGCTTCCAATACTAATGGTACACACCAGTTCTCACCAACGGGTTTAAGTCAAGACTTTTTCAGCTCATCCCTGGCGAGCCCCAGCTTACCCCTGGCCTCCACAGGAAAATTTGCACTAAACTCTCTCCTCCAGCGACAGCTAATGCAGTCCTTCTACTCCAAGGCAATGCAGGAAGCAGGAAGCACAAGCATGATTTTTTCAACAGGTCCTTACAGCACAAACTCCATACCTTCCCAAAGTCCATTACAACAAAGCCCGGACGTAAATGGCATGGCCCCCTCCCCCAGCCAGTCAGAAAGTGCTGGGAGCATCTCTGAAGGCGAGGAGATAGACACGGCCGAGATTGCCCGGCAGGTGAAAGAGCAGTTGATCAAGCACAATATTGGCCAGCGGATATTTGGACACTATGTGTTGGGACTGTCGCAGGGCTCTGTGAGCGAGATCCTGGCCCGGCCAAAGCCATGGAATAAACTGACTGTGAGAGGCAAGGAGCCATTTCATAAGATGAAGCAGTTCCTCTCGGACGAGCAGAACATCTTGGCTCTTCGCAGCATCCAGGGTAGACAAAGAGGTAAGCGCTCGCCGGCCCAGGCTCTCGCCCTGCCTCCCTCCCGCCGCCAGACTGGGCGCGCTGGGAGCCGCCCCGTGCGGGGCTGTTGGTTCACTGCTGCTCCTCTCACCCAAATCAGCTGCCAGGGGCTGAAAGTGCAGCCTGCTAACTGCTTGCCAGCACTCCAGCAGCTCAGTGTCTTTGCTTACGCCTTTTTCAGCTGCTGCCTTGTGTGGGGCAGCAGGCAGCAGGGACGCTTCCATCCCTCACTTCCTCTACCAGAGCTAAATCCAGAGGGAAAAGGCAAAAGGCTCAGGAGCTACTCAGAAATACTTGAAATGGGTTTTTTTTTTGGGGGGTTGTCTATTGAGACCAGACTTTTGGTGTGTCTTGTGTAGGGTCTTTATTTCCAAGGTGTTTTGGTAACATTCAGGGAAGATTTCTACTCCAGAAGGGTTGTCAAGGCCTGGCCCAGGCTGCTCAGCGCAGTGGTGGAGTCTCCATCCCTGGAGGGGTTGCAAAGCTGTGGAGGTGTGGTGCTGAGGGCCATGGTTTAGCGGTGCCCTGGAAGTGCTGGGGTAAGGGTTGGACTCAATGATCTTTAAGGTCTCTTCCAACCCTAAGAGTTGTGTGATTCTCGAATACCACAGGTGATGCAGGAGATGAGTGATGAAAACACAAGCCCAGCTGAAAGCAGCTTTGCATGTTTAAGGCAGTGACTGTGAGGAGTGAGATGCATTTCACTGTGATTCATCTTCCACCCAGACTGAGATTTACATTTGGAGAACCTGAAGAGAGCCTTGTTTACAGTGCAGGAGGACTGGAAAGGACAGGCAGGATTTTCCCAGCTTTTGTTTAATGGAAAGCACACACTGTCAGATTTATAATCTGCTCTTCCTTTTGATGATTGCCCTCGAGGGGATTATCTGCCCATCTTTAACCTCTTCATTTTTGGTATCTCTGGACATTTATTTGTGTCTGTCTAATCTCCTTTCCCAGCGTAGCTGTAATCTTTATTAACAAATCAGCCAGCCTCGCTTCTTCCAAAGTAGCCAGCTCCTCCCGCTCAGAGGGGCTCCAGGGCAGACAGGCTGCTAGCTTCTCATGTCACACAGCCCATGATGTCAGAGCAACCATCCCCTGATTGTTTTGTTCTTACCAAACTTGTTTTTCAACAGAGAATCCAGGCCAGAACCTGAACAGGCTATTTCAGGAAGTACCGAAACGAAGAAATGGGGCTGAAGGTACGTCACAGGCAGGTGTTTTTCTTTGCAGTCGATGCCTAGGGAGTGGAGTGTGCTTTAGCTGTGTGTTGCCTTTAAAACTGTGCAGTTTGATTCTGGCCTGGAATCTGATAGAAAAACAGACAGTAAGTATAAAACAAACCATGGGTTAGAGCAGCACTTTGCTTCCTCTAATTCTGCTGTTGCTGTACTAACATAAACCCTCTCTGGATCCTTCTTGCGCTCCCAACCTCGCTGCCTAAGGAAAGAGAGGAGTGCTGGGAGTGGCTTCACCAAATCATCAGATCTGTTGAGATGATGCTTTCTGTGCTGCTTTTGTCGTTTTGGAGGGAGAGAGGTGGACAGTTAGCTGTAAGCCAGCATCAGCTGCGTCCTGCTTCTCCTCTAGCTTCACTTCTCTCCTCTTGTGGGACTCATGTTGACAAACAGACTTTAATCAGTTAGGGAGACACTGCAGTGTGGTGTGTGAAAGAGGGAAGAAAAGCCAGCCTCAGAAGGATGCAAGGAAGTGCAAACAGTTTTCTTCCTTGTAGACAAGTAGCAGAGTTTTTCTGTTTAGCAAGGCAAGAGGAGGAGGAAAAACCAAAAGCAGGTACCCTGAAAGTGTGGTCGTTTGAGTGCAGTCAGAAACTCTGTAGTGAGAACCTGGTGAGGAAAACCACAGCTGAGGGCAGCAGCAGCCACAGGCAGAGTTTTCCCTCCCCTTCTTCCCCTCAGTGGTTAACAAAACTGAAACCAGCCCAAAGAGCCAAGAAATAGCTCTGAGCTGGAGGGTACTTCAGAGGGTATCTGCCTTTAAATGACCTTTTCTCTTCATGCATTAACCTCCAGGAAGTTGAAAATTAGTTTTATCCAGTTACTGTTTAATTCTCTTTTGGGCTGAACACACTCACATGCACTCATCCTGCCTGGCCTAGCAGCTGATGCCATCTGTAAAGTAATTCCTGATCTTCTCTTGTTAGCTATCTTCCTTTCCCCTGTGGTGCTTTTCCTTTCTGTTTCCTCTTCCCTTCTTTTTCCTCTTCCCTTCTGTTTCCTCTCCCCTACAAAAACAATAATACAAATAAAAAGGAAAAGGAAAGGGAAAGGGAAAGACCAAACCTAGTTGTGTGTTATCTTGACAAAGGAGTACATGACCACCTAGGCCTTCTCTGCTGCTGGCAGTGTTCTCCAGGCTGCAGTGCAGCTACAGGCAGAGCTGGGCACGAGGAGGATGTTTTGCCCTTGTGATGGTCAGGCTGCTCTCGGTGCTGTAAATGTTGGTCAAGGTCCTCTGTGAAGTGTCGTCAGGTGCTGCTGGCAGGATCTCAGTGTGTGCTGGCTGGCTGTGTGTTACAAGCACCAACCACCCCACCAGCAGTGCCCCCAGTGTCATCAGTTTTGTTTTCCTCCTCAGGTAATATAACCACAAGAATCCGAACCACAGAGACTGGCTCTGATGAAGCCATCAAATCCATCCTCGAACAAGCCAAAAGGGAGCTGCAAGTACAGAAAACAGGTACAGGCTCATTTTGTCTCCTCTTCCTTTTATTGCAGGATCTAATTGAAACAATTACCATGAGCTTTCTGGTCAGTTAATTATATTCTTAAAACCTTGAAGGTAGATCTGAGGAGTTGGGGGTTTGTTGGTTTGGTTTGGTTTTGGTTTGGTTTTGTAATTCTTACCTTTTTGTTTAGTGGAGGCTGTCTCAAAGACATCCCAAGTTGAGGTTACATGGCACAGCTTGGGGTGGTCTCTGTCCACTCTGCTCTGCCCCACTCCTGGTGTGAGGTTCCTAAACACCTTTTCCCGTGTGCAGAGCTCGGCTACCTTTACGCCACTGCAGGCTGTCGCTCTGCAGGATGAACCTCCACAATCCTTGCTCTTTGGAAAGGGAATAGTTCCTCTCCCTCTCCTTCTCCTTCTCCTTCTCCTTCTCCTTCTCCTTCTCCTTCTCCTTCTCCTTCTCCTTCTCCTTCTCCTTCTCCTTCTCCTTCTCCTTCTCCTTCTCCTTCTCCTTCTCCTTCTCCTTCTCCTTCTCCTTCTCCTTCTCCTTCTCCCTCTCCCTCTCCCTCTCCCTCTCCCTCTCCCTCTCCCTCTCCCTCTCCTTCTCCTTCTCCTTCTCCTTCTCCTTCTCCTTCTCCTTCTCCCTCTCCCTCTCCCTCTCCCTCTCCCTCTCCCTCTCCCTCTCCCTCTCCCTCTCCCTCTCCCTCTCCCTCTCCCTCTCCCTCTCCCTCTCCCTCTCCCTCCTCTCCTTTCCCCAGAGACACAACTACATGGGAGAGGCAGCTGAATGGATTTGTTGGAGTGAAGGTCACAGTCTAGCCAGTACCTACCAGTCACAGAGCACCATTGTACTGTGGGCATCATGTGCTGAAATTGCATGCTGGGCTCTAGCTCCCCTATGGCTTCAGTTTGGGTTACAGAATGCATTCAGTGAAGGAACTGGCAAATCCAAAAAGCATTTCCTTTCCCAAAAATGTCATGAGTGTCACATCATGGCCTGAGAGAAGTTTAACTTCTCATTGTATGCTGTTGTGCAGTGCAGATTTCTGACTACCCCATGGCCCTCCCACCTTTACAAAAGGAGGGTTTCTTTTTTTACACCCTTAAAAGAGGTTCCAGTGCTGCTGAGGGGCTGATGCTGAAGCAGAAAGTCCTTTCTAGTGCTTTTGATTAGTTTTCTGAAGTAACTCTCTAATTTACCCTTTGGGAGAGCTGTCTTTTAGATGAAAACTCAACTAATCTCATGGCAATGCAGAAGAGCCTGGTTAAGACATGATTTAAATCACATGGCTTCATACACACCATGATGGCGTGGAGGAAATCACAGGCTGTGTGCGAAGCACCTTGCTCAGTGCCACCTTTCATCTGAGATTTGCAGCTTTCCTTTCCAGTATTAATTCAGCCTCCAAACCCCTGTGAAACCAGCAGATAAACCAGAAGCTGTAATCCCACTGTCTGTTTTTTTTCCTTCTCCATTTCTCAGCTTTTATAGTGTCTGACAGGAAGGAATGTAGGGAGGCAAAGCTGGAAATAGCTTCAGAGGAGGCCTATTATTACCAGAATAATACACAGCGTGTTCCAAGTCCTGTTTCACTTTCAGGCCAGTTCTGGCACTGTACAAGTTCCCTGTCCCTCTCTAGTGCTTTCCTTTCCCTGTTCTCTGTAGAGTAGCTTCCAGAGGAATTCCTTTCCAAGCACTGGGGACCTCTGGCTTAAATGGAAACAGAAGCCATTGCAAAACCCTCCTGGCCCTGCAGAGATAATTCTACACCCACGTTCCAGTCTCTGCTCATCCCCAGCAGCCTCCCAAGTCCAGGTTCACCACTGGATTCATGGAATGGGTTAGTTTGGAAGGGACCTTAGAGATCATCCAGTTCCAACCCCCTGCCATGGGCAGGGACACCTCCCACCAGCACAGGCTGCTCAAGGCCTCATCCAGCCTGGCCTTCAACACCTCCAGGCAGGAGGCAGCCACAGCCTCCCTGGGCAGCCTGTGCCAGAGTCACCCCAGCCTCACTGCAAAGAATTTCTTCCTCATTTCCAGTCTCAAAGCCATTACCACTCGTCCTGTCACTGCAAACTCTTGTAAATAGGGCTGGTAAAAATGTGTCCCTTTCTGTGTTCCTGCTGCATTTAGGTGTCACCTCTTCTGAGGGCACCTTTGGCTCCATCCTAGGCCTTCAGCTAGGGCGGAGAGCGATGGCCAGGCACCAGCCTGGGGTTTGTGGAGCTGGTTTTTTTTCAGTGGTTGGCCCCATGGGAGAAGAAAACAGGAAGCAAGAGCATTATTTAGCTTGTCAAATGAAACCAGGAGGTCTCTTCCTGAAGTTCCTGCTTTGCTGTAATTTGTGTGTTAGGTTTTGGGAGGTAAAAGGGCTCTCTTTATACTGTCAGAGACTATTAGCAGTCTGTCCAGGTGAGCGCAGCTGTGCTCCCTTTTGAGTGTCTGTTACAATTCATTTGTGGAGAGAGAAGTGAAAGGTTAAATAACTTGATAAATCGACCCATAAAATGTTATTGACCACGTGGGGAGGGGGAGGAAGAGGTGAAGGCTTGACTTGCAAAGGCATTTCTTTGGCAGTGAACCTGCAGGTAGTCCAAGAGCTCTGAGCTGGCAGCTCTCAGAATTTCCCAGCCAGAAGCTTTGGCAACCTGAGCTCCCTTTGGAAGGTGCAAGCCTTCCCCCTCCCATCCAGCAAGGTCCTGCAGCCCTTTCTTTGGGGTTTGTTTTGCTGCTTTGTTGTGTTTTGCTTTCTGGTGGGGGACTGTTGACAGTAGCAGATGTTGAAGCTGAAGCATATTCCTCTGTTGCATTTAGTCTCTTGGTTGTTTTTCATAGCTGAGCCGGCTCAGCCGCCTTCTGCATCTAGCAGTGGCAATTCTGATGATGCTATTCGATCCATTCTGCAACAAGCCCGACGGGAAATGGAGGCACAGCAGGCTGCCCTTGAACCTGCCTTAAAAACACCACCCTTATCTCAAGCTGACATTTCTATCCTCTCCCCCAAACTAGTATCTACACCTGCAATGTCTTCGGTTTCCAGCTATTCTCCTTTGGCCATATCCCTGAAGAAACATTCATCTGTCACTGATTCCAGTATCTCTGCATTGCAGAACCTCTCTGGGCTCAAAAAGGAGCCTCAGGAGGCACCTGTCTTAGAGCTTCATGGCATAAGTGATTCTGCCCAGGGTATGTTGAGGCATGTTAAAAATGAGTTGGGACGTGGTGGTGTTTGGAAGGACCACTGGTGGAATACTGTGCAGCATGAGAGAAGAAATACAGCTCTGCCCGAAGATGTAAAAGTTGAGGAAGCCAGTGGTGGAAAAGAAAAGGTCAGCAATCAGACTAGGCCAGATCGTAGCCAGCTCCAAGGACCATCTTCTTCAGAGTACTGGAAAGAGTGGCCAAACGCTGAATCTCCGTACTCCCAGAGTTCGGACTTGAGCATGACTGGGGCGAGTCGCAGCGAGACGCCACAGAATAGCCCTCTCCCTTCATCCCCTATCGTGTCCTTGTCCAAGCCATCCAAACCTTCAGTTCCTCCACTGACACCCGAGCAGTATGAGATTTATATGTACCAGGAGGTGGATACGATAGAGCTAACGCGGCAGGTCAAGGAAAAGCTAGCAAAGAATGGCATCTGCCAGAGGATCTTTGGGGAAAAGGTAAAGAACTGGTTCTCTCTTCTTCCACCAGTGTTGTCTGTGTGCCCTGTGCTCCTCGTGTTGCAAGGCTGAGCAGAGGGGGGATGGCCCATCCGTGTGTCCAGGGGGAATAGATCTGCTCCCTCCAGGAAGCATTTAAACAGACAGAGACTGGCTCCAGCCACTTGTGATTAGAAACTGGGTCCCCCAGCTCAGAAGGCATCCACAGTCACTGAGGTTCAGTATTCCATGCTTAACGGAGAGAGTCCATGGAATATTTCAGTTCTGCCATTGTCCTGACTGGAGAGTCTTCAGTTTTGCTCTAAGTGAAGGTTCTGGGCACAAGAGCATTGGTTGGGTTTTTTTTGCCTTAATATTTGGAAATGCTCAGGAGGGTTTTTAAACCAAGACAGGGAAAATCCCCTTCCTGCCCTTGGTCTGCAGGCAAGGATTCAGTCACTGCTTGGTCTCTCCGTGTGCTTGGAGGCATTCCTGGGCAGGTCCTTTGGTTTCTGCTGCACAAGGCACCGCAAGGCCTTCCCCGCTTCTCACCTCGTGGGCCCTAAGCATTGGACACGTGGGATTTCAGGGGGGGTTCCCCAAGCACCAGCAGACACTTCCCAGGCTGGGAGAAGCGCTGGGCACCTGGTGGCTTCCCTCCCTTGAAAGCATCGAATCGATCCTGCAGTCTAATAGGAGCTGGCATCGTGCTGTTAGCTTTGTGCTGAGATGTAAACTGAAAAGGCTGACCTCTTCGGGTCAGGAAGTATCCCGTGGCAGCTTTCATTAAGGATGATTTTTAACCCCTGGCCCTGTGCTGAATTCCAGGCAGGTAATAGTGTTCTGCCTGGCTGCAGTTCCCCCTCCCCCAACCCCCCTGCCCCGCGCTGCAGGCAGCTTCTCTTAAATATTTACCTACGTGGAGCAGCCGCTGCTCCAGGTGCAGGCACACCCCCCTCCTCATTCATACCCCAAAACATCAACCAAATGTAGGCCTAGTCTCAAAAGTCCCAATTATTTTCGTTTGAGAACAAAATAGCTGCCAATCAGGGCCTGTTTCATCTGCCCCTGTGTGCCTGGACTCCCTGCTTTTCCTGTTAGAACTGACAAAACTCTTTGACAGGAGATTGGAAAGGCATGCAAATGAAAAGCACCCTGCTCCTGCTGCTGGTGCTGCAGGGAAACTGCCCCTCTCCAGAGGGAAAAAAAAACCTTCTCCAGAAGGCCACCACAGCAGAGGGGGCAAAACATTCCCATCCCAGGGCCTGCAGATTTCCTTTTGCAATTCTGGTTGTCCTTATCGGAGCGATAATGGCACTAAAGGAAGCCAAAGTGACTTCAAATGACACCCACCCCCCCCCCCTGCTCCCCACCTCCCCTTGTGTTAACGTGCCCTTCTTGGTTGCTTCACTTCAGGTGTTGGGGCTGTCCCAAGGAAGTGTCAGTGACATGCTCTCCAGGCCAAAGCCATGGAGCAAATTGACCCAAAAAGGCCGAGAACCATTTATTCGTATGCAGCTCTGGTTGAATGGTGAGCTGGGACAGTGTGTCCTGCCTGCACAAGGGCAGCAACAAGGACAAGGTAATTAAAATTCCACTCTGTTGTTTGCATTGAGGAGGAGGAAATTATCTTTTTTGCTTTTTTTTTGTTTTTTCTTTTGCTTTTTACTTTTTTTCCTTTCCTCCTGTTTTTTGGTTATGAGATCTGCAGTAAGTGAGACCCACACCCAGTGCCAGGCCAGGCCTTGCTGGACCTGCCTGTGTCCAGCTCTCAGCCCAGCTGGGCCCTAGGGAGACGTGCTGGGAGCCTTCCTCAACCCAGCACTGGTTTATGTGTAGTGGATCAGCTCTCAGGTTCCTAACTGGGGTGGTGCTGCCTAGGCATGGCTGTGCTACCTGATCCAACAAGCTTGGGCCAGGGAGCTGGGAAATGCTGCGGGCTGCTGGCTAGGGTCGCAGAGGGGATTTTGATCGTCCCTAGGAGCAGGTCGATTGCTTTCTCAGGAGGTGAGCAGGAAGAACTGCACTTTAAAAGGGGGGGAATGCTGTGTTGCAATTGCACTTTGATTGTGGCTCTCTCTTATCCCTGTGCCTATCGATACAGAGAGGCCAGGCTAGAGCTGGCCTCGCTTGTCCCCCTGTAATGCCCCGAGTGAGCGGCGTGGCCCCTGCCGAGGTCGGGCTTTGCTGCTTGTTGAGCCTGCTTACTGTTGAGTTTGTGGTTTGGCATCTCCTTTGATTGTTCCCTGATTTTCCTCTCCTCTCTTATCTAGTCCTTCACTCTGTGACATCATTACAGGATTCCCTACAGCAGGGATGTGCAAGCTCAGGTAATCAGCCGGTTTCAATGATTTGCTGTGAAATAATGCTCTGTGCTTTTTGTTACGTGTCCTTTGCTGTGGATGCCGAGAGGTTCCTCACCTTCTGGTGGCTCATGCAGGAGCCCCTGCCATATTTTTTGTTGTTGTTGTTGTTATTAATGCAGTTAATTCCTCCTTCTCTCCTTGTTGCTATGGCAGATGTAGGGAGCACGCATCTTTAGCTGCATACATTAGGTACAGAGGCTCCGTCTGATCTTAGCTCAGCGCTGCTGTAGGAGGGTTTTTTACCACAGTTCAGCTTCTCGACTTGACATGTGACAGTGGTTGTACAACAAGCCTTGGGTTTGTAATGTGAGCTCCTTACCCCAGCTGCTTTACTCCCTGCCATAGTTGTTGGGTTTTTTTTCCTCTGCTGCTTCCACTTGCACAAAATCTGCTTTGTTCCTGTGAAGGCAGGGAAGGGACCAGGCTGTGGCTTTGTCAGGTGTTCCAAGCCCTCCTTTTTTGTCTCCCTCCCCTTTTCCCTCTGCAGCAAAAAAACCAAAAGCAGGTGCAGCAAAGACAAGTGTCAGGCAGAAGTGAGCTGCTAAAGGTGTTGTAAGATAGCCACAGTATAGGAATAGGCTGGGACAGAGCTGCTGTGTTCCTGCTGTTAGGTACCAAACTGTACCCACACAGGCTGCTTACCAGCAGCACACTTGACTGACCTCCACTGTGCTCTGGAGAAACACTTATGCCCTGCTCTGGACTCACAGCCAGAGCCCTGGGTTGGAAGGTTATTGCATTTCAGGATACAGAGAGGGAAGGCTTGTGATCATCTTCCACCTTTCTGCCATTCTGAAACACCTTTGGTTTTACTCTTCTGGAGCTTGCAGGGTTTATTCTGAATACCTCACCCTGCTCTTTCTCCCCACTGGGAAACCATTCAGCTGACGCACAGGAAGGTTGTGCTGCCACGCAGCCACACCTGGGCAGGCTGAGAGTTGGGCAGGGAGAAATGGAATGAAATTCAGCAAGGGTGGAGTCTTGCACCGGGGAAAGAACAGCCCCAGGTGTCAGTACAGCTTGGGGACTGACCTGTTGGAGAGCAGTGAAGGGGAAAAGGACCTGGGGGGTCCTAGTGGATGGGAGGTTGACCATGAGCCAGCAATTTGCTCTGGTGGCCAAGAAGGCCAGTGGCATCCTGGGGTGGATTAGAAGGGCTGTGGTGAGTAGGTCACAGAGGTTCTCCTTCCCTTCTACTCTGCCCTGGTGAGGCCACATCTGGAATCTGGTGTCCAGTTCTGGGCCCCTCAGTTCAGGAAGGACCTCAGGGAACTGCCTGAGAGAGCCCTGCACAGAGCCACAAAGATGCTGAAGGCAGTGGAAGATCTTCCTGATGAGGAGAGCCTGAGGGAGCTGAGGGCTCTGTACCCTGGAGAGGAGGAGCCTGAGGGTGACCTCATTGCTGTTGCTAAAGCTGTGCAGGGTGAGTGCCCAGAGGCTGGAGCCAGGCTCTGCTGGGGGATGCCCAATGCCAGCACCAGGGGCAGTGGTGGAAGCTGAGGCAGAGGAAGTGCCATGGGAACAGGAGGAAGAATTTTCTCCCTGTGAGGGTGACAGAGCCCTGGGGCAGGCTGCCCAGGGGGAGTTATGAAATCTCCTTCTCTGGACATATTTAAGCCCCACCTGGATGAGTTCCTGTGTGACCTGCTCTGGGTGACCTTGCTCTGGCAGGGGATTGGACTGGATGAGCTTTCGAGGACCCTTCCAGCCCCTCACATTCTGTGACTCTGTGACTCTGCAAGATTTTGCTGGAAGGAAATCCCTGAAGACACTCACCCCACATTTTCCTTAGGAAGAATAGTTTGAAACAAACAGATGAAAGCCTAAAAAAACCCAGAAAGACCTTGGTGAAAACAAGCCATGAAACAACCCCCAGATGGGAAGGCTTCTTTGCAATCACAGGGCTATTGTTCCTTATAGCCAAGCATTTAGTGACCATGGAAATTTCCTGCCACGTTTCACAGGCTGCTGTTCATTAACAGGGTGCCACTAACTACTACTTTTTTGTTGCATCAAGTGCTGTGCGAGGGGAAGAGTTACAGTTCCGAGTGCCTGAGACGCCGTGGAAAATATGAGTAATTAATTGTAGCCATTTTCCAGAGGAATCTGAAATCAGAGGAGCTGGGAACAGGCCTCAGTGTTATTGCTAATCATCATATTTATGACTAACTGCAATTAGGAAAGATTGGAAGCAAAGCCCAGAGCATTAAAATCCGACCACCTGAGGGATTCCCCCGGGGCTGGCTGGGAGCTGAAAGTTGATTTCCTTCAGGAAGTTTGGCTGCTGGGATATTTTGCTCTCCTCCCACACCCCCAATCTCCTTTGTCAGCTCCTGCCCTTGAGCTAATGTTTGGTGAGGCAACGCTGTGCTATCAGCTAATAAAATCATATTATTGATGATCCCCCTCCTCCTCTCCTTGAGAGCAGGCTCACAGCAGAGGAAATGGGCTCCTGCCCTTTGCTTCCTCCTCCCTGCTGATTAATGTTCTTTCCTTGGTGCCTCTCTCTTTGCCTAAGAGAAGGAGGAAGGTTCTGACACCCCCCAGAGCACAACCAAGTTGTGGGAAGGAGGAAGGGGGCAGTTGGGGAATTTTCTGTGGTTAGCAGCTGCTCTGCAGTTCAAACAGCGGTTTGGAAGAGGTAATAATATTAATATCAATCAATATAGTATTAATAGTGGTAATAACAGGAGTAATAATAACAGCAGTAGTAATAATTACAATAATAGTAGTATAATAATAACAGCAGTAGTAATAATAACCATAATAGTAGTAGTAATAATAACAGCAGTAGTAATAATAGCAATAGTAAGAATAATTCTCTCTTTGTGAGAGATCCTCTGCTCTTGGGCAGGGAGAGAGGGGGAGAAAAAGAAAGAGCCAGCTCCAATGTTCTGGTCCTCTGAGACGTTTCCCAGGAAGGGTTGCATGCTTGTCATTTGAAACCAGAAATTAATCAGAATAATTCTGACCCCAGAAAAGGTCTGGGAGCCTCCTCTGAGCGTGGAGCCTCTCCCTTCATGCATTCAACAAGTTCCAAGCCAATTGTTGAATGCAATGAAAGGAGTCAGATGAAACCCCCCCCCCCCCAAACTGTTTGGAACAAATTCCTTCATTACTTAGCCAGACAGCAGCATAACTTGTTGGAGTGACAGTGTGAGCTCTTCTCTACCTTGTTGTCTGTAAGAACAGCTCCTTGCTAACTGAACAGCAGATGGCTTTCTATGGCTCTGGGTGAGTTCTCTGGGACATGTAATGTGTTGGGATACAGGAACAGGAATGTCTGAAAAAGTGGAGGCTGAGGGGAGACCTCCTGACTCTGTCTGAAAGGAGGTTGTAGAGAGGTTGGTGCTGGTCTCTACTCCCAGGCAATTAATGATAGAACAAGAGGGAATGGCCTCAAGGTATAACTGGATAGGTTTGGACTGGATATTAGGAGAGGTTTTTTCCCAGCAAGCGTGGTCAGGCACTGGGATGTGCTGCCCAGGGAGGTGGTTAAGTCCCCAAGCCTGGATGTGTTTAAAGGTGGTTTGGATGTGGTGCTTGGGGATCTGGTTGAGGGGTGAACCTTGTAGAGCAGAGTTCTGGGTTGGACTTGGTGAGCCTGAGGGTCTTTTCCAACCTGAGTGTTTCTGTGATTCTGTGAAAAGGATACCTTGAGTGGCCCCTGAAGGCTTTGCCAAGAAGGTCTTCAGTCTGCAGAGTGCCAGCATTCATAGTCACCTCTCAGACCTTTATCAGCTGGGAGTACTTTCAGGACCTTGCCCATGGAGTCCATCAAAGGAGCAAAATTTTCTGGGTTTCTGACCCAATTTGTTGCCCTTCCAGAGCTGAAGGGGGTGATGGCAGCCATACAGTAGCAAGGCCTAGCTCAGAGTCAGGCAGCTTGGGTTGAAGGGAGTATTGTGACACAGCTCAGGCTGTGTGTGACGTGGTGCCAGCCCAGGTGCTCCCCACGGTTCTTTCTTGCCCTGTGGCTGTTCTCCTCTAGTCCTTCCATTTCTCCAACTGTACATTGAGGTTGGAAACACAGCAGGGGAGGTTTGGTCCCCAGTGAGAGGACAAGGAGCAACAGGCACAAACTCCAGCATAAGAAGTTCCATGGAAGAATGAGGAGGAACTGCTTTAATGTAAGGGTGATGGAGCCCTGGAGTGCTGGGTGCAGGTCTGGGCTCCCCAGCTCAAGAGAGACAGAGAACTGCTGGAGAGAGCCCAGGGGAGGCTGCAGAGCTGCTGAGCAGCTCTGGGAGGAGCAAAGGCTGAGAGCCCTGGGGCTGAGAGCCTGCAGAAGAGCAGCCCCAGAGGGCAGCTGAGCAGTGTTTGCAAACATCTGCAGGGTGGGTGTCAAGAAGAAGGGACCAGGCTCGTTTCAGTGGTGTCCTGTGATAGGGCAAGGGGCAGTGGGCACAAACTGGAACCCAGGAGGTTCCACCTCAACAGGAGGAGAAAGTTGTTTGGTGTGAGGGTGCTGGAGGCCTGGAGCAGGCTGCCCAGAGAGGCTGTGGAGTCTCCTTCCTGGAGACATTCAGGACCCTTCTGGACACATTCCTGTGTGACCTGCCCTAGGTGACCCTACTCTAGCAGGGGGGTTGGACTGGATGATCTCTGGGGGTGCCTTCCACCCCCTACCATTCTGTGATTAATAGAAATCTGTTCTTTTGTCCTCCTGTTTTCCACTGTCACACATGGACAGATGGACCCAGCAGGCCTCTGTATGTGGGAATGAATGCATAAGCATTAGATATATTTACATATATATATATATATATGGGAGAGCAGAGGGAAGCTTCTTTTTCCTCTTTGAAAGCAACATTTATGCATCTTGAAAAGCCCATATCCTCTCCCAGAAATGAAGTCCCAGCTGTGGAATCACAGAGTCACAGAATGGTTTATCTCTGGGTTTTCTGCCTGGGACCTTTCATGGAGGCTTTGGTGATTTGGTGCAGCCCTCAGTGGCAGTGTTTGCCACAGAAATGGTCTCTGTGTGTACCCAAGGTGGTCAAAAATAGCCTCCCTGTGCCTCATCTACCATTTTTTTGCTGTGCATTTCTTTCCACCTAAATGCTCTAATGCCCTTGGGTAAATCTGCCTCGTTAATGATTTATGTGTCAGAAGCACAAACCAAATCACATGGAAACAAACAAAAAGAACTGGAATTAGTGTCACCCAACTGCATCAGCAGGTTTTTTTATTCAGGATGAGTTTGGCCCTTCTTGAGGGGCATGGCTGATGCTCAGAGCTTGGGACAGTAGCCATGTGCCAGGAGATGGTTTGTGTGCTTGGGAATGCTTTGAATCCTGGCTTGTTTCATTTTCATAGCATCATGGAATGGGTTGGGTGGGAAGAGGCCTCCAAAGGTCACCCAGTCCAACCCCCCTGCACTCAGCAGGGACATCCTTCACTAGATCAGGCTGATCAGAGCCCCATCCAGCCTGACCTGTCCAGCTCTGGAGCACCATCATGGACAGCTCTGCCCTTCCAAAACCAAATAGACCCATCTTAGAATCACAGAATTCTTTGGGTTGGAGGAGACTCTCTAAGAGCATCATCATGGACAGCTCTGCCCTTCCAAAACCAAACAGAACCATCTTAGAATCACAGAATTCTTTGGGTTGGAAGGGACCTCTAAGATCACTGAGTCTGGCCATCAACCCAGCACCACCATGGCCACTAAACCCTGGCCCCAGGTGCCATGGCCACACCTTTCCTGAACACCTCCAGGGCTGGGGCCTCAACCACCTCCCTGGGCAACCTGTTTCAGTGCTCCAGCAGCCTCCTGGGGCAGAACTTGTTCCTCACATCCAATCTCAATCTGCTCTGCTTTCAGTTCAAACCATTGCCCCTGGTCCTGTCCCTGCAGGCCTTTGGGAACAGTCCCTCTGCAGCCTTCTTGTAGCCCCTGCAGGAATTGGAAGGTTGCTCTAAGGTGTCCCTGGAGCCTTCTCTTCTCCAGACTGAACAGCCCCAGCTCCCTCAGCCTGTCCTTCTAGCAGAGGTGTTCCAACCCTCTGATCATCTTCGTGGCCTTCTCTGGACCTGCTCCAGCAGTTCTGTATCCTTCCTGTGTTGAGGGATCCATAGCTGGCTGCAGTACTCCAGGTGAGGTCTCCCCAGAGCAGAGCCAAGTGACAGAATCCTCTTTTTCCGTGGCCCTGCTCTGGACAAGCCAACGATTTTGGGTGCTGTTGATTTTGTAGCTGCCAGCAGTGAAGCTGAGGTTTTCTTCACTCATGTCTTTACAGTATCACAGTATCACCAAGTCCAAGCTGTCACCACAGACCTCATGACTAAACCATGGCACCAGGTGCCACATCCAATCCCCTCTTGAGCACCTCCAGGGATGGGGACTCCACCACCCCTGGGCAGCACATCCCAATGACAAATGACTCTCTCGGTGAAGAACTTTCTCCTCACCTCCAGCCTAAACTTCCCCTGGCACAGCTTGAGACTGTGTCCTCTTGTTCTGGTGCTGGCTGCTAGAGAGAAGAGACCAACCCCTTCCTGGCCACAACCACCTTTCAGGTAGTTGTAGAGAGCAATGAGGTCTCCCCTGAGCCTCCTCTTCTCCAGGCTAAGCAACCCCAGCTCCCTCAGCCTCTCCTCACAGGGCTGTGCTCCAGACCCCTCCCCAGCTTTCTTGCCCTTCTCTGGACACCTTCAAGTCTCTCAATGTCCTTCCTAACCTGAGGGGCCCAGAACTGGACACAGGACTCAAGATGTGGCCTAAGCAGTGCTGAGCACAGGGCACAAGGACTTCCCTGCTCCTGCTGGCCACACTCTTCCTGCTGCAGGCCAGGATGCCATTGGCCTTCTTGGCCCCCTGGGCACACTGCTGGCTCATGTTTAGGCGCCTTTCCCCTGTGTGAAGGACAGGGAGAGTCTCTACACTCCATGAAAGCCTTGTGAGGGCTCAGTGGGGAGAGCTGTGCCTTTTTGGTGTGTGTTTCTGCGAGGGTCATCTCATGACCTAATGTGGAAATCTTCATTTGCCGACCCAGCTGCGGGGTGATCTCAGGGGATTCTGAATTTCCCTTTTGTTTGCCTTCCTTTCTGGGTATCATCCATCATCCCTAACCTCATGCTGCTTAGCAGTGGGAACGCTCCTGGGAGCTGAAGAAAGGATTATAGCAGCAGAAAATGGGGAGCTAATTAGAGCTTGTTTCAAAATCAGAACCCAGCTCGAGATAATTGCATATTATCTGCTGATGTAAAAACCCCAGATCCACTCTATTTAGATCAAGTGAAATATGCAGAGCAGCTTTATTTTCAAACTAAAACAGCTGTAACAACAGGGAGATTACTTCTTCTTGTCCCTTGGGTAAGAAAATCCGAGCAGAGAGTGCAGGCTGTGATTTCCTGCCGCTGTGGTGCGAGCAGAGGCTCTTGCGGGGCGATGGCAAAGCCAGGGTGGCTCTCTGGGTGGAATTCCTCTTCCTGGAGCAGCTTCTGCGCTGGGAAATGCTCCAGGAATATGAGGCAGGAAGGGAACTGTGCTGGGTAGGTCTGCTCAGCTCCTTACTACCAGGGGGATGCTGTCACATTGATTACCCTGAGAGAAATCAACTTTATTTCCAGAGTGTTTTGATAAACATTCAGGGAAGAGTTCCTCTATCAGAGCTAAATCCAGAGGGAAAAGGCTCAGGAGCTGCTCAGGGAGTCAGTCCTCAGATGTATATATTCAGCCAGGCAGAGTGGGACCTGGGGGTGCTGGTTGATGGTAGGCTGAACGTGAGCCTGCAGTGTGCTCAGGCAGCCAAGAGGGCCAATGGCATCCTGGCCTGCATCAGGAACAGTGTGGCCAGCAGGAGCAGGGAGGTCATTCTGCCCTGTGCTCAGCACTGGTTAGGCCACACCTCGAGTACTGTGTCCAGTTCTGGGCTCCTCAGGTTAGGAAGGAGGTTGAGTTGCTGGGAGGTGTCCAGAGAAGGGCAACAAAGCTGGGGAGGGGTTTGGAACGCAGCCCTGTGAGGAGAGGCTGAGGGAGCTGGGGTTGCTTAGCCTGGAGAAGAGGAGGCTCAGGGGAGACCTTATCACTCTCTACAACTCCCTGAAGGGAGGTTGTAGACAGGCAGAAGTTGGTCTCTTCTCCCAGGCAGCCAGCACCAGAACAAGAGGACACAGTCTCAGGCTGTGCCAGGGGAGGTTCAGGTTGGATGTTAGGAAGAAGTTCTACACAGAGAGTGATTGCCCATTGGAATGGGCTGCCTGGGGAGGTGGTGGAGTCACCATCCCTGGAGGTGTTCAGGAGGAGACTTGATGGGGTGCTTGGTGCCATGGGTTAGTTGTTTAGGTGGTGTTGGATTGGTTGATGGGTTGGACACCATGATCTTGAAGGTCTCTTCCAACCTGGTCTGGTCTATTCTAAATAAGGTTTATTCTAAATACTTGGAATGGTTTTGAGGGGTTCCTTATTGACACCAGACTTTTGGTGTGTCTTCTGTGGGGTTTTGATTTCCAAGGTGTTCTGATAAACATTCAGGGAAGAGTTCCTCTATCAGGGCTAAATCCAAAGGGAAAAGGCTCAGGAGCTACTCAGGGTCCTCAAAAATACCTGAAATGGTTTTGGGGGGTTCCTTATTGACACCAGACTTTTGGTGTGTCTTGTGTGGGGCTTTTTATTTCCAAGGTGTTCTGATAAACATTCAGGGAAGATTTCTCCTCCAAAAGGGTTGTCCAGGCCTGGCCCAGGCTGCCCAGGGCAGTGGTGGAGTCCCCATCCCTGGAGGGGTTGCAAAGCTGTGGTGCTGAGGGCCGTGCTTTAGCGGTGCCCTGGCAGTGCTGGGGTAAGGGTTGGACCTAATGGTCTTAAAGGTCTCTTCCAACCATAACAGTTGTGTGATTCTGTGAGGAGAGAGTGTGTTTGAGGCTGGTAGTCTGTGGTCAGTGTTGCCATCCTGGTGTGCTGCTAACCACATGGTGGCTCCATTAGTCAGGATTGTTTCCTTCACTTCATTCTGAAAGGAGGCTGCAGCGAGGTGGGGGCTCAGCTCCTCTCCCTAGGATCAGGTGACAGAAGGAGAGGAGCTAGCCTGAAATTGTGCCAGGGGAGGGTTAGGTTGGAGATGAGGAGGAGTGGTCAGGGATTGGAGCAGGCTGCCCAGGGAGGTGCTGGAGGCCCCATCCCTGGAGGTGTTCAGGAAAGGTGTGGCCATGGCCCCTGGGGCCAGGGTTTAGTGGCCATGGTGGTGCTGGGCTGATGGCCAGACTCAGTGATCTTAGAGGTCTCTTCCAACCCAAAGAATTCTGTGATTCTAAGATGGTTCTGCTTGGTTCTGGAAGGGCAGAGCTGTCCATGATGGTGCTCCAGAGCGCAAATGGGGTTAGGATTTGCTGAATCCTTAGTACCTGGAGATCACCTGAGCTAGCAGTGCAGAGATGCTGACAAGTCTGGAGGTGGTTTGTGTTGTTGACTCAAAAAGAGAGACTGTTTTGCAGTCTTTTCCTGGCATTCTGGGTTAGCATGACCTTTCTGACATGAAAGGTTTGTGATGAGGGCAGTCCATAACATGGATGAGGAGGGGAGGGAAGGGAGGTGGCTCTCAGCAGCCGAGCAGCTGGCCTGCAAGGATTCCTTGGACATTTGGTGCCCAGTTTTTGAGTGCATGCATTGGGCTGAGCAGGTTGGCTCCTTTTGTGCCAGGCTAAAGTGTGGTGCTGAAGAGCTGAGGCAGCCAAGGAGCTCTCTTGGTGCTGCCCCTGGAGCACACTGCTGTGTGTCACTGAGGTCTCCACATTCTCTCTGGGTGGCTCGGGACTGCGGCTCCCAAGCAGTTGGCTGCGGCTGTCTTGATTTCAGCCCACAGGATATCAGTTGTCTCCTCATAAGGGCAGCTGCTGTAGTCTGTCTGTAACGTGTGTGATCATACTCTGTGCCATTTCCCTGACATTTGGACCATGAAAACCTTCCTGGCAGCCTTGCTGGTATCAATAAGGCTGGGGAAGTGCTGTCAAGGCACCTCACCGGGAGCTGGGAATGCAGCGTGAAGGCAGTGCTCAAGTTCATTCCCGCTGCAGCCTTGGCCTTCACCTGCTCCTTTCTGCCTCCTGCCCAGGCTGTCCTTGCAAGGCTGCAATCCTCTGTCCCTCAGCCATCCTTCACAAACAGAAATTCCTCTCCTGGTTGTATTCTTCTCTGTCCCTTGAGCCACCCAGTGATTAAACTTGCAGGAGATGACTCCATCCTCCTCCTGGTCATGGCTGTGCTGGTGCAGAAGCAAAACACCACCAGGGAGTGAGGGCTCTGTGCCAGGCAGCTTTCCCCACAGCTGGGTTAGAGTGGCAAAGCACTTTGCATACTTACAGAGCAAAGAGGAGACCCAGGCTGGATTCTGGAGCCAGATTTAGTTCCCTCTGAAGGCTGCTTCTGTGTTCATGTTGGAGAAGTTGCTCACTCAGATTGCAGCTGTTCCATTGCTGCAGTTAGTTTGGGATTGTGTCCCCTTTGGTGGGTGGGAGATCTCCAAGCAGGTTGCTCCTGAGCAGCTCTGCAGCAGCATTCAGCCAGGCACACAAAGGCCTCATTCCCTAAAGCCTTCCTCTGTAACAATGAGCATCAAGAAATGGATTTGTGAAGATGTGTGCAAACTTTTCCTGGGCATTCATCATTGCTGCTGCCCTTCTCAGCTGCTTTACAGGAGCACTAATCCACAGCATCCCAGCAGGGAGGGGTTGGAAGAGACCTCTGGAGATCACCCAGTCCAACCCCCCCTGCTCCAGCAGGGCACCCACAGCAGCTTGCCCAGGAGGATGTTCTTCACCATGAGAGTGGTGAGGCACTGGAATGGGTTGGCCAGGGAGGTGGTTGAGGCCCCAGCCCTGGAGGTGTTTAAGGCCAGGCTGGATAAGGCTCTGGCCAGGCTGATCTAGTGTGGGGTGTCCCTGCCCATGGCAGGGGGGTTGGAACTAGACGATCCTTGTGGTCCCTTCCAACCCTGACTGATACTATGATACTGTGATACTATGATACAATGCCCAGGAGGGGTTTGGAAGCTCTCCACACAAGGACACTCCCCAACCTCTCTGTGCAACCTGCTCCAGGCCTCCAGCACCCTCACACCAAACAACTTTCTCCTCCTCTTCACATCCAACCTCCTGGGCTCCACTCTCTGCCCCTTGCTGCCCCTTGGCCTGGCCCTGGCCACCACTCAGCAGAGTCTGGCCCCAGCCTCTTGCCCCCCACAGCTCCTTCAGCTCTTGCTGAGCATTGCTCAGCTCCCCTCTGGGGCTGCTCTTCTGCAGGCTCTCAGCCCCAGGGCTCTCAGCCTTTGCTCCTCCCAGAGCTGCTCCAGGCCCCTCAGCAGCTTTGGACCCCTTTGGTATTTACTGAGAGCTGCTCAGTGTGGGGCAGGCTGTGAGTACCTGCTCCCACTCTAACCTGAGCAGCAATCTGAGCATCCAGCTTCCTTGCACTCTCCTCAGGCTTTGCCTAGAAGAAGCCAAGGCCATTGAATGGCAGGGCTCAGGAAATTCCACTGCTCATTACTTGTCACTTCATGTCATTAATTACCATCATTTTCTTCACCCTCCACTTGAGCATTCAGAGCAGAGCAGCCTCCTTTGGCTGGGGAGGGGGCCCCCACTAGCTCCCCCCCTGCTTGCAGGCACGGGGGGCTTGTGCCAGCTGCAGAGCTGAGAGGAGCTGTGTGCAGTGATGAGCTGAAGGGCTGGGAAGCAGGGACAGAAATAACTGGAGCAGCGCTGAGAGCTGTGCAGCGAGGCCACGGCAGCCCTGCTGTGCCGCGGGAGGGCCAGGCAGCTCCGGGGGGGTCAGCGGCCTGGGTGATGGCTGGGACCTGTCCCCCGTGGGCTGGCAGCTGCAGAAGAGGTCAGGAAGGCTCTTCTCCAGAGGCAGCAGGTACTTCTCTCTTGGTAAGAGGAGGCTTTGGCAGCTGGCAGAAGCTCACATTGGGTCTTCTAGCAGCTTGTGGGAAAAGGAGGGGGCTGCAGGTCCAGCCCCGTGGCCACGTGGCTGCCACTGGTGGGCTGGAGATGGCCATCATGCCCTCACCCATCCCCAGGGGACAGCCTAACTGCTAGGCAGATTCCCAAGTGCTCCTGGGCTGGATGAAAATTACCTTGCTTTCAATTCAGGGAGCAGCTAATGGGCTGCTTCCCTCCCCAGATGCTGCAGAAGGGGAAGGCAGTGCTGGTTACTGGGGACCGAGCTGGCAGGCAGCTGGCTTCTCCTCCAGGCAGCTCTGAAGTAGGGACATTATCAGCCTGTGGGGCTGTAACAGCCCCATCCTGCTCTGATTGCAGTTGTGTATTACTGGAGAGAAATCATTCCCAAGGAGAAAAAGCAGAAAACTACCAGAAAATGATTATCTCCTGAGCTCCCTTCCAGCCTGGCCTCTGCAGCCAGGTGTGAGGAGAACTGATGAGTTTTTCTCACCTAATTTGATGGGAACTGGAGGGTTTGAAATTGGCCAGCAGCCACCCAGAGCACCAGCAAATGAAAGAATCCCCTGATTAGTGTAAATCTGATGAGGAGCACAACTTGCACTGGAAACAAAGCAAAGTGGATCTGAGATCAAGTTTCAGCAGCAGTGAAAGCAGGAAAGCAGCCAATTAAAAAGCCTAATGAAAGGAGAAAATATGATGACAGCAAGAAATGTAAGAGAGGCCTGGTGGTGCATGCCCTACATTTGCACTCAGCAAAGGTCTGGCTGGTAGCAGCTTGACAGATCCCTGTTCCCTGAGCTGTATTTGGGCTGCCCTGTGGTGGGGTTCAAACAGTGATTGTTCCCCAGGCACTGTTTGGAAAGCAGCTCCAAGGAGAAGGAGCTGGGAGTGCTGGGGGACAACAAGGTCCCCAGGAGGCAGCAATGTGCCCTGGGGGCCAAGAAGGCCAAAGGGGTCCTGGGGGGCATGGAGAAGAGTGTGGCCACCAGGGCAAGGGAGGCTCTCCTCCTTCTCTACTCTGCCCTAGGGAGGCCACATCTGGAGTGCTGGGTCCAGGTCTGGGCTCCCCAGTTGAGGAGAGACAGAGAGCTGCTGGAGAGAGCCCAGGGGAGGCTGCAGAGCTGCTGAGGGGCCTGGAGCAGCTCTGGCAGGAGCAAAGGCTGAGAGCCCTGGGGCTGAGAGCCTGCAGAAGAGCAGCCCCAGAGGGGAGCTGAGCAATGCTCAGCAAGAGCTGAAGGAGCTGTGGGGGGCAAGAGGCTGGGGCCAGGCTCTGCTCAGTGGTGGCCAGGGCCAGGCCAAGGGGCAGCAAGGGGCACAGAGTGGAGGCCAGGAGGTTGGATGTGAAGAGGAGGAGAAAGTTGTTTGGTATGAGGGTGCTGGAGGCCTGGAGCAGGCTGCCCAGAGAGGTTGTGGAGTGTCCTTGTGTGGAGAGCTTCCAACCCCCCCTGGGCATTGTGGTGCTGGGCATTGTGCTGTGGGTGCCCTGCTTTGAGAGTGGAGTTGAACTGGATGATCCCCAGAGGTCCCTTCCGATGTCACCATGCTGGGATTCAGGGATACCCTGATGGCAGAGCTTGAGCTGTGCAGGATATCTCCATGTCACAGGCAGTGCTCAGGATCTCTCCAGTGAGACTCTCCCAGGACAAGCAGCACCTTGGCAGAGTCCTTGTGAGATGTGCTCACCAGCTGGCCTTACAAGTAGCCCAGCCAAAGCATGGCTTCAGATGGTCCCCTCTGCTGTGTTCTCCTGAGACATTGCCCTTTCCTCTTTGCTTCGTGATGTCCACATGTGGGACCTGGGGGTACTGGTCAACAGTAGCTGAACATGAGCCAGCAGTGTGCCCAGGGGTCAAGAAGGCCAAGGGCCTCCTGGCCTGCATCAGGAAGAGTGTGGCCAGCAGGAGCAGGGAAGTCCTTGTGCCCTGTGCTCAGCACTGCTTAGGCCACACCTTGAGTCCTGTGTCCAGCTCTGGGCCCCTCAGTTTAAGAAGGAGATTGAGAGACTTGAAGGTGTCCAGAGAAGGGCAAGAAAGCTGGGGAGGGGTCTGGAGCACAGCCCTGTGAGGAGAGGCTGAGGGAGCTGGGGTTGCTTAGCCTGGAGAAGAGGAGGCTCAGGGGAGACCTTCTTGCTCTCTCCAACTCCCTGAAGGGAGGTTGTAGCCAGGTGGGGGTTGGTCTCTTCTCCCAAGCACCCAGCACCAGAACAAGAGGACACAGTCTCAAGCTGTGCCAGGGGAAGTTCAGGCTGGAGGTGAGGAGAAAGTTCTTCCCAGCAAGAGAGATTGGCCATTGGGATGTGCTGCCCAGGGAGGTGGTGGAGTCCCCATCCCTGGAGGTGTTTAGGAGGAGTCTTGATGGGGTGCTTGGTGCCATGGGTTAGTTGATTGAGTTCTGTTGAATGATAGGTTGGATGTGATGATCTTGAAGGTCTCTTCCAACCTGGTCCTATTCTATTCTATTCTATTCTATTCTATTCTATTCTATTCTATTCTATTCTATTCCATTCCATTCCATTCCATTCCATTCCATTCCATTCCATTCCATTCCATTCCATTCCATTCCATTCTATTCCATTCCATTCCATTCCATTCCATTCCATTCCATTCCATTCTATACCAGACTGGATGAGGCCCTCAGTGCCATGCTTTAGTTGATCAGATGGTGCTGGGTGAGAGGCTGGACTTGATGCTCTCTGAGGTCTGTTCCAGCCTGGTTCTTCCTGTGTGAGCCTGTGTGGAGGGAGGGTGTGGTGGGTGCCGGGCTGGGAGCTCAGGCTGCTCCCTGAGGGAGGTGCGGGACGGAGCCGAGCTGCGCGGCCACGCTTGGGCTTTTGTCTTTGTGTCTCTCTTTTACCCCTCTGGAACGTGGGTCCTAAAAATAGTGCCAGTTTGAACTGGCAGATGTTTCATTTGTCCTTCACCAGAGGCCCAAAATTAGCCTCTCATTTGGCACCTAAATAAAGCAGCTCCACTGCCTCGATGGGAACTTTGCAGTTACTGCCTGCCGGAGCCGCAGCGTTCCGGGGGGTGTGCTGGCTGGGGAAGGTCATCATGCAAGAGGTAGCAGCACCTCAAAAGCCACCAGACCTTGAAAGAGAGAGGAGGACAAACAAGAACCAGACCCACTCTTTTGTTTTGAGGGGCTTTGATTTGCTTTTGGCTTGGGTTTTTTTTTTTGTTCCCTTCTCTGAAGCAGGTGGATTGAGAGAAGGGCCACAAGGGTGATCAGAGGGCTGGAGCACCTCTGATCTCTGGTGACCTCCTCAGCCCTGAGGAGAGAGACTTGGGGATGCTGGGGGAGGAGAAGCTCACCAGGAGCTCTCAGTGTGCACTTGCAGCCCACAAAGCCAACCAGAGCCTGGGCTGCAGCAGGAGAAGTGTGGCCAGCAGGGCAAGGGAGGTGATTCTCCCCCTCTGCTCAGCTCTGGGGAGACCCCACCTGGAGTACTGCCTCCAGCTCTGGAGCCCCTATGACAAGAGGGATGTGGAGGTGCTGGAAGGTGTCCAGAGAAGGGCCAGGAGGATGAGCAGAGGGCTGGAGCTGCTCTGCTGTGAGGACAGACTGAAGGAGTTGGGGCTGTTCAGTCTGCAGAAGAGAAGGCTCCCAGGTGACCTCATTGTGGCCTTCCAGGATCTGCAGGGGGCTACAGGAAGGCTGGGGAGGGACTGCTCAGGATCTCAGGTAGTGATAGGACTAGGGGGAATGGAATGAAGCTGGAGGTGGGGAGATTGAGGCTGGAGGGGAGGAGGAAGTTCTTCCCCATGAGAGTGGTGAAGCCCTGGAATGGGTTGTGCAGGGAGGTGGTTGAGGCCCCAGCCCTGGGGGTGTTTAAGGCCAGGCTGGCTGAGGCTGTGGCCAGGCTGATCTAGTGTGGGGTGTCCCTGCCCATGGCAGGGGGGTTGGAACTGGCTGATCCTTGTGGTCCCTTCCAACCCTGACTGCTACTATGATTTGTTGGGGGTTTGTTTTTTCCCCCTCCTAATGAGGGCTTTCATTTTAAAAGCTACCAGGGAAACAAAAAAACCCAACCCCAAACAACAACAACAACAACAACAAAAGGCAAAAAGTGACTTGGAATTGCTCAGGGAGCTGCCTATTGTAAAGGTAGGGGGGGAGGGAGGAAAGAAAAGCAGCTCCTAAAAGGGCCAGCAGTGGTTTGTCTGATTTCCAGAGCCAAATCCGCGCCGAGCGCCTGGAGCTGGGTTAACAGTGGGACTCCCCAGGGGCAACAGAAAGATGTTATAATCAATTACCACATCATAACACTGATGTATGATAATTACTGAGTGTTCCTCCTGAGATAGTGCAGCATTTGGCTGGGATGCAGCTCTTTCATGGTCCACTGCCTGATTAATATGCAAATAATAGGCTGATTGCATGATGAATGCAGCAAATGAGTTCGCTGATAACGTGAGCAGCGAAGCGGGAAGATGATAAATTACTTTTACTGACTGTCCTACATTAAGTACCCTTTCTCAACAATTTTATCACAAATTAAGGGAAGCAGGATGGAGAGATTATGAGGATGTGTAAAATAATGTACCTTAATAGCTCTGAGAATGTTGCTGCGTGCCACCGAGACGGCGTTCGGTTCCGGCGCTCCGGGCGCGGAGCCTCCCGAAGAGCAGAGCCTTCAGCGTAGCCGTGGGCAGGGGCGCTCTTCTGTGGCTGCTGGCTTCAGAGGTTCAGGGCTTTGGAGCCTCACAGCATAGATCTGGTTGGGAGAGACCTCAAAGATCAGCCAGGCCAACCCTCGACCCAGCGCTGAAGGGTCAACACTAAAGCACGTCCCTAAGCACCAGGTCCATAGAGTGCTTGGACACCCCCAGGGGTGGTATCACAGCCTCACAGTATCACAAAGGCTGGAAGAGACCTTGAGGATCATGGAGTCCAACCTGTCACCACAGACCTCATGACTAGACCATGGCACCAAGTGCCACATCCAATCCCCTCTTGAGCACCTCCAGGGATGGGGACTCCACCACCTCCCTGGGCAGCACATCCCAATGGCCAACAACTCTCTCTGGGATGAACTTTCTCCTCACCTCCAGCCTAAACCTCCCCTGGCACAGCTTGAGCCTGTGTCCTCTTGTTCTGGTGCTGGGTGCCTGGGAGAAGAGACCAACCCCCACCTGGCTACAACCTCCTTTCAGGTAGTTGTAGAGGGCAATGAGGTCTCCCCTGAGCCTCCTCTTCTCCAGGCTAAGCAACCCCAGCTCCCTCAGCCTCTCCTCATAGGGCTGTGCTCAAGGCCTCTCACCAGCCTTGTTGGTGACTCCAGCACAGCCCTGGGCAGCCTGTTCCAATGTCTGAGAACCCTCCCAGTGCAGAACTATTTCCTGATATCAGCCTGAACCTCCCCTGGTGCAGCTTGGAACCATTTCCTCTGGTCCTGTTGCTTGCCACCAAGGAGAAGAGGCTGCCCCCTCCAACCTCCCTTCAGGGAGCTGTAGAGAGCAATGAGGTCTCCCTCAGCCTCCTATGGTTTGGCTTGGAAGAGACCTTAAAGATCATCCACTTCCAACCCCTTGCCATGGGCAGGGGCACCTCCTACTAGACCAGGCTGTTCAAGGTCTCATCCAGCCTGGCCTAAGATGAAGACCAACCCACCATGCTGTGGTGTTAGGTGGGAGCTCCCTGCTGGGGGAGGAAGGCAGTTGTTAGCCTTGGATCTTGCCCATTGCAAATCAGTGTCCATGCTGGGCAGTGCAGGGGCTGGATTTCAGTGCAGCACACCATGCACATGTTCTGCTTGATGCTGCCCTGTGGAATGGAGTCTCTTTGTCTGCAGAGCTTCCAACCCCGCCCTGGGCATTGTGCTCCTGGGCAAGCTGCTGTGGGTGCCCTGCTGGAGCAGGCCTCTTCTAGACCTGCTCCATCAGCTCCAGGTCCTTCCTGTGCTAAGGGCTCCAGAGCTGGACACAGCCCTGCAGGTGAGGTCTCCCCAGAGCAGAGCCATCTGCTCCTTTTTCTGGAGCCCAGGAGGTTGGATGTGAAGAGGAGGAGAAAGTTGTTTGGTGTGAGGGTGCTGGAGGCCTGGAGCAGGCTGCCCAGAGAGGTTGTGGAGTGTCCTTGTGTGGAGAGCTTCCAACCCCCCCTGGGCAGTGTGGTGCTGGGCATTGTGCTGTGGGTGCCCTGCTGGAGCAGAGGGTTGGCCTGGATGATCTCCATAGGTCCCTTCCAACCTCTCCATGCTGAGGTTCTGGGATTCTGTGAGCAGCTGAAATGCTGAAGGAGGATGTAGAAATGCCTTCACACTCAGTTGTAAGTGTGGTAACCCTTTCAAGCCAGTCTCTAACCACGAGGTCAGCAGCAGCCCCATGAGCTGCTGCAGAACCTCCCTTCCAAGCCCACTAACTCTGGTGCCCAGAGGGGATTGCTGACTCCCATTTCCCACAAGCTGCCCTGCCTGTGTTTATTCTGATGGTGCAAAACATGCAGCTGTGTGGGGCTGTGGCACCTTGATTGATTGCTTCCATGGCATGTTTGTTTTAATATTCAGGGAAGCCCTAATAAAAGCTCCTGCACAGAAGCTGCTTTAATAGGCAGCTTATTGAAAATATTTTCCATCAGTCCTTTCTAAATGTTGGTGTCTGACTAAGTTATGGGGAGACAGGGAAAGCAGAATATTAAGTACAGATTAGCAGAGCAGAGGCTTTGAGAGCAGCCCTGATTTTGCCATTAATCACCCAATGTAAGGGCTGATTTGGTTGTGGAGGAGGCTGTTTCATTGTTTGAAAGGGCTGTGCAAAACCAAACCTGACCAAGCTGCACTCTTCAGTGCAGAGGTCCTGCCAGGGGCTCAAAGAGCTGTGCATGGGCAGCTAGCCATTTGAGGAGGGGCTCCAAAGGTGTTTCCTGTGTTGTTGACCTCTTCCATTGACATCCTCTGCTGGCCAGTGGGGCTGGGGAAGGATCTGGGGCTGTTGGTCTGACCTGAGCATTGCTCTGATGCTTCACACATCACAGATTGCATGGGGTTGGAAGGGACCTCAAAAGCTCACCCAGTCCAAGCCCCCTGGCCAGAGCAGGGTCACCCAGGGCAGCTCACACAGGAACACATCCAGGTGGGGTTGGAAAGCCTCCAGGATAGGAGACTCCACAACCTCTCTGGGCAGCCTGCTCCTGGCCTCCAGCACCCTCACAGTGACAAAGTTTTCCCTTCCAAGGTCACCTTGTCCAACCCCCCTGCAGGCAGCAGGGACACCTCCAGCTAAGGCAGGCTGCCCACACTGAGTCTGATCTTGAATGCCTCCAGGGATGAGGCCTCAGCCACACCTCTGGGCAACCAGTTCCAGTGTCTCACCACTCTCATTGTGCAGAGCTTCCTCCTGATGTCAAACCTAAATCTCCTCTGCCCCAGCTTCAAACCACTGCCCCTCACACCATCAGTCCAAGCCCTTCTAAACAGTCTCTCTCCAGCCTTTCTTTAGGTCCTCTTCAGATGCTGAAATGTCTTGGGGTGGAAGGGACCTTTGAAGGTCATCTACTGCAAAACCCCCCCCCCAAATGTTTCTGATTGTCTATAGCCAGCTAAAAACAAATTCCCAAGTTCTTTCCCCACCCCTTTTCATTTGCTGTGAAATAGTGCTTAAAACCATGGCTGTGTGGAGACCTCCTGCTTCCCTGCAGGCCACTTCAGAGACATCCCTTCCTGCTGCTGCTGCTGCTGCTGCTTTGAGAGTTGTCTCAGCTGGTGTGGTTGTGTTAGTGCTTGCTGGGTCTGTTCCAAGGTCCAGCAGACCTCAGTGCAGCTCCTCATTTGGCTTGATTAACTCCAGCTCACAGAACCCCAGCAGGGAGGGGCTGGAAGGGACCTCTGGAGATCATCCAGGCCAAGCCCTGCTCCAGCAGGGCACCCACAGCAGCCTGCCCAGGAGCACAGTGCCCAGGGGGGGTTGGAAGCTCTCCACACCAGGACACTCCACAACCTCTCTGGGCAGCCTGCTCCAGGCCTCCAGCACCCTCACACCACACAAGTTTCCCCTCCTGTTCAGAACGAGCCTCCTGGCTTCCACTTTGTGCCTGTTAGGCCTTCATATGAGCAGGGCACACACTGTGCAGAACAGAACTTTCCAGCTCCTGAGGTGGTTTGCCTCAGTGGGGCACAACACAGCACTTGGAGAGCAGGAGGACACCAGGTGTGGGCTCCAAGCCAGTGTGTGAGGGGTGCCAGGGTGTCCATGCCCTCTACAGTGGGCAGGGAAAGAGCTGTGAGCTCCAAGTGATGACACTGGTGTGCTCCATGTGACAGGGAGGAGAATCTGACCCACTGGAAGCTTGTGAGCTGAGGAGGACAATCTCCTGCCCTGGTCCCCTGCTAGCCAGCCTGAGCAGCCAGCCAGGCCTGTGCCTGGTGACAGCTGGGTTGCACAGCCCTGGGCACATTGCCATTGTCATTCCACAAGCAGCACTCAAGTCACAAGGCTGCATTAGGACTTTCCTCCTTATGTTGGCTCTAGAGGCTGCCACATCCTTCCCTGGTGGGCTTGCCCTGCAAGGAGGTCAGGCAAGGCATCCACATTCTGCTCTTAACCCCTTCCACCCATTTTGTGTTGCAGAGGTTTGGCAGCAGGTGGCTGTTGCAAATCTAGTTCTCAGGTCTGGTTCCTTCAGGCACTTGGGACAACATAATCATGGTCAGTGGCAGGCAAAAGTGCAGGCAAAGGTTGGAGCCAGGACAGGGACACCTTGAACTGAGGTTGCTGACAGTTCTTGGCTGTGAGAGGTCACAGCCTGAGCAGAGGTTTGGGCTCAGCACTGATGGGATCTTGGCTGTGAGAGGTCACAGCCTGAGCACAGGTTTGGGCTCAGCACTGGTGGGATCTTGGCTGTGAGAGGTCACAGCCTCAGCTGAGGTTTGGGCTCAGCACTGGTGGGATCTTGGCTGTGAGAGGTCACAGCCTGAGCAGAGGTTTGGGCTCAGCACTGATGGGATCTTGGCTGTGAGAGGTCACAGCCTGAGCAGAGGTTTGGGCTCAGCACTGGTGGGATCTTGGCTGTGAGAGGTCACAGCCTCAGCTGAGGTTTGGGCTCAGCACTGATGGGATCTTGGCTGTGAGAGGTCACAGCCTGAGCACAGGTTTGGGCTCAGCACTGGTGGGATCTTGGCTGTGAGAGGTCACAGCCTGAGCAGAGGTTTGGGCTCAGCACTGGTGGGATCTTGGCTGTGAGAGGTCACAGCCTCAGCTGAGGTTTGGGCTCAGCACTGGTGGGATCTTGGCTGTGAGAGGTCACAGCCTCAGCTGAGGTTTGGGCTCAGCACTGGTGGGATCTTGGCTGTGAGAGGTCACAGCCTCAGCTGAGGTTTGGGCTCAGCAGTGGGATTTCCAGGGCTGAGGCACCTGTGGTTCCACATCCACTGGAAGGAGAATGGGTTGCCTGACTTCTCTAAGTGCTTTTAACTGTTCAGCTGCAAATCTTTCCCCATGACTCTATCACCAGGTCCCAGATTACTTTCTCTTTTCTGAGCTTCTGATTTCTCCAGCTCCTTCCTGGTTTCTGGAATGTCTGGAAAAGACATGGGTTTAATGCTAACATAATGACTAAAAGTGCAATCTAAAGCTGCAGCAATGCCTTGTAGTCCTCTAACAACAGAATCACAGGATGGTAGGGGTTGGAAATGACCTCCAGAGACCATGGAGCCCAAGCCCCCTGCCAGAGCAGGATCACCCAGGGCAGGTCACACAGGAACACATCCAGGCAGGTTTTGGAAGTGTCCACACAAGGAGACTCCACAGCCTCCCTGGGCAGCCTGCTCCAGGCCTCCAGCACCCTCACACCAAACAACTTTCTCCTCATGTTGAGGTGGAACCTCCTGAGTTCTAGCTTCTACTTCTTGTTCCTTGTCCTGTCGCTGGGCACCACCAAAAAGAGCCTGGCCTCTTCATCCTGACCCCCACCCCTCAGGTGCTTATAGACAGAAGCAGGCTTTTTCCAAGTCCTTCCAGCACTTCTCCTGACCATTCAGATAGTTTGATGTGTCCCTGTCACTTAACCTGGCCTCACATGCAGAGTAGGGACCTGTATTTACAGCCTTGCCCCAGTCCACCAGGGCTGGGCTCCTCCTCTCCTTTCCCAGCACAGACCTCTCCATGCTCTCTTAAAGGGGTTTTCTTCTCAGCCTTGCCACATCCACAGACAATCTCCCTCTGGGCCAAGACCCAGAAGAACCTTTTCCCCGGAGTTCCAACCTTTGCAAGACAAACAAACAAGCAAACAAAACCTCCACACGGTGCAGCCCTCGGACGGGAGCAGCCATGAGTGCAGGGACCTGCAGCTGGGCACTGGTGCAGGCTGGGGGGTTGTGAGCTCCCTGCATGGGGCTGGGGCAGGTTGTAGCTGCAGGGAGGAGCCACAGTGGTTTGTTCATTCCCTTACTTCAGTTAAATCATAGAATCATGGAATGGTTTGGGTTGGAAGGGACCTCCAGAGCTCATCCAGTCCAACCCCCCTGCACTCAGCAGGGAACATCCTCCACTAGATCAGGATGCTCAGAGCCTTGTCCAGCCTCACCTTCAATATCTCCAGGGATGGGGCCTCAACTCCCTGCCTGGGCATCCTCCTCCAGTGTCCCACTCCCCTCGTGGTGCAGAGCTTGTTCCTAAGGTCAGGAGCTTGTTCCCAGCACGGAGCGTGAGACGCTTTGCTCTCAGGCAACCTGCCAGCCCTGCTGCCATCCATTAACTCATCTGCACGAGGAGGTGAACGCAGGCCCTGGAGGAGCAAATGCTCTTTCAGGAGGTTGCTGAGCAGTCTCCTGTCCACATCTCCCCGCTGTCCTCTCCCCGCATTCGCTGCCAGGGGAGCAGGCAGGGCGCGGGAGGCCGCGCTGCCTCCCGGCGCTGCGGGCTGCGGCCGCTCTCCCCTCTCCTCCAGGAGGAACTCGGAGGAGTGCGGCAGGGAGCTGGAGCCTGAGCTGGCCACGAGGAGGAGCGGTGGGCCAAAGGCAGCGAAGTGCTGCTTGGGCTGTGGTGGGAATGTCACAGGGCTCCCTGTCATCCCGGGTTAGCAGCTTGTCCTTCCAGAGGCGCGCTTCGCCTCCTGGCACGCCAGCAGTAAAAATGTCACTTGCAATAAGGACTTTTGGGGGGAAATGCTTGCTGACTGCCTCCCTTCAAGCTGTTTTTTACACAGTGGGGAGATAATAAGAAATGACTTTATCCTGACTGCTCAAATGAACACTAAATGGAATTTAGGTTATTATTGCTGCAGAGAGGGAGAGCGAGGGCTGCGGCTCGCGAGTCCAGCAGCGGAGCCGCTTCCGCTGCCCAGACTTGTCTCTGGGAGCTGCCTCTCAATCCACTCTGCTCCACCAGGCCAGGCAGCTGCTGCCTGCTGCTGTCTTTTGCTGTCTTTGCAATATCACATTTTTCATAATCCCTTTAGAGGCCCCTGAATACCTTCTGTGCCTTGCGTGGTCTTCCTCAGCTGCCCCGTGCCGAGCGCCGAGCGCCCCGCCAGTCCTTTCTGCAGCTGCTTAGGCAGGCTGGGGGCAGCAGCAGAGCTCGGGCAGCTGCTTCTCCTCAGCAGTTGCTGAGCTGCAGAGGTGCTCTCAGAGTGCTCCACAGCTGCTGGCAGCGTGGAGCTACCGTTTGAAGCTTGTGAACTCGGATGCTCTCCTTCCAACCTTGCCTCTCCACTTGTGCTGCAAAGCCAGCGTGGTGCCAGCGCTGCAGGAGCTGGGCCGAGGGCTGAGCCAAACCTGCAGCTCTCCAAACATCTGCAGGAAGCTCCAGCAGTGCTGGCAGTGCCTCTGGGACTGGTGAAACAGGATCCCTGTCTCAGCACTGCTCCCTTATCTGCAGCAGGGGGCTGCAGCTGGGGCTGGTGTCAGGTCATGTAGACATCTCTGATGATCTGGGGAGGTTGTCTCAGGTGCCTCCTGCAAGCGCACCTGAGGTGTCCTGAGCTCCAGGAGGATCCAGCTGAAGGGTGCAGTGGGTCTGAGCTGTAGCGGTGCTTGTGTCTGGAGGGCCATGCTAGATGCCTCCTGTGCTCAGAAGAGGTCCTCAGCATCACAAATGGTCCTTCTTGGCCAGAGCCCTGCAGTGAAATACCTGGGACTGCTGAGGTTGTGCAGCTGAGAGCAGGATGCCCACAGTGCTGCAGGAGGGAGCACGTTGCAGCCTGGGGTCCTGACAGCCCACAGGGATTTTGTCACATTAGGATGATAGAACCTGAGCAGAGGTTGTAGAGGAACGTGTCAGGCTGACTCTGTGCTCAGGGGAGGGTTTGCAGGTACTTTGCAGGCCACCTGTGGGACAGTCATAGTCCAGAATGTTCTACAGGCAGTGTCCAAGCACTTCAGCCAGGATCTGGTGTTGGGGACCTGACAAGTGCTAAGTTCAGGAACAAACCGCAACCATTCAGCTGAGACTGGAACTCTTCTCTCAGGCTTCCTCACATGTTCCAAAGCATTGTCATGATGGAGGCTGTGGGGAATGTGGGACCAAAGCATCTTTTGGCTTCACCCATTGTGCCAAGGAACCCCAGAACCCCAGCATGGTGGCACTGGAAGGGAGCTCTGGAGATCACCCAATCCAAGCCCCTGCTCCAGCAGGGCACCCACAGCACAATGCCCAGCACCACAATGCCCAGGGGGGGTTGGAAGCTCTCCACACAAGGACACTCCACAACCTCTCTGGGCAGCCTGCTCCAGGCCTCCAGCACCCTCACACCAAACAACTTTCTCCTCCTCTTCACATCCAACCTCCTGGCTTCCACTCTGTGGCCCTTGCCCCTTCTGCTTTCCCTGTTCTCCAGACCCTTCCCCAGCTTCATTGCCCTTCTCTAGACCTGCTCCATCCCTCAATGGCCTTCTTGGAGTGAGGGACCCAAAACTGAGCCCAGAATGCAAGTTGTGGCCTCTACAGTGCCCAGTGCCACTGCCCTGCTCCTGCTGCCCACACCACTGCTGCCCCAGGCCAGGCTGCTGGGGACTTCCTTGGCCACCTGGGCACCCCCTGGCTCATCTGCAGCTGCTGGCATCCAGCACCCCCAGGGCCTTTTCCAGCAGGCAGTTTCCAACCACTCTGCCCCCAGCCTGGGGAATTCATGCTGGACCTGGTTGTGGGAGGCTTTGCAGGTTACAGGCCCTGCTGTGGTCCAGCTGTGCACTCTGTGACAAGAGATCTCCTCCTTGCTGCAGTGCAGTGTGTGAGCACCCTGTGAGCACCACTGACTCGTGAGCACTCCTAAGCTGGTGCTGCTCTTTCCTGCAGCCTGGGCACCAAAAACTGCTCTGAAGGAAGAAGCTTTCAAGGTGTTGTTTTCACTGGAGGTGTTCAGTTGCTGCAGTTACAGATGTCCTGGATTTGTTTCTTTGTCCTGTGAGGATCAGTGAATGCAGACAAGGGATTTCCTCAAGCAGGGGAGGTGGCTGTGGGTTGCCAGTGGAAGCTGCCTTCCTTCACCCCTCTCTTCTGGCAGCAGTCACTCAGCCTCTAAATGCCTGCTGGATTGTTTGAGTAGATCACCAGGAGCTGTTTGATAGAACCATAGAATGGCTCAGGCTGGAAGGGACCTCAGAGACCATCTACTCCTGTTCCAGAGTCTCACCAACCATGTACTGAAGCACTTCTTCCTCAGCTCCAGTCTGACCCTCAGCTTCAAACCATTCCCTCTTGTCCTGTCTCAGACACCCTCATGAGAAGTCCCTCTGCAGCCTTCCTGAAGGATCCCTTCAGGTATTGAAAGGCAGCAATGAGGTCCCCCTGGAGCCTTTTCTTCTCCAGGCTGAACACCCCCAGCTCCCTCAGCCTGTCCTCAGAGCAGAGGTGCTGCAGCCCTTGGATCATCCTTGTGGCCTCCTGTGGACTGTCTGCAGCAGCTCTGTGTCCTTCTCATGCTGGGGACACCAGAACTGGAGGCAGGATTCAGGGCGGGGGCTCAGCAGAGCAGAGTCAAGGGGCAGAGTCCTCTCTTGACCTTTTTGCACCATTGTTCATTGTTTGATCATGGAGCTGACTTCTCCAAATAAGGATCTGTTCCCCAAATGTTGGAATGTTTTCCCATGAGGGAAAAAAAATTGCTCCAGAGGCATGAGGAAGCTGTTTGGAGTTGTTTGTAGCACATGTGCAGAGTGCCTCAGCTACAATCACTCTTTCTCTTGCCTTTTGTTGGGAGATAAAAAGCAGTTTGTCATCTGTACTGCCCTGCAAAACTAGCATCATAGAATCACAGAGCTGTCAGGGCTGGAAGGGAGCTCAAGGCTCAGCCAGCTCCAACCCCCCCTGCCATGGGCAGGGACACCTCACACCACAGCAGGTTGCTCACAGCCACCTCCAGCCTGGCTGCAAACACCTCCAGCCAGGAGGCTTCCACCACCTCCCTGGGCAACCTGTGCCAGGCTCTCACCACCCTCATGGGGAATCTTTCCCAGCCAATCTCAATCTCCCCACTTCTAGTTCTGCTCCATCCCCCCCAGTCCTATCCCTCCCTGACAACCTCAGAAGTCTCTCCCCAGCTTGCTTGGAGCCCCCTTCAGATCCTGGAAGGCCACAATGAGGTCTCCCTGGAGGTTTCTCTTCTCCAGCCTGCACAGCCCCAACTCTCTCAGTCTGTGCTCACAGCAGAGCAGCTCCAGCCCTCTGCTCATCCAGACCCTTCTTGGCACAGAGGCTCCAGAACTGGCCCCAGAGCTCCAGCTGTGGTCTCAGCAGAGTGGAGCAGAGGGGCAGAATCCCCTCCCTGGCCCTGCTGGCCACACTTCTCTTGCTGCAGCCCAGGCTCTGCTTGGCTCTCTGGGCTGCAAGTGCTCCCTGCTGGCTCCTGCTGAGCTTCTCCTCCCCCAGCACCCCCAAGGCCTTTCCCCCAGGGCTGCTCTCCAGTCAGTCCCTGCCCAGCCTGTATCGGTGCCTGGGATTGCCCTGCCCCAGCTGCAGGACCTTGCCCTTGGTCTAATACATGAGCAGTGCAGAGTGCCTGGGTGATGGATGATGATGATGATGAAGATGAAGATTCCCTCTGCTGTTTACAGCCTCAGGCTGGGCAGGGGAAGGAGAGGGAGAAGGAAGCCTTGGGCAAAGCTTTTGTTCAGTCCTGTGTGGTTGGGGGGGTTGCTGGGGGGTGTTTTGGGTCGGGGTTTCCCTGTGTGCCTGGCCCAGCCTGGGGCTGGGGAGCTGTTGCAGGGCATTTGGAGCTGCTGCAGTTGCTGGGGAAGGTTTGTGGGAGCTGGCACAGGGGGCCAGGAGGGGAGGCAAAGCTGAAGGAGTGCAGTTTATTGGCTAGGCAGCCATCATTTTGACCTTGCTGTGGGTTAAAGGACACAGACCTGAGAAGAAATCTGTTTATCATGGAGGGAATTGGTGGCATCCCTGACAGGGTGCAGTGAACAAGATGGATGAGCTGCCAGGCTGGGCCCTCGCATGGGTGAGCCAGGGCAGATCTACTGCACAGCTCCTCTGCTGCTCCTGCTGCACAGACAGCATTTGCTGGGCTTTGTATTCAGCTGTGTGCTGACCTGGGGTGAGCTGAGAGAAGAAATAAGATTTGTAGGATCCTTATGGCCTTCAAGACTTCTCTGCCCCTTCCTTTCTGCCTGCCTCTTTTGCACCTCTGGAAGCACTAAGGATAAGTCCAACTGCTTGGTTTGAGTGGAGGAGCTTGGTGTAAGAGTGTGGCAGGGAAATGCAGCCTTGGGAAAGCTGCTCTGCAGTTCACACCACAGCTGGTCACAGAACCACAGAGGGGGAGGGGTTGGAAGGGACCTCAAAAGCTCACCCAGTCCAAGCCCCCTGGCCAGAGCAGGGTCACCCAGGGCAGCTCACACAGGAACACATCCAGGTGGGGTTGGAAAGCCTCCAGGATAGGAGACTCCACAACCTCTCTGGGCAGCCTGCTCCTGGCCTCCAGCACCCTTACAGTGACAAAGTTTTCCCTTCTGTTCCCCAGCACCTCCTCTGCTCCAGCTTGCCCCCAGTGCCCCTTGTGCTGTCCTTGGGCAACACTGAGAATCCAAGCTGTGAATCACTGAGAATCTGTTCTGTGCACCCTGCTTCATCTGAGCCCTGATTTTCCTGATGTAGGGTTGTCCTTCAGTGCCTGAGACGTGTTTCATCACAAGCTGCCTGCTCTGTAAGGCTTTGGCAATATTCTGGATAACAAACTCCAAAGTAATTGACCTTTGCTGCTGGGGATTGCTGTGGTAGTGACAGGGCCTGGTGGGGCAGAGGGAGCTGCTCTCATCCATGTGCTCAGGAGAACACAGCTCTCTTGGAGGGGCTGGCTTTGATGTAAGGTCCAGACAAAGGCCACCAAAATGATCAGAGGGCTGGAGCACCTCTCCTGTGAGGACAGGCTGGGAGAGCTGGGGCTGTTCAGCCTGGAGGAGAGAAGGCTCCAGGGAGACCTTAGAGCTGCATTTCAGAATCTGGAGAGGAGCTTTGGGAAGGCTGGGGAGGGCCTGTTCAGAAGGGCTTGTACTTGACACTGGGGCAGGGCAGAGTTAGGTTGGGCATCAGGAGGGAGCTCTGCACAGTGAGAGTGGTGAGACACTGGCACAGGCTGCCCAGGGAGGTGGCTGAGGCCTCATCCTTGGAGACATTCAAGGCCAGATGCAATGTGGCCCTGGGCAGCCTGCCTTAGCTGGAGGTGTCCCTGCTGCCTGCAGGGGGGTTGGACAAGATGACCTTGGAAGGGAAAACTTTGTCACTGTAAGGGTGCTGGAGGCCAGGAGCAGGCTGCCCAGAGAGGTTCTGGAGTCTCCTATCCTGGAGGCTTTCCAACCCCACCTGGATATGTTCCTGTGTGAGCTGCCCTGGGTGACCCTGCTCTGGCCAGGGGGCTTGGACTGGGTGAGCTTTTGAGGTCCCTTCCAACCCCATGCAATCTGTGAAGCTGTGAAGCTGTAGGCTGCCCTCAGCCTTGTGCAGCTGTAGGCTGCCCTCAGCCTTGTGCAGCTGAGAGCATTCTCAGCTCCCTGCAGAGGTATGGAGTCAGATCCACTGCTGTGTGAATCAGATGCATGTGATGGACTGTGCCAGGTAATGAGACACCAGGGAGGGAGGAGGAGGAGGAGGGGGAGGCAGCAGCCCCACTGGAATGGGGAAGAGCTGTGGATGGGGAAATCCCAGGTGCTCTTTGTTCTTCTCAACCAAGTTGCCTACGTGTTGGTGCTTTAGGAAAGGTTCAGGCTGTACCCCTTGAGTTTTGCTCCATCCCCACCAGTCCTATCCCTCCCTGACACCCTCAAAAGTCCCTCCCCAGCTTTCTTGGAGCCCCCTGCAGATCCTGGAAGGCCACAATGAGGTCTCCTGGGAGCCTTCTCCTCTCCAGCCTGCACAACCCCAACTCCCTCAGGCTGTGCTCACAGCAGAGCAGCTCCAGCCCTCTGCTCCTCCTCCTGGCCCTGCTCTGGACACCTTCCAGCCCCTCCAGATCCTTCCTGGCACAGAGGCTCCAGAACTGGCCCCAGAGCTCCAGCTGTGGTCTCAGCAGAGTGGAGCAAAGGGGTTTTGTGCCCAAGCTCAGCTGGTCCATTCTGTGGGATATAAAGGGGCAGTCAGTAGGGGCAAGCAACATCTTGTGCAGAACCTGTTGTTAGGAGGTGGTTCTGTAAGCTTGCTTTGAGCAGCAGGGCATGGGAACAGATCTCTGCTCCACTGCCTTGGAATGGGTTGGGTTGGAAGGGACCTCCAAAGCTCATCCAGTCCAACCCCCTGCATGCAGCAGGAGCATCCTCCCCTAGATCAGCTTGCTCAGAGCTTGTCCAGCCTGACCTTGGATACCTCCAGGGATGGAAGCTCAACTTCCTCCCTGGGCAGCCTGTTGCAGTGTTCCAGCAGCCTCCTGGTGCAGAACTTGTTCCCAACTTCCAACCTCACCCTGCTCTTCTCTCATTTCACACCACTGGTCCTCGTGGTGGATTCTCAAACAGAGTACTTGACACAACCCAATCACAAGCTGCATCTTAATGTTGTTCTCTCTGAGCAGAGAGAAGTGGCCAAAGGTGGTAGGGGTGATAGGAAGGCAAACAGCATCAGTAGCACTCTGGAGGTACAAAGCTGTTTCAGGGGCTCTACAAAAGAGTGGATGGGTTTCTTAGGAGGCACAGAAGGAGCCTGAAACTGCTCTGTAGGAGGAGATCTCAAAGCATCCTTAGAGGAAACTGTTGTGGGAAGCAAACCCGTGTGAGATTTCCTGACCAAGGAGATTTCTTGCAAGCCTCCAGACTTCATTTTCCCCCTGATTTTTGTTTGTGTTCTCTACGTCTTGCCTTTAGAAGGAAGCAGAGATGACTCAAGATAAAATTAGACCAAAATTTCTGGGCTTAAAAAGAGGCTTTTGAGTAATCCAAGTCATAACAAGGAGCATTCTGCACACTTAGGCATTTCTTGCAGTAAGGTAGAATCCAAATGAGAAGGGAAGTTAAATAGCCTGCCATCAAAACATTCCAATTATGCTCAAGTGAGGCCTTTTCCTTTTTGTCTGCTTTTAATTACAGAAAGCACTCCAAAGACCTCTGCCAGTTGCAGTCCTGCTCCTGAATCTCCCATGAGCTCCAGCGAGTCGGTGAAGAGCCTGACGGAGCTGGTGCAGCAGCCCTGTCCCAGCGTCGACACCAGCAAGGAGGGCAAAGCCCCGGAGCCCAGCGAGCCGCCGGCCTCCGACTCCCAAGCCAGCACCCCCCTGCCGCTCTCTGGCCACTCAGCACTCAGCATTCAGGAGCTGGTGGCCATGTCCCCGGAGCTGGACACCTATGGCATCACCAAGAGGGTCAAGGAGGTGCTGACGGACAACAACCTGGGTGAGTCTCTGCGCTCCCTCCTCCTGCCCCGCGCAGGGCGGCTGCGTCACCTCCTCGCCTCGGGGCTGGCTTAGTATCACAGTATCACAGAATCAGTCAGGGCTGGAAGGGACCACAAGGATCAGCCAGTTCCAACCCCCCTGCCATGGGCAGGGACACCCCACACTAGATCAGCCTGGCCACAGCCTCATCCAGCCTGGCCTTAAACACCTCCAGGGCTGGGGCCTCAACCACCTCCCTGCACAACCCATTCCAGGGCTTCACCACTCTCATGGGGAAGAACTTCCTCCTCACCTCCAGCCTGAATCTCCCCACCTCCAGCTTCATTCCATTCCCCCTAGTCCTGTCACTACCTGAGATCCTGAGCAGTCCCTCCCCAGCCTTCCTGTAGCCCCCTTCAGATTCTAGAAGGCCACAATGAGGTCACCTCCAGGAGGGGTTTGCAGCAATCCTCTCTCCTCAGCTTTCAGCTGTTAAACAGAGTTTTGTTTCTTTGTAAACTGCTAGGGAAAAAAAGAATCCTTTCAGGTTGTCAGCCTCAGCTTGCTTAAGATGCTGCTCTTAGGCTCTGCTCTTGGCTCACCAGCCAGGCCCTGCTCCCACCTGCCCAGGCACTGCCCAGCAGGCTGTCAAGGAGACCAAAACCCCTAAGGCAGTGAGGTGTCCCCATAAAAGAGGCTGCTTTATCCATGCTTAGAGACTCAAGCCACCTCCAGCATTATAGGCAGGGGTGAAGTAGAGGAGTCCAGCAAGATGTGCATCACAAGCAAGGGCACAGCCTGCCTGTAGAGCTAAGGGGGGGAGTTGAGGCTGAGCTGAGGTGGATAAGTGTGTGGGGCCACTCAGTTACTTGGGTGTGAGATATGCAGAGCTAAGGCTGCTTTGGCTTCCAGATGAGTTTTGGGGTGTCAGATCAAGTGCCATGTTGAGAAGGCTAAACATCTGGAATAGGCAAAGGGAATAATCTGATCAGAGTAAGGGAAATCCACGTTTAATGCTGCCTCCAAGGCACCAGTTCCTCCTGTGCTTAGCACCTGCCTCCCTCACAAGGCATTGGGAAACCTTTCAGAGTCCTTTACAGTCTCTAGAGGGAAGGCAGGAAGGCTGTCCCAGGGCTACCTGCAGGATCTTCTGGGGCTTGGCATGGGATTCAGCTCACCTGCCTTTAGGTGTTCAGAGCAGGTGGCTGGGAGGGCTGGGAGGAATCCCTCTGTAAAGGACAGCTTCTCCCCATTCACTGCAGGTGGGAGCCAGCAGATTAGATTGAGGCTGGGGATGATGCTCAGGTGAGAGTTCCATCCCTGCCAGCTCAGTGAAAACTCCTGCTGGGAGGTGTCCCTGCCTGTGGCAGGGGGAGTGGAACTGGATGATCTTCAAGGTCCCCTCCAACCCAACCCATTCCAGGAATCTAAGATTGCAGTGTGTTAAAGAAGCCTTTTCCCAGCTAGCTACAGAACAACAAAGCTCTTACCTTAGTGTGGATCGTTTAAGGGGAAAACTCCAGGGCTGGGGGAGGCTGCAAGTTCTCATTTAACAGAACTGGGGACAAAAAAGAGACCCTGTCCCTTAGTGTGGCCTCAGTGTTCCCCTGAAGCCAGCAGAGTCACTTGCTGGTGCACACTGGGTGGTAGTGGCACCTTTAGTGGAGGTAACATTGAGCCCAAGCCCCAGGTTGAAGCCCCTGGTTTTGGGGCAGGATGCTGCTGAGTGCTGTGCCTGCTCTGGGATTCCAGAGAGGTTTGGAACAGCTTGGAGGTGTTTTTTTGGTTCACCTTTGCTTTGATGCCATTTTTACTTAGTCTTTTTTCATTTCCCATGGTTTTTTTGTTTTCCTACAGTGTGGCTGACAAGCCTAAAAAGCAGCAGAGGAGCCAGGAAATGTGCCCCAAACTCTGCATTAGGTGTGGAACCAGTTTCAATGTCTCCTTTTGTGCCCTCAGTGTGCTAGTGCACCAGATTGGCTCTGTCTTAGAATCATAGCATCACAGAGCTGTCAGGGTTGGAAGGGAGCTCAAGGCTCAGCCAGCTCCAACCCCCTGCCATGGCCAGGGACACCTCACACCACAGCAGGTTGCTCACAGCCACCTCCAGCCTGGCTGCAAACACCTCCAGGCAGGAGGCTTCCACCACCTCCCTGGGCAGCCTGTGCCAGGCTCTCACCACCCTCCTGGGGAACAACTTCTTCCTCACAGCCAAGCTCAATCTCCCCACTTCTAGTGCTGCTCCATCCCCCCCAGTCCTATCCCTCCCTGAGCCCCAGAGCAGAGGGGCAGGATCCTCTCCCTCCACCTCTGCCAATGGGCACTGGCAGCTCAGCTGCCCTTGGCCTTCTAGGCTGCCAGTGACCATTGCTGGCTCCCTGTCCCAGGCCTGATTCCTGCCCCCTTCAGAGCTGTCCCAGACCCCTATCCCTCCCTGACATCCTCAAAAGTCCCTCCCCAGCTTTCCTGCAGCCCCCTGCAGATCCTGGAAGGCCACAATGAGGTCTCCTGGGAGCCTTCTCTTCTCCAGCCTGCACAACCCCAACTCCTTCAGTCTGTCCTCACAGCAGAGCAGCTCCAGCCCTCTGCTCTTCCTCCTGGCCCTGCTCTGGACACCTTCCAGCACCTCCATGGCAGGGGGGGTGGAACTGGATGATCTTCAAGGTCCCCTCCAACCCAACCCTTCCTGGAACAGAGGCTCCAGACCTGGACACAGTGCTGCAGCTGGCCACAGAGCTCCAGGTCTTCGGCCACAGGGCCTTATGAACCTGTCTTAGGCAGCTGCTGGTGGCTCAGTTGTTCCAGTCTCACCCACCAGTAAAGACCACAGCTGTGCCAAGCCATTCAGGATGTGCTGGGTGGGTCTCCCATGCCCTGTAGTCACCACATTAGCACAGGGTGCTGGCAGCTTTGCTGAGATGTTGCTGGTATTCCCAGCCCCAAAGGTCAGAGTCTTAGCAGTGATTCCTGATGGGAATGCATACCTTAGAGAGAAGAGCAGCTGCAGGGAGCTCCTGAAGGCTTGCAGGGCTGGGGATGTTGCAGCAGGGACCAGAACTAGCCATGAAACCAGCTTCACTTGCCTGAAGTTTTATCCCTGGGTGGGAACAGGCATGAAGAAGCTTGGGGTAAACCATGAGGAGAGTTAGGTGGAGATTTAGGACACCTGTGCTTAAAAGTCCTCCACTTGTGGAGTGATACACTGCCACCTCCTGAGAAGGAGCTCTGACTCAGCCCCCAGCAGCTCAGGCCTCCTTCAGGTGTTTTATCCCATCCTGCCCTATCCTGGCACCCACTCATTGCCACAAACACCTTCAGCTTTGTCCTTAGCACCTGGAGAATGTGATATTCCCTCCCTCCACATTTGCACTGTTGAGTCTTGAGGCTGTAGTTGGAGGTTCATTCCCTTCAGCAGCACTGCTGGTACCCCAGCCTGGCTGCTTGTTTCCCACCCTTGGCAAACCAGTGCCTGTTCTGGTGGGGTGGGATCAGTTGTTCCCAGTCAAAAGAGGCCACTTGAGCCTTGCTGTTTGGTTTGACTGGGGCCAGCCCCCTGCTGCAGTTTCCTGTGCAGCCACCTGGGCAGTGGCAGTGGCAGTGGCCACCCTGGGCTCGCACAGCAGCTCTTGGAGCTCTCCCATCGCTGCATCGCAGAGCTTGGGCTTAGAGACCAGGAGGAGCAATGATTTACAAAGGCAGATGGAAGGATGTGTTTCCCCAGTAGCTGTCTGGTCTTGCTGAGAGCTGGCAGGTGTCAAGGCAAAAGGATGAGGCCTCACTGATGTCTTTAAATGTAAAGACAACCAGGGGGCAGGTTCACTCCTCAAGAGCCATGGGCTCAAGCTGGCCCTGAGTTACTTCTTTTGTTTGGCTTCTCCTGATATTGAGGATAGTGGAAAATCCTTTCTTAGATAGGAACTTGAGTGCTGAAGGTTTCCTTCAGCCTGTAAGAACCCTTCTCAGGGGTAGGTTTTAGCAGACTCTTAGTCCCCTTTCTGCCTTCCATTATCTCAGCTGCTTCCTCCAAAAGCTTTGCAGCCCCACCTGCCCTGTGCATCTTGAATGGGATGTTCTGCAGCTTCTGCCTGGCCCCACACTGCCTCCTCTCCCCAGAGAGGCAAAGAAGAATCAGCAGGGCACCAGTCTTGGTGTGTTTGTAAAGAGGGAGAGGAGATCCATGGAGTTAAGCACAGGGAATGGGTCTGTAGGGCACTGCCTGTTTGAGCCAGGATCAGGGATGGGTCTGTAGGGCACTACCTGTTTGAGCCAGGATCAGGGATGGGTCTGTAGGGCACTGCCTGTTTGAGCCAGGATCAGGGATGGGTCTGTAGGGCACTACCTGTTTGAGCCAGGATCAGGGATGGGTCTGTAGGGCACTGCCTGTTTGAGCCAGGATCAGGGATGGGTCTGTAGGGCACTGCCTGTTTGAGCCAGGATCAGGGATGGGTCTGTAGGGCACTGCCTGTTTGAGCCAGGATCAGGGATGGGCCTGTAGGGCACTACCTGTTTGAGCCAGGATCAGGGATGGGTCTGTAGAGCACTACCTGTTTGAGCCAGGATCAGGGATGGGTCTGTAGGGCACTGCCTGTTTGAGCCAGGATCAGGGATGGGTCTGTAGGGCACTACCTGTTTGAGCCAGGATCAGGGATGGGTCTGTAGGGCACTGCCTGTTTGAGCCAGGATCAGGTGGGGCTGGGCAGCTGCTTTTGCCAGTGCAGGTGTGTGGAGCTGCAGAGTTCTACATCTTCTACTGCAGAGCTGGAGGACAAACCCCCATGGGTCTGCCTTGTCCTTCAAGGACCTCTTTGTTGCCACTGGCTAAGGCTGGTAGGAGGTGAAGCAAAAGCATTCTGCTGTGTGTTAGTGAGGACATTCCACAGCCACAGGTCAGACACAAGACCCTGAGGCCTAAACTTGGTTGGCATGGAAAGATCTTTGGGTTCCCTTGAAGGTACTTGAGAGCTGTGCTTCTAGCAGAGCACCAGCACTGAGCCAGATGACTCCAGTCTCTGCCTTGTAACTAAAGCTGTTGCTCATCAAGGGAGCTGAGTTTGGAAGGAGCAGCAAAGTGAAGGGGGTTGGCAGCCCAGCTGTGTGGTTGGGTTTGAGCTGCACAGGCATTGTCCACACTCCTTGGAAAGTCACAGTCTCACAGTGTCACCAAGGTTGGAAGAGACCTCAAAGATCATCGAGTCCAACCTGTCACCACAGAGTTCATGACCAGACCATGGCACCAAGTGCCACATCCAATCCCCTCTGGACACCTCCAGGGATGGAGACTCCACCACCTCCCTGGGCAGCACATCCCAATGGCCAATGACTCTCTCAGTGAGGAACTTTCTCCTCACCTCCAGCCTAAACTTCCCCTGGCACAGCTTGAGACTGTGTCCTCTTGTTCTGGTGCTGGTTGCTAGAGAGAAGAGCCCAACCCCTTCCTGGCCACAACCACCTTTCAGGTAGTTGTAGAGGGCAATGAGGTCACCCCTGAGCCTCCTCTTCTGCAGGCTAAGCAACCCCAGCTCCCTCAGCCTCTCCTCACAGGGCTGTGCTCCAGACCCCTCCCCAGCTTTGTTGCCCTTCTCTGGACACCTTCAAGTCTCTCAATGTCCTTCTTAAACTGAGGAGCCCAGAACTGGACGCAGGACTCAAGGTGTGGCCTAAGCAGTGCTGAGCACAGGGCACAAGGACTTCCCTGCTCTTCCTGATGCAGGCCAGGATGCCCTTGGCCTTCTTGGCCACCTGGGCAGACTGCAGGCTCATGTTCAGGCAGCTGTCAATCAGCACCCCCAGGTCCCTCTCTGTTTGGCAGCTCTCAGCCACTCTGCCCCCAGCCTGTAGCTCTGCCTGGGGTTGTTGTGCCCAAAGTGCAGCCCCTGGCACTTGGGTTTGTTCAATCTCAGATGCTGGAAGGAGAGGAAATGGCTGAAATTGTGCCAGGGGAGGGTTAGGTTGAATGCCATCCCATGTAAAACTGGGCTGAGCAGTGCCCCTGCAGCTGTTGGACACTGGCCAGCACAGCCAGCTGCTGCCCTGCATGTGGGAAGAGAACTGGAACTGGGTGTTCTTAACCAGAAGTAGTGCAAGGGCTGTAAATAAAGCTGTGGTGCTGTGAAGTGGGATTAGCTGTAGCTGGTAAGCCACAGTTAGAGCACCACAGGTAGGAGAGCACAGCAAACATGTGCACAGCTCTTTGAGGACACTTAAATGACCACTGCTGAGCAGGGTTGGGGCTGCATTGGTCTTGGCTCATTGACTGCTGGAGATGTTTGGCTTGTCCTGTTGGGAGGGAGCTGTTGCACTGCCCTCCTGCAGGAGAGCTGAGCAGCCTCCCTGCCCTCCCCAGCTGCCTGCTGAGCTGGCAGTTCTGTTTATCTCCAGCCTCACTCAGTGTGTGTTGTGCACACTGCTTCACCGGCCCCCAGAGGTGCTGAGCTCCCCTCTTTGCCACAGGACTGAACTGAAGCTCAGGCTTTGCACTGCTAGCTGGGGGGGCAGAGCTTTCATTCTTCTGAGTGGTTCTTTTGGGGGGGAGTTCAAGCAGTTCTGAAGTGCTGAGTGCTGAGCAGTGTGGCAGATGTGTGCTGTGTTGTGGGTGAGCCTCAGCTCCTGGCTGGCTGACTTCCTGCCCTTTTCCCTCTCGCATTAGGTCAGCGTTTGTTCGGGGAGACAATCCTAGGGCTGACACAAGGCTCTGTCTCAGACCTCCTGGCTCGCCCCAAGCCCTGGCACAAGCTGAGTCTGAAGGGAAGAGAACCTTTTGTCCGCATGCAGCTGTGGCTGAACGACCCAAACAACGTGGAGAAGCTGATGGACATGAAACGGATGGAGAAGAAAGGTAACCGCCAGGGGGTGCTGACCCCGGCCCTGCAGAGCAGAGAGGGGCAGCACTGATCCAGCCACAGCCTCACAGGGGCTTAGGGGTTGGAAGGGACCTCTGGAGACCTTCCAGTCCAACCCCCCCTACCAGAGCAGGAGCAGAGAATCCAGCACAGGGCACACAGGAACACATCCAGATGGGGCTGGAAAGGCTCCAGGGAAGGAGACTCCACAACCTCTCTGGGCAGCCTGCTCCAGGGCTCTGGGAGCCTCACAGGGAAGAAGTTCCTCCTCCTGGTGAGGTGGAACCTCCTGTGCTGCAGTTTCCATCCATTGCCCCTTGGCCTATCCCAGGGCACAGTGAGCAGAGCCTGGCCCTGTCCCCTCCCTCCTGCCCCCCAGCCCTCAGCTATTGACAGACATTGATCAGATCCCTCTCAGCCTCCTCCTCTCCAGACTGAACAGCCCCAGGGCTCTCAGCCTCTCCTCCCCAGGCAGTGCTGCAGTCTCTTCAGCATCCTTGGAGCCCTCCCTTGGGCTCTCCCCAGCAGATCCCTGTCCCTCCTGAGCTGGGGAGCCCAGAGCTGGATGCAGTATTCCAGGTGGGGCCTCAGCAGGGCAGAGCAGAGGGGGAGGAGAAGCTCCCTGGCCCTGCTGGCCACACTTCTCTGAATACCCCCCAGGACCCCCTTGGCCTTCTTGGCCCCCAGGGCACATTGCTGTCCCATGCAGAGCTTGTTGTCCCCAGGGACCTCATGGCAGCTATTTCATAGCTTTCTTTGATGCTGGCTCAGATACAGCCCCAACAAAGATCAGAAACCAAAAGAGCCAAAGAGCAAAGCAGCCCCAAGCTCAGCATATTCACCAGCTGGGGTGAAATAATTGCTGTATTCTGCTCTAGATGAATTACTGAGGCCCTTACCAAATGAGAAATGTGAGCTGGGGAGCTGGCTTTGGGTTCTCAGTTAGTAGTGCTGCAGCTGGCCACAGATGTTGGGCTGGAAGAACTGGGCAGGATCATCAGGGCAGGACTGGCAAGAAGCTCAACCAAGGTTTCCTGTGAGAGTTTGCTGCCAGTCCTGTTGTGATGGCCCCTAGGAGGAGAGAAGAATGCAGCCTTTCTAAAAGGGTGTTGGAGAAGAAGCAGAGTTGTAGCCTCTACAGGGATGGGATAAGGTGGCTGTGTTACTGCATGCTCCAGGGAGGGCAGGAGTGTGGAGCTGTCAGAGCTCCAAGGTGTTATTTGGGATCTTGGTAGGGAGCAGAGCCTGGAAATGTCTCCTGCTCTTTGTGTTTTAAATGCATTGCTAAGAAGCAAAGCACCAAGAGCCCTGGTGCCAGGGTGGTTGTGTGACTCTGACAGGGAGCTGGGGGTGCTCAGCCTGGAGAAGAGAATGCTCTGCTCTGGGGAGACCTCACCTGCAGGGCTGGGTCCAGATATGGGACCCCCAATACAAGTGAGGCACAGACCTGATGGAGCAGGTCCAGAGGAGGCCATGGAGATGATCAGAGGCTGGAGAACCTCTGCTGTGAGCGCAGGCTGAAGGAGCTGGGGCTGTTCAGCATGGAGAAGAGAAGGCTCCAGGGACACCTCAGAGCTGCCTGCCAGTCCCTGAATGGGCTCCAGGAAGGCTGCAGAGGGACTGCTCCCAAAGGCCTGCAGGGACAGGCCCAGGGACAGTGGTTTGCAATGAGAGCAGAGCAGATTGAGATTGGATGTGAGGAGCAAGTTGTGCCCCAGGAGGCTGCTGGAACACTGCAGCAGGTCGCCCAGGGAGGTGGTTGAGGCTCCAGCCCTGGAGATATTCAAGCTCAGGCTGGACAGGGCTCTGAGCAGCCTGCTCTGGTGGAGGATGTCCCTGCTGAGTGCAGGGGGTTGGACTGGATGAGCTCTGGAGCTCCCTTCCCACCCAACCCATTCCATGATTGCATTATTACCCCCAATGTGTGCTAAGTCCATGGCCTGCCTGGGCTTACAGGAGCTGCTGGGCTGTGAACTGCTGCTCAGAAGCAGGCAGAGCTGTGATTTCCCCAGCAGCTCCCTCACTGCAGTTTTTAATGTAATCACCAAGTTCTTGCTCAAATGTGGTAATGCTTTCAGGACATCAGTCAACAGCCCTGCCTTCAGTGCACACCATTAGTGCTGTCTGTAATGGCACCATTAAGGGATAGCTCCAGAGATGTGTGTGTCCTTAATTAGCTAACTGCTGCTAATGCCAGCCTGGGAGCCTTGTAAAATCACCCAGGCACCCTGAAACCAGGGCCCTGGGTAGCCAGTGCCTTGCAGTAATGCACTGAGATTGCAGAGAGTAGGAGGAATGTTCAGGGTGTGATCCCTACTGAGACCACAGAATGGGCTGGGTGGGAAGGCACCTCCAAAGCTCACCCAGTGCAACCCCCTGCACTCAGCAGGGACATCCTCCACCAGAGCAGGCTGCTCAGAGCCCTCTCCAGCCTCACCTTGAACATTGATTAGATGGTGTTGGATGATAGGTTGGACCTGTGATCTCAAAGGTCTTTTCAACCTGATTCATTCTGTATCTCCAGGCATGGGGCCTCAACACCTCCCTGGGCAGCCTCCACTACCTTCCTGGGGCACAACTTGCTCCTCACATCCAATCTCAATCTGCTCTGCTCTCATTGCAAACCATTGCCCTTGGTCCTGTCCCTGCAGGCCTTTGGGAACAGTCCCTCTGCAGCCTTCTTGTGGCCCCTTCAGGGACTGGCAGGCAGCTCTGAGGTGTCCCTGGAGCCTTCTCCTCTCCAGGTTGATCTTCCATGGGGAGTAGAATCCTCCTGGGTTTCCCACTTAGAACTGTACACCAAAGGGAGCTGTGATGTGTTTTGCTGTCTGGGAAACATGGCAGGAATAAAATTGTCAACTAGCTGCATCTTTATAGCCTCAAAGAGAATATCAGCCTTCCTGCAGGCAGGGAACATAAAAATCATCCCAAAGTGGTGCTGACAGTAGCCTTTCAGAACTCTTTTCCTGAACTGGAGTCTTATCAAATGCTCTGCAATCCAAATGCTCTGTAGATGGCACCTGAATAGAGATAAGGCTACAAATCACCCAGGCTCTGGGCTCAGCTCCTCAGCTGTGTCACTGCTGTCCTCCTAGCAGAGCTCTCTGGAGTGAGTTCAGCCCTGGATTTCCTGTGGAATCCTTTCCTGCAGGTGAGGATCCTGTGGGTTAACCTTCTCAATGGCCCCAGAGCCTTGGGGAGGATTTCATTTTCCCCTCAGCTAATGGCAGTTAGAGAACAAAGCCACTGCTGCCAGTGAGGCATTATTATCAATTATCTCTCTGCCACATTTTATTAAGGGAGTAAATGAATACTGATGATACAGGTGAGCTGCATGTATCTTCCTCTCCCATACCCTGTTCTGAGGTTTGGGCTGTGAATGTCCACTTTAAGAGGTTCTGAGCATTTGCAAAGTGCATTAGCTAACCTCTTGGAGCAGCCTGGCTTGTGCTCACTGGGCTGAGACACCTTCCACCCTTTGCTGCCTTGGAACCACAGAATTGTCAGGGCTGGAAGGGACCCCAAGGCTCATCCAGCTCCAACCCCCTGCCATGGGCAGGGACACCTCACACCACAGCAGGTTGCTCACAGCCACCTCCAGCCTGGCTGCAAACACCTCCAGCCAGGAGGCTTCCACCACCTCCCTGGGCAACCTGTGCCTGTGTGAGTGTGCAGGTGCAAGCAGTGGATCCAAGCCTAGCTTTCTGCACTCTGATTTAGAAGGATCCAACAGTGGACATCTCCAAAACCATGGCCACCCCCATCCCCAGACTTTTCTGCTTCAAATCTCCACTTCCATCAATATGAGAGCACTGCTGCTCCTCAGGGATGCCTTACAATGAGCCTGAGCCTTGGCACTGCTGTTGGCCAGCCCTCCCTGCTGCCTCTCTTTGCTCAAGTGCTGGCTGCCCACGGGCTGGGGCTGCCAAGGCCACACCAATGAACTGCCAGGGTTGGAAGGGACCCCAAGGATCATCCAGCTCCAACCCAAATGCCATGGCCAGGGACACCTCACACCACAGCAGGTTGCTCACAGCCACCTCCAGCCTGGCTGCAAACACCTTCAGGCAGGAGGCTTCCACCACCTCCCTGGGCAACCTGTGCCAGGCTCTCACCACCCTCCTGGGGAGCAACTTAGAATCATAGAATCATAGAATCAGTAAGGTTGGAAAAGACCTCAGAGATCATCAAGTCCAACTTACCACCCAAAACCTCATGACTAACTAAACCATGGCTCCAAGTGCCATGTCCAATCCAGTTTGGAAACCTCCAGGCAGGAGGCTTCCACCACCTCCCTGGGCAGCCTGTGCCAGGCTCTCACCACCCTCCTGGGGAACAACTTCTTCCTCACAGCCAAGCTGAGAGTTTGTTCCTCTTTCTTCCAGCCTCCTGCTGTGTGCTGCTGGTACCATCACACTCCTCACTGAGCAGTGCTGTCAGGGAAAGATTTCATTCCCTTGATTTCCCCAGCAGCAGTTCAGCTTTTAATAACCTTGTTCAATACCACAGAAGATGAAAATGATATTAAAAGAGGCTCTCCCTGCCTTGCCTCAGTGGGCAGCCTGCTTCTGCAGCAGTGTCCAGAGCCAAGCACATGCTGGGGAGACTTCCAGAGGGACAATGTGAGGCTGGGCTGGCAACATGGAGGGGGGGAAGGCAGCAAAACTCAGGGGATGGTCTTGGTCCTGAGAAGACCCTTGGCAGGGCAACCAAACTGGGGAAGGGTCTGGAGAGCAGGGCTGGGGAGGAGCAGCTGAGGGAGCTGGGGGTGTTGAGCCTGGAGCAGAGGAGGCTGAGGGAGACCTCATTGCTCTCTGCAGCTCCCTGAGAGGAGGTTGTAGTGAGGGAGGGATTGGTCTCTTCCCCCTAGTCTCAGGTGACAGAAGGAGAGGAAATGACCTGAAATTGTGCCAGGGGAGGCTGAGGTTGGAGATGAGGAAAATTTTCTTGGCTGCAAGAGTGGTCAGGGACTGGCACAGGCTGCCCAGGGAGGTGGTGGAATCCCCAGGCCTGGAGGTGATCTAGAACCTGTGGCCATGGCACTTGGGGCTATGGTTCAGTGGCCATGGTGGGGCTGGGTTGCTGGTTGGACTGGGTGAGCTTGGAGACCCTTTCCAAGCCAGGATTCTAAGCTATCTCAGACCCAGAGCCAGCCCTTCCCTCAAAGTGCATTTAGGCTTTGGATCAGTATTTGCCTTTAAGAGGGGATCCAGAATGGGACCCAGGGTAGGGGATTTAGAAAAGCTAAGCTAAAAGCATCTCAACAGCTGATCTTACTTGGATGCACCACAGGGTCCTTATCCCACAGGCTCTGGCTCACTGATAGGAAGTTAAAGAACCTGATGAGAAGCCCTCAGCTTTCTCTGGAAGGTTGGGTGAGGTAGCTGTAAAGGGGCCTGAGTGAGGAGGCAAAGCAGCAGATGTTTAGCAGCCATAGGGCTGTCAGCTCAGGAGATAAGGAAGCTGGAGGGGGAGCTAATTGAGATTGTTTGTGAGGTAAACAGTAACAGAGAGAAAAAGAGAGTCACAGAATGCATTGGGTTGGAAGGGACCCTCAAAGCTCATCCTGTCCAACCCCCTGCAGTCAGCAGGGACATCTCCAACTAGATCAGGCTGCTCAGGGCCCCATCAAGTCTGACCTTGAATGTCTTCAGTGGTGGGGCCTCAACCACCTCCCTGGGCAGCCTGTTCCAGTGTCTCACCACCCTCACTCTGCAGAGCTTCCTCCTGATGTCCAACCTAAGCCTCTCCTGCTCCAGTTTCAAACCATTGCCCCTCAGCCTGTCCCCACAGGCCCTTCTGAATAGTCCCTGCTCAGCCTTCCTCTAGGTCCCTTTCAGATATTTAAATGCTGCTCTGAGGTCTCCCTGGAGCCTTTTCCAGGCTGAACAGCCCCAGCTCTCCCAGCCTGTTTTCATAGCAGAGGTGCTCCAAGCCTCCACTGGACCTGTTCCATCAGGTCCAAGTCCTTCTTGTGCTGGGGGCTCCAGAGTAGGACACAGCACTGCAGATGAGGTCTCCCCAAAGCAGAGCAGAGGGGCAGGATCCCCTCCCTCCATCTCTGGCCACACTTCTTTTGATGGAGCCCAGGCTGCCCTTGGCTTTCTGGGCTGCAAGTGCCCATTGCTGGCTCCTGTCCAGCTTCTCACCTTCCAAAATGAAGAGAGAGGAAAGGAGAAAGGGAAGGGGAAGGGGAAGAGAAGAAAGAGAGAAAGAGAAAGAAGGAAGGGTACCAGCAAGAATAGCACTCAGACAGAGCTCAGTCTTCTGCACAAATGCAGTGCTTGTGTCAGTGGCAGTCCATCAAAGCCTGAAGCTTGGGTGCAGTGGTGCAGTGCCAGGCTTGTGCCTTTGGCCCAGTGGAAGTTTGTTCTGATCATGTGTTGTCCCCCAGACAGGAGAGTGAGAGAGCCTGAACACCTTTGGCATGGAGGCACAGAATAGTTTAGGCTGGGAAAGACCTTCAAGATCATGAAGTCCAAGCACTACAACCATTAACCCAGCACTGGCAAGCCCACAGCTAAGCCTTGTCCCTCAGCACCACATCTAGATGACTTTGCATCCCCTCCAGGAATGGAGACTCCACCACTGCCCTGAGCAGCCTCTTTGGGGCTTGTAAATGCTTTGGGGAAGAAATTGTTCCTCATCTCCAACCTAAACCTCCCCTGGGGCAATTTGAGGCCATTTCCTCTCCTCCTGTCACTTATTCCTTGGGAGAAGAGACCAACCCCCACCTTGAAGGTCTCTCCTCAGCCTGCTTGCTCCAGGCTGAACACCCCCAGCTCCCTCAGCTGCTCCTCCCCAGCCCTCTTCTCCAGACCCTTCCCCAGCTTTGTTGCCCTTCTCTGGACCTGCTCCAGCCCCTCAGTGTCCTTCTTGGAGCAAGGAGCCCGAAACTGAACCCAGGACTCAGGATGTCCTCCTAGTAGAGGTGGAGAATCCCTGCCCTGGTCCTCTGACCACACTGTTCCTGCTCCAGGCTGCTGGTGGCTTTCTTGGTCACCTGGGCACCCCCTGGCTCATCTTCAGCCACTGTTAATCAGCAGCTCCAGGTCCTTTTCCACCAGGCATTTTCCAGCCACTCTGCCCCCAGCCTGGAGCATTCATGGGGCTGTTGTGACCCAAGCTCAGGACTCAACACTTGGCTTTGTTGAACTTCATCCCATACACAGAGCCTTCCATGCAGCACTCCTCTTTTGTCTCCTGGCCTCCTTGTCTCCTGCTTTGTCTCATGGCTGCCCCTTGCTGAAGGGATGGAGGCTGTCAGCCTCTTGGTTGTGCTCTTACAGGAGACCAGGGAACCCAGTGTCTAGGTTGCATGTCAGTGCAGGTCTGAAACACCACCTTGGAGTCTTGGAGATTAAAGACCTTGCAGAAGTGTGAGATTATATTGCTGGAATGATTAATTCCATGGTTGAAGGATGGAACAGTTCCTTGAAGGCTGCACAAGAGAGGTGACCTTGAAGCAGTGCATTTGGCTGTGGTCACTGCAGTCCTACATCCAGCTGGAACATCTAAATGGGGGGGTTGGGGTTTTTCCTTAGATGAAGTTCATTAGGAAAAGGCAAACAGCTTTGGGTTGGGGTGGTTGCTTCCAAGGCAGGCAGCAGAGCATCGTGGCAGGGTGATGGATCACGAGCCCCTCGCGTTGTGTTCCATATCAGTGCTCTTACACAGCAGGCGATCCACAGGTAATCTGTCATGTTCAGGAAGAGCAAAATGAGGGCCATGCAGATAGCCCCAGAGGTTACAGAGTGCCTGCCACACTCACTGCCATCCTAGCACCACACAGTGGGAGGAGGGCCCACCCGAGGCAGCGCCGTGTAGAGGACAGGATGCCGACCCCACTGCAGGCAGAGAGCGCCCAGCCAGGGCTGGAGAGCTGTGCCAGCAGAGGTTGGCTTCTGCCAGAAGGCCTTAGAACAGTGCAGTTTGATTGCATCCATTTGTTATTCTTTGTGCCCCCTCAGCCCAAAGGCAGAGCTGTGGGGAGAGGGAAATTGCATTTGTCTGAAGAACTTGGTTGCTGACCAGTGTGACGTGCCCCACGCCGGTCCCTGGCTCCCCTTGGAGCTCCTGGCTGGTGGAGATTTAGTGCCTGCTAGACTGATGTCAGGCTGGTGCAGGCTGGGATTTAATAGGCAAGGTTAGCAAAGTGCAGCTCTGGCATACCTGAACTCTTAAATTTCTGGAGGGTATTTAACAGGCCATTAACGATGTTATTGACAAGCTTCATCCATATTTGCTCCTTTCAGCCCCCTCATTAGCAATGCTTGTGCACGATCCTGGCAGGTGCAGTAAATCCCACCTCTCTCTGCTCAGTGGGAATCAATCAAGTCAGTGACAGCCTTTGCTGGGACTCCTTCCTTGCAGAATTTGCCAGGAGAAGTCAGTCCCTGTCAGGGAGGAGAGTGTCAGTGGTGGCATCAGAGGCTTCTGCCATCCTCCTCACCGAGTGCCATCAGGGCAGCAAGAGCTCTCCTGAAACTGCCTACATTTTTGTAAGAGCCTTGCTTAGGGGAGGGGGAGGCTGTGGGCTGCTTCTCTCTCTCAGAAGCTGTCAGTGCTTGTAGGGAAGCTGTGAGGAAGGCAGCAGCCTGCCTGCTGATCCAGCCCCGTGCTGGCATCTCCGGGCTCCAGGCGCCATCGTGTGTCGGAGTCTGGCTGCCTTCAGCTTCCACAGTCCTGCCTTTGAGTCAGGGAACTGAAGGGTTACAATCATGGAGTCCTAGAATGGTCTGGGTTGGAAGGGACCTCCAAAGGTCATCCAGACCACCACCCTCTGCAGTCAGCAGGGGCATATTCAACTAGATCAGGCTGCCCAGAGCCCTGTCAAGCTCTGCTTTGAATACCTTCAGGGATGGAGCCTCAACCACCTCCCTGGGCAACCTGTTCCAGTGTTCTACTACCCTCATAGTACAGAACCTGCTCCTAACATCCATAGAGACCTTAGAGACCTTCAGCACTGAACAACCCAAACCATTTAAGTTGAACTGAAGTGCAACAGTCCTGCTCAGCTGCTTGGGTGGAAGTTTGCCACTCCTGAAAGAGTGAATGTGAAAGCAGCTGTGTTAGCTGAGCCCTGGTATTGCTGTCCCATCACAGAGCAGGAAGCTCTGGCAGGTTTCCAGGTGATTTACCCTCATTTGTACCCCTTCTTGCTTCTTTTTCTGCCTCTTGCCTCCTTCCCACATTTGCTCTCATCTGCTCTGCAGGACAGGGGACAGTGGTTACAGGATGAGTGGCTATGTCTTCAAAGTAGTGCAGAGCAGATTTAGACTGGTTGCTAGGAACAAGTTCTGCACCAGGGGGCTGCTGGAACACTGCAACAGGGTACCCAGAGAGGTGGTTGAGGCCCCATAGTTTCATAGTTTCATAGTTTCATTCAGGGTTGGAAGGGACCACAAGGATCATCTAGTCCCTAGAGATATTCCAGGTCAGGCTGGAGAGGGCTCTGAGCAGCCTGCTCTGGTGGAGGATGTCCCTGCTGAGTGCAGGGGGTTGGATTGGATGAGCTTCAGAGGACCCTTCCCACCCAGCCCATTCTATGACTGTGTGATCTCTAGTGCTGCCCCTTCCCCTCTGCTCCCTCTGAGAGGCTCATCCATGCCTCCCCAGGCTGTCAGCTCAGTGCTGCCTCCAGAGGTGCTCAGTGTCACAGTCTCACAGTATCACTAAGGTTGGAAGAGACCTCAAAGATCAGCAAGTCCAACCTGTCACCACAGACCCATGACTAGACCATGGCACCAAGTGCCACATCCAATCCCCTCTTGAACACCTCCAGGGATGAGGACTCCACCACCTCCCTGGGCAGCACATCCCAATGACAAAGGACTCTCTCAGTGAAGAACTTTCTCCTCACCTCCAGCCTAAACTTCCCCTGGCACAGCTTGAGACTGTGTCCTCTTGTTCTGGTGCTGGGTGCCTGGGAGAAGAGACCAACCCCCACCTGGCTACAACCTCCCTTCAGGTAGTTGTAGAGGGCAATGAGGTCACCCCTGAGCCTTCTCCAGGCTAAACAACCCCAGCTCCCTCAGCCTCTCCTCACAGGGCTGTGCTCAAGGCCTCTCCTCAGCCTTGTTGCCCTTCTCTGGACACCTTCAAGTGTTTTGATGTCCCTTCTTAAACTGAGGGGCCCAGAACTGGACACAGGACTCAAGGTGTGGCCTAACCAATGCAGAGTACAGGGCACAATGACCTCCCTGCTGCTGCTGGCCACACTGTTCCTGCTGCAGGCCAGGATGCCCTTGGCCCTCTTGGCCCCCTGGGCGCACTGCTGGCTGCTCACTGATCCCCGCAGCAGCCTGCAGCCGGGGCTGATGCGCTGTGCTTCCCTTGCAGCCTACATGAAGCGGCGGCACAGCTCGGTCAGCGACAGCCAGCCCTGCGAGTCCTCCTCCGCCGGCATCGACTACAGCCAGGGAGCCAGCCCCCAGCCCCAGCACCAGCTGAAGAAGCCCCGGGTGGTGCTGGCACCAGAGGAGAAGGAAGCTCTGAAACGAGCCTACCAGCAAAAGCCATACCCATCACCAAAAACCATCGAGGAACTCGCCACGCAGCTCAACCTGAAAACCAGCACCGTCATCAACTGGTTCCACAACTACAGGTAGGAGCCCAGCTGCACAGGGGGGGCCTTGCAGGGGGTCAGGGAGTGATGGGGCTAGTGGGAAGGCAGCCAAACTAGAAGTGGGGAGGTTCAGATTGGCTGTGAGGAAGAAGTTGCTCCCCAGGAGGGTGGTGAGAGCCTGGCACAGGCTGCCCAGGGAGGTGGTGGAAGCCTCCTGCCTGGAGGTTTCCAAACTGGATTGGACATGGCACTTGGAGCCATGGTTTAGTTAGTCATGAGGTTTTGGGTGATAAGTTGGACTTGATGATCTCTGAGGTCTTTTCCAACCTGATTGATTCTATGATTCTAAGTTGTTCCCCAGGAGGGTGGTGAGAGCCTGGCACAGGCTGCCCAGGGAGGTGGTGGAAGCCTCTTGCCTGGAGGTGTTTGCAGCCAGGCTGGAGGTGGCTGTGAGCAACCTGCTGCAGTGTGAGGTGTCCCTGCCCATGGCATTTGGGTTGGACCAAGACCATCCCCTGAGTTTTTCTGCCTTCCCCCCCTCCATGTTGCCAGCCCAGCCTCACATTGTCCCTCTGGAAGTCTCCCCAGCATGTGCTTGGCTCTGGACACTGCTGCAGAAGCAGGCTGCCCACTGAGGCAAGGCAGGGAGAGCCTCTTTTAATATCATTTTCATCTTCTGTGGTATTGAACAAGATTATTAAAAGCTGAACTGCTGCTGGGGAAATCAAGGGAATGAAATCTTTCCCTGGCAGCACTGCTCAGTGAGGAGTGTGATGGTACCAGCAGCACACAGCAGGAGGCTGCAAGAAAGAGGAACAAACTCTCAGCTTGGCTGTGAGGAAGAAGTTGTTCCCCAGGAGGGTGGTGAGAGCCTGGCACAGGCTGCCCAGGGAGGTGGTGGAAGCCTCCTGCCTGGAGGTTTCCAAACTGGATTGGACATGGCACTTGGAGCCATGGTTTAGTTAGTCATGAGGTTTTGGGTGGTAAGTTGGACTTGATGATCTCTGAGGTCTTTTCCAACCTGATTGATTCTATGATTCTATGATTCTAAGTTGTTCCCCAGGAGGGTGGTGAGAGCCTGGCCCAGGCTGCCCAGGGAGGTGGTGGAAGCCTCCTGCCTGGAGGTGTTTGCAGCCAGGCTGGAGGCGGCTGTGAGCAACCTGCTGTGGTGTGAGGTGTCCCTGCCCATGGCATTTGGGTTGGAGCTGGCTGAGCCTTGGGGTCCCTTCCAACCCTGGCAGTTCTATGAGGGATTCATTGGTGTGGCCTTGGCAGCCCCAGCCTGTGGGCAGCCAGCACTTGAGCAAACAGAGGCAGCAGGGAGGGCTGGCCAACAGCAGTGCCAAGGCTCTGGCTCATTGTAAGGCATCCCTGAGGAGCAGCAGTGCTCTCATATTGATGGAAGTGGAGATTTGAAGCAGAAAAGTCTGGGGATGGGGGTGGCCATGGTTTTGGAGATGTCCACTGTTGGACATCCACTTCTCCAGGCTGAACACCCCCAGCTCCTTCAGCCTGCCCCCAGACCCCTGATCATTTTCTTGGCCCTCCTCTGGACCTGCTCCATCATCTGATGCAACCTTTCTGGGTCACTGTGAGAGCTGAACAGAGCTGGCCCAGCACCCTGGCAAGCTGAGCCTTCAAACTGCCCAATGTAGGGCAATCCACCACTTCCCTTGGGAGATGATTCCAGTCTCTGTTCTCACAGGGAACCATTTTCTTCTGGAGTCCAATGGGACTGTCCCCAGCAGTGTCTTGTCCCCATCACTCCTTGTCTTTTCTGTGGCACTCCCTGTGAGAGGGGAGTCTCATCCTCCTGGCAGGCATCCTTTATGGACTGGGACATGGCACTGAGGTGTCAGCCTCCTCTCCAGGCTGAACAAACCCAGCTCTCTCAGTCCCTTCACACTCACACTAGAAGGAACCATCTCTGCCTTTGAAGCACTAGAGCAGGTTTTGGCCTAGAGACACAGATGAAAAGCAGCAGTGCTGGAGTGGCAGGGAGGAATGATAAGGATTTGAGGAGCTATCAGCTGTGCCTGGGAGTGGGAATCTTAATTAATGCTTCAGACTGCTCCCCAAGAAATGCCTGCTGATGAGTATTGAGCAGGTAGAGCTGAGAGAGTGGATTTAGTGCTGCTCTGTGCCTGCACTCTGTGCCAGCCATACTCCCCATCACTCCAGACTGCTGAGCTTCTTTGTTTGTATAAAGTGCCAGCATTTAAAGGGTATTTTCCACTTTGGCTCCCTTGGCCCCTTTGAAGGGGGGAGCTGCTGAAGCAGAAGCAGCTCAGTTTAAGGAGATGGCTCAGAGAGATCCAGCACAATAGTTAAATAGAGTTTCACAGTAAGCAATCCCAAATGCAAACCCCTAAGCAGGGGAATCAGTCACCTGCAGCTCCCTGCCTCCCACCCCCCACAGGTAATAATAATAACAATAATAATAATAGACCAGGTTGGAAGAGACCTTCAAGATCATGGTGTGCAACCCATCAACCAATCCAACACCACCTAATCAACTAACCCATGGCACCAAGCACCCCATCAAGTCTCCTCCTGAACACCTCCAGTGATGGTGACTCCACCACCTCCCCAGGCAGCCCATTCCAATGGGCAATCACTCTCTCTGTGTAGAACTTCTTCCTAACATCCAGCCTAAACCTCCCCTGGCACAGCCTGAGACTGTGTCCTCTTGTTCTGGTGCTGGCTGCCTGGGAGAAGAGACCAACCCCCACCTGGCTACAACTTCCCTTAAGGTAGTTGTAGAGAGCAATAAGGTCACCCCTGAGCCTCCTCCTCTCCAGGCTAAGCAACCCCAGCTCCCTCAGCCTCTCCTCACAGGGCTGTGCTCCAGACCCCTCCCCAGCTTTGTTGCCCTTCTCTGGACACCTTCCAGCAAGTCAACCTCCTTCCTAACCTGAGGGGCCCAGAACTGGACACAGGACTCAAGGTGTGGCCTAACCAGTGCAGTGTCCAGGGGCAGAATGACCTCCCTGCTCCTGCTGGCCACACTCTTCCTGATGCAGGCCAGGATGCCATTGGCCCTCCTGGCTGCCTGGGCACACTGCAGGCTCATGTTCAGCCTACCATCAACCAGCACCCCCAGGTCCCTCTCTGCCTGGCTGCTCTCAGCCACTCTGCCCCCAGCCTGTAGCCTCTCGTGCTGCTCAGACTCCTCCAACTGCAGCCTCCCTTCCAATTCCCACTTCCAGTTGGAGGGGTGCCTACCAAAATGTGTTCCCCTCAGCCTGACAGCAAACTGTGCTGTTCTCCCTTGGGCAGAGGGGCAGAGCGTGGGGGGCAGGCAGCACCTTCCCCCTGCCAAGGAGCAGCGAGCAGCCTGCAGAGCCACAGTGAGCTGCACTCTGCTGCACACTGCCTGCTGGCAGGGGCCTCCCCGGGGGGAGGAACATAATGGACAAACAAGGTGCAAGAGGCTGGTGGGCAGCACGAGCCTCACAGCACTGAGTGATCTGGACCTGCTCCCAGGTGTGCTGCTGGGGGCCCAGCACTTGAAAGGGATGTTTCAGACAGAATCACCCTGAGGGACCCTGAGGATCATCCAGTTCCAACCCCCTGCCATGGGCAGGGACACCTCCCACCAGTCCAGGCTGCTCAAGGCCTCATCCAGCCTGGGCTTGAAAACTTCCAGGTATCCACAGCCTCCCTGGGCAACCTGTGCCAGAGTCTCCCCAGCCTCACTGCAAAGAGCTTCTTCCTCATCTCCAGTCTCAATCTCCCCTCTCCCAGCTCAAAGCCATTGTCCCTTGTCCTGGCACTCCCAGCCCTTGTCAGATGTCCCTCCTCAGCTCTCCTGGGGCTCCTTCAGGTACTGGAAGGTTGCTCTAAGGTTTCCCTGGAGCTTTCTCTTCTCCAGGCTGAACAGCTCCAAGTCTCCCAGCCAGTCCCCGCAGGGGAGGTTCTCCAACCCTCTGATCCTCTTGGTGGCCTCCTCTGGAGCTGCTCCAGCAGTTCCAGTTTGATGCTCTATTGCCTTGAGGATGGCACAGAAAATCAGATTGCAGGATTTGTGTCCCGCTTCACACATGGAAACTGGCACACAAACTGGGTATGGTCCCAGAGATGCTACTGTAGAGGCATCAGGCATGAAACCAAACTCCCTTGCAGTGTTAACCTGGCACTCCTGGATCCCAAACTTCATTGCTTTTACTCTGGGCATGTTTTTGAGTGGACTGCAGCCTGGTGCTTGTTCAGGTGGTGTGTGAAAGCTGGTGTGTGCAGAGAACTCCAACAGATGCCCCAGGAGATCTCTGATCCTTGGAGTTCCCCTGATGAATGCCAACAGGATGTGCTGTTTTGGAGGCCAACACCTTCCACCAAGAGCTCTCTGCAACTTCCAATCTTCTGTCACCAGTTGTTCTTAACCAGAGGGATTTCATTACTGTGCTCATCAGGAGCTGACTGGATTCCAGAAGCAGTCTATTGGGTGTGAGTCTTCCAGGGATCTCCACAGACATCCAGGCTGTGTTCTGCAGGGCTGTGGTCAGATAGTCTGAGCATGTCCCCATCCAGGATCCTGCTGGAGCTGAGCTGTTTTGACTGCCACGCAGGCACAAAGCTCTCACCTGTTTCCTCTCCTGACTTCATAGTATCACAGTATCAGTCAGGGTTGGAAGGGACCACAAGGGTCATCTAGTTCCAACCCCCCTGCCATGGGCAGGGACACCCCACACTAGATCAGCCTGGCCAGAGCCTCAGCCAGCCTGGCCTTAAACACCTTCAGGGCTGGGGCCTCAACCACCTTCCTGGCCAACCCATCCCAGGGCTTCACCACTCTCATGGGGAAGAACTTATTCCTCACCTCCAGCCTCAATCTCCCCACCTCCAGCTTCATTCCATTCCCCCTAGTCCTATCACTCCCTGAGATCCTGAGCAGTCCCTCCCCAGCCTTCCTGTAGCCCCCTTCAGATCCTGGAAGGCCACAATGAGGTCACCTGGGAGCCTTCTCTTCTCCAGACTGAACAGCCCCAACTCCCTCAGTCTGTCCTCACAGCAGAGCAGCTCCAGCCCTCTGCTCATCCTCCTGGCCCTTCTCTGGACACCTTCCAGCACCTCCAGATCCCTCTTGCAATAGGGGCTCCAGAACTGGAGGCAGGACTCCAGGTGGGGTCTCCCCAGAGCTGAGCAGAGGGGGAGAATCACCTCCCTTGCCCTGCTGGCCACACTTCTCCTGCTGCAGCCCAGGCTCTGGTTGGCTTTCTGGGCTGTAAGTGCACACTGAGAGCTCCTGGTGAGCTTCTTCTCCCCCAGCACCCCCAAGTCTCTCTCCTCAGGGCTGCTTTCCAGCCAGTCCCTGCCCAGCCTGGATTTGTGCCTGGGATTGCCTCCACCCAGCTGCAGGACCCTGCCCTTGGTCTTGTTGAACCTCCTGAGGTTGGCTTGTGCCCACCTCTCCAGCCTGTCCAGCTCCCTCTGGATGGATCCCTTTCCTCCAGCTGTCTGCTGCCCCACACAGCTTGGTGTCATCAGCAACCCTGCTGAGGCTGCACTCAGTGCCACTGTCCATGGCACCCACAGAGATGTTGAACAGGACCGGTCCCAGGGCTGATCCCTGAGGGACTCTGCTTGTCCCTGGCCTCCCCTGGGACATGGAGCCATTGACAGCCACTCTTTGGGTGCAGCCCTCAAGCCAGTTCCTTATCCATCTAGTGGTCACCCATCACACCCATGTGTCACCAGCCTGGAGACCAGGATGTGGTGGGGACAGTGCCGAAGGCTTTGCTCAGGACCAGGCAAACCACATCAGTTTCTCTCCCCTCAGCTATTAATTTCATCACCTGCTCATAGAAGGCCACCAGGTTGGTCAGGCAGGATTTGCCCTGGGTGAAGCCATGCTGACTGTTCCCAATCACTTGGGGAACGCTGCAGAAGCAGCATGTCCTGGATCAATGTCCGCACAGGGAGATTGTAGGCATAAATAGGGCCTGATAATCAATGCTTGCAGGATGTGTGCAATTAATGGTAATAGGAAATTAATGTTAGCACCTGTGGTCCTCTGTTAGGTGAATAATACTCTCCTAGGGAAAATTACAGACCCCCTAAATCCTTCTGAAGTGTGGAGTCAGCAAGTCCTGCTGAAATACTCTGTTGCATTTCAAGTAAGTCAATAGCATCATTAGCTTCAAAAGCAGTATTCAGGCAGTGTTCTGCCTTTATCCTAACTCCTTGCCTTTGTGAGCTGCCTTCTGGAGCACACTCAGGGAGAAGGAAGAAGTCCTGCAGCCAGCAGTGGTGGGGTCAGCTTTTCACTCGTGCATTGCAAAACCCTTGGCAGCTCTCCCTGGCTAAACCCAGGAGTGTTCTCTTTGCTCTGAAAGATAAAGTTTAGCTAAACTCTCCTCGTGTCTAAAGTCTCACCCCTCACCACAGGTCACTGAGGACCCCACTTGGGTGCAAATTAGGACCTGAACAGTGGCCATGACCTCTGTAGTGAGGCAGCAGTGCACAGAGATAGGCCAAGCCATCAGTCTTCCATAGAATCACAGGCTGGAAGGGACCCTTGAGGGTCATCTTGTCCAACTCCCCTGCAGTCATCTCCAACCAGAGCAGCTTGCTCAAGGTCCCCTCAAGTTTGACCATCTCCAGGGATGGGCCATCCACCACCTCTCTGGGCAACCTGCTCTGGGACTTCACCATCCTCACTGTGCAGAACTTCCTCCTGATGTCCAACCTAAACCTCCCCTGCTCCAGCTTCAAACCATTGCCCCTCACCCTGTCACCACAGGCCCTGCTAAACAGCCCCTGCCCAGCCCTCCTGGAGGCCCCCTTCAGATACTGAAATGCTGCTCTGAGGTCTCCCTGAAGCCTTCTCCAGGCTGAACAGCCCCAACTCTCTCAGCCTGTCCCCATAGCAGAGGTTCTTCAGCCTTCTGACCATCTCTGTGGCCTCCTCTGCATTGTCTCCAGCAGGTCCATGCCTCTTTCATGTTGAGGGCTCCATATCTGGACCCAGCAGTGCAAGTTAGGTATCCCCAGAGCAGAGGGGCAGGATCCCCTCCCTCCATCTCTGGCTGCTCTTGGCCTTCTGGTCTGCCAGTGCCCATTGCTGGCTCCTGTCCCAAGTCCTTCTCTGCAGGGTGCTCTCAGTCTCATCATCCTCCAGCCTGGATCCCTGACCTAGCTGCAGGACCTTGCACTTTGCTTCATTGACCCTCATGAGCTTCTCTTGAGCCCACTCCTCCAGCCTGTCCAGGTCCCTCTGGATGCCATCCCATCCCTCAGTCATGTCAACCACACCACTTCACTTGGTAGTGAACTGTTCTGTAGGCATGAAGACCTTGGGGCTTCTAAACAGAGAAGGAAGAGGGAGGAAGGACCAAGTTATGTGGCACAGGCAGCGTGCTTGGGGTATTATTGCATGCCTCAGATCACAGGAGGTGCAGGATGGCACATGAGGCCAGCTCAGCCACACATGGAGAGCATTAATCCCCTGGAGATGCACTCCTTGCTGTGTCACTATTCATGTCCTGGAATTGATTTTCTAAATAAGAAATGAGGCAGAAGCCAGGCTGGCTCCCAGGCTGACATCCTGTCACAAGGCTGTGCTTCCCCAGAGCCAGCTCAGAGCAGCACTTCGCTGCAGCTGCCTTACTCCTTGGTGTCCAGGAGGAGCTTGTCCAGGGTTTCCCCCCCTTGTTTATTTGTTTTTTTCACAGCATCACAGAACTGTCAGGGTTGGAAGGCACCTCAGCCAGTTCCAACCCCCCTGCCATGGCCAGGGACACCTCACACCACAGCAGGTTGCTCACAGCCACCTCCAGCCTGGCTGCAAACACCTCCAGGCAGGAGGCTTCCACCACCTCCCTGGGCAACCTGTGCCAGGCTCTCACCACCCTCATGGGCAACAACTTCTTCCTAAGATCTAATCTAAATGTCCTCTCCTACAGTTTGGATCAATTTCCCCCAGTCCTATCACTCCCTGACACCCTCAAAAGTCCCTCCCCAGCTTTCTTGGAGCCCCCTTCAGATCCTGGAAGGCCACAATTAGGTCTCCTTGGAACCTTCTCTTCTCCAGACTGAACAGCCCAGGCTCTCTCAGTCTGTCTGCCATGGGTTTTCCCCAACTATTTTCTTCTTATCTGCATGTTACTCTTCCTGCTTCATTCCCTAATGCCTGATCACAGTATCACAGTCTCACAGTATAACTAAGGTTGGAAGAGACCTCAAGGATCATCGAGTCCAACCTATCAACACAGACCTCATGACTAGACCATGGCACCAAGTGCCACATCCAATCCCCTCTTGAACACCTCCAGGGATGGGGACTCCACCACCTCCCTGGGCAGCACATCCCAATGGCTAACAACTCTCAGGGAAGAACTTTCTCCTCACCTCCAGCCTAAATTTCCCCTGGCACAGCTTGAGACTGTGTCCTCTTGTTCTGGTGCTGGGTGCTTGGGAGAAGAGACCAACCTCCAGCTGGCTCCAACCTCCCTTCAGGGAGTTGGAGAGAGCAATGAGGTCTCCCCTGAGCCTCCTCTTCTGCAGGCTAAGCAACCCCAGCTCCCTCAGCCTCTCCTCACAGGGCTGTGCTCCAGACCCCTCCCCAGCTTTCTTGCCCTTCTCTGGACACCTTCAAGTCTCTCAATGTGCTTCTTAAACTGAGGGGCCCAGAACTGGACACAGGATTCAAGGTGTGGCCTAAGCAGTGCTGAGCACAGGGCACAAGGACTTCCCTGCTCCTGCTGGCCACACTCTTCCTGATGCAGGCCAGGATGCCCTTGGCCTTCTTGGCCACCTTCTTGACCATGCTTCATGTTCTTCCAGATGCTTTTTCAGCCAGGCCTTTGAGTCAGAGGGTGTGAGGGCTCCCACCAGCCCTGCTTGGTGCCAAAGTCTGATGGCATCCCGTGACAGGGTGTGTGGAAGGGTGCCTGTGGCAGGGCAGGGTGGCTGGCAGGGACCCCGGCAGCCTGACCATCCCTCTCCCCTCTCTCCTAGGTCTCGCATCCGTCGGGAGCTCTTCATCGAGGAGATCCAAGCCGGGAGCCAGAGCCAGGCCGGGTCGAGCGACTCTCCGTCCGCCCGGAGCAGCAGGGCCGCTCACAGCTCCGAGGGGGACAGCTGCGACGGCGTGGACGCGGAAGGGCCAGCTGAGGGCAAGGCCGGCGGCCCGGAGGCGGAGGAGTACAGCAATGCAACCACAAAGTCTCAGGGAGGGTCAGCGGAGTCGGCTTTCGAGGCGGGGGAAGAGGCACCGCAAGGCACTGCCAGGTCTTCGGAGAAAGCGGAGCCGTTCCAGGCGGAGAGCCTGGAGGACACCGACGACGAGGGCAGGCTCAGAGCGCCGCGCCAGGGCTCTCCGCCGGCACCGCCGCGCCCGGGAGAAGCTCCGGAGACGCTGCCAAACTCTGCCACGGAAGGGGATGCCTCTACCTCAGCTGCCTCCACCTCAGTCCTTACGGGGGAGAGCTCCTACAAGCCGAAAGAGAGTTCAGAGAAAATCTCCAGTGTGCCAAGTACGAGCTCGACGCCGGCCTCGGGCTCGCAGAAAGCCAACTCCCTGCAGAGCTTGTTCGGCTTCTCGGAGGCGGCGAGCTCCAGGAACACGCGAGACAGCTCCCTGCGGAAAAAGAAAGCGGCCAACTTGAACAACATCATCCACCGGCTGGAGAAGGCGGCGAGCCGGGAGGAGGCCGTCGAGTGGGAGTTCTGAGATTGAAACTGGCACCCAGCTCGGGAGAGCTGGGAAGTCAAAACTGGACCTCTTTGCTGGGTTTATCGTGTTGCGCACTTAACCGCCCTGCGGGCCACAGGGCAAAAACGCCATAGGCCAAGGTGCATATAGAAAACAAAACAAAACAAAAAGGAGCGTGAAGCCCAATTTATGTTTGTGTTTTCGAGGGAGAAAACTGAAATGGTGTAGTCCAAGCTCGGTTCAGGGGGTTTGGGTTGGTTGTTTTTTTTTTCCTTTTTCTTCTTCTTGTGTTTTTTTTCCTTTCTTTTTTTTTTTCCTTTCTTTTTTTCTTTGGTTTTTGTTTTTTTTTTAATTGTACCCTGGAAGTGGTTTTGGTTTTGGGGTTTTTTTTATTATTGTTGCCCTGAAAAAGCGATTTTTTTCCCCCCACACACAGTTTCTGGGATAACTCACACAGCTTTTTGCCTTGCGCCCTCCGTCCTTTGGTGTGGGCTTTAAAAGCAAAGAAACAAAACAAAACAAAACAAAGAGAAAAACCACACCCACAAAAAAAAAAAAAATAAAGGAAGGAAAAAGGAAGGAAAATGGAAGGAAAATGAAAGGAAAAAGGAAAAGGAAAAAGGAAAAGGAAAAAATGGAAAAGGAAAAAGGAACAGGAAAATGGAAAAGGAAAAAGGAAAATGAAAAAGGAAAAGGAAAAAGGAAAAGGAAAAGGAAAAAGGAAAAGGAAAAAAGGAAAAGGAAAAAGGAAAAGGAAAAAGGAAAAGGAAAAAAGGAAAAGGAAAAAGGAAAAGGAAAAGGAAAAAAATTAAAATGAAAATAAATAAAGGAAAAATTAAAGGAAAAAAGGAAAGGAAATAAAGGAAAAAAGGAAAGAAAGGAAAAATGAAAGGAAAGAAAGGAAAATGAAAGGAAATAAAGGAAAATGAAAGGAAAATCTAAAGGAAAGAAAGGAAAAAAAAGCAAGGAAAAAAGAAAGAAAAAAAAAGAAAGGAAAAAAAAGGAAAAGGAAGCAACAAAGAAAGAAAAAAAAAGAGAGAAGAAGAAAAGAAAAGAAAAGAATCAAAAAAAAAAATCAAAACCCACATATTAAAAAGGGGGCTTTTTATCTGCCATCTAATGGCTACAGAGCGAGAATACACTATTATCTTCTTAAACCAGGAAAAAGGAAAAAAAGAAAAATAAGAAAGGAAGAAAAGGGGGGAGAGATTTTGCAAAAAAAAAAGAAAAAAAAAAGAAGTTAAAAAAGCTAAAAAAAAAAAAATCCTTAAAAACGGAAAAGTTGTTCTTTTTTTTTGTAGCTGTTCAGTTGCCACTAAGAGATTGCACAGTCAGAGCGACTCTAAACACACTAGTTTGGATTCCTACGTATTTTCAAAGATTTAAAAAAAGAGAGAAAAGAGAAAAAAAAAGATTTAAAAAAAGAAAAAAAAAAAAGAAAAAAAATCTTCTTGTTTGCAAACTTTGGAATTTAACAGAAAAAAAAACACAAAAAAGGAAAAAAAAAAGTTTTAGGGGGGAAAGGGGAGGGGGGAAAAAGCAAAACAAAAACCGGAACGACACAAAACCTAAAAAAGCAGCCAAACACCACGTAGTTTTTTAACAAAATGAAAAGGAAGAAACCGCCAAAAAAATAACAAAAAAGGACAGAAAAGGTCACGTCAGGAAAACGAAAAAAAAATGAAAGAAAAAAAAAAGGAGGAAAAAAAAACCCAAAAAAATCTTAATTTGTGGTAGCTGACTTTTAGTGTTTTTTTTCTTGTAAGTGAAATAGAATATTGACACGTAGTGCACATTGTTTCATAGCTTTAACTGACCCCGGGCTTTTGCAGGCCGGGGGTTTGTTTAATACACTCCATTTTAGGCCAAATCAGGACAAAGGAGAGGGGGAAAAAAAGAAAAAACAACAAAAAAACAAACAAAACCACAAAAAAAAAGAAAATCTGACTCTAGGTATTTTATAATCTGCTTTTTAACCTCTAACCACAGAGCACGCTGATCAGACCTCATATCTGGGAGGTTTTAGGAGACAACTTAGAAGCAGCATGTACTTGATCATTTCACGGGGGGGTGCGGGCAGCGTTACGACTCTTCCCCGGCGGCGCAGGCGGAGCGCTCGGAGCAAACCCCTCGGCCAGTTCGCGTTTCAGCCTTGCTCCTCGGGGCCGCCGCCGCGGCGCTCCTCCGGCCCAGCTCCGGTGTACGGTTGTGGCGCGCACCGCTGGGGAGGTTGGGGGAGGTGGGGGGGGGCACTCGCAAGCCCTCTTTTTGCCTGCTGTTTGGTGGCCGTTCGCTGACTCCCTTCCCACCGCGAGCACTGATTTTCAAATGACCCTTTTAGTCGTGGGAAGAATCTTTTGCGTTGCTGTTGTTGCTGTTGGCGTGGATTAACGGATGGCGATGACCCAGGCCGGGATGGAAACCGAACCCCAAACTCCAAACCAAAACGCTGATTGCTCTCCAATCCCCAAAGGCTTCGCCCACAGAAATCCAAAACCGGTTGTGGGGTTTTTTTCGGGGGGGAGGGGGGGGCGGGGATGGAGGAAGGGGGGGGTGGGGTTGGATTTATATTTAAGGCTTTTTTTTCCCCCACCCCCCACCCCCCCTACCCCATTCTTTTATGCACAGGTCAGGGCTGATCCAAGTACAAACCCAATTCTAACTTGTCTCTAACTCCTCCTTGTTGTCTATATGTATATGCGTGAAGCATAGAGGTGCGTGGAAGGATGCGTGTGGGTGAGTTGTGTGCGTGCAATTTTATACGTCTGTGTATTTTCTTACCTACTCGTGCACACGTAGAGTGCATTACTGCCACCTTTTCTCAATAAGCTGGTTTATCACTTATGGCTTCTACAAGGGTTGTGTGTTGGGGGGGAGGGGGGGGAGGGGTTGGCTCATTTAGGCTCCTTTATTGCCATATCTTTACAAAACTAACAATAGATGATTACAGAATATATATATATATATATTAAAATATATATATATATAGTGGGGGGTTCTGTTTGGGTTTGCTTTGCTTTGGGGCTATTTCCTCTTTTTTTTGGCTTGTTTTGGTTCTTTTTGGTTGGTTTGGGTTCTTTTTGATTGGGTTTTGGTTGTTTGGGGTTTGGGGTTGTTTTGGGTTTGGGGTTGTTTGGGGTTTAGGTTTGGTTTGGGTTTGGGTTTGTTTGGGGTTTAGGTTTGGTTTGGGGTTTAGGTTTGTTTGGGGTTTAGGTTTGTTTGGGGTTTGGTTTTGTTTGGGGTTTAGGTTTGTTTGGGGTTTAGGTTTGGTTTGGGTTTGGGTTTGTTTGGGGTTTGGTTTTGTTTGGGGTTTAGGTTTGGTTGGGGTTTAGGTTTGGTTTGGGTTTGGGTTTGAGTTTCGTTTTGTTTTGGGGGTTTCTTTTCATTTGATTTTGGTTCTTTTGGTTTTGTGAGGATTTTTTTTGTTTAGTTCTTTTGGTTTGGTTCTTTTCCTTTTGGTTCTTTTGCTTCAGGTTCTTTTCCTTTTGGTTCTTTTCCTTTTGGTTCCCTTTTGGTTCTTTTGCTTTTGGTTCCCTTTTGGTTCTTTTCCTTTTGGTTCTTTTCCTTTAGGTTCCCTTTTGGTTCCTTTCCTTTTGGTTCCCTTTTGGTTCCCTTTTGGTTCTTTTCCTTTCGGTTCTTTTCCTTTTGGTTCCCTTTTGGTTCTTTTCCTTTTGGTTCTTTTCCTTTTGGTTCCCTTTTGGTTCTTTTCCTTTTGGTTCTTTTCCTTTTGTTGTGCTTTGATTTGGTTTTGTTTTGTTGATTTGTTGTTGTTGGCTTTGGTTCTTTTCATTTTGTTTTGGTTTGGTTCTTTTTGATTGGTTTTTGGTTCTTTTGGGTTTGGTTTGGTTTTGGCTTTCTTTTACTTTGGTTTTGGTTCTTTTGGTTTTGTGGGGGTTTTTTGTTTAGTTATTTTTTGTTTGGTTCTTTTCCTTTTGGTTCTTTTCATTTTTTGTTGTGGTTTTGTTGTGGGTTTTTGGTTTGGAGGTTTTGGTTTGTGTTGGGTTTTTTTTTGTTGGTGTTTTTTGTTGTTGCTTTGGTTTTTGGTTTTGTTCTTTTGGTTTAGTTCTTTTGGTTTGGTTCTTTTCAGTTTGGTTTTTTTTTTGTTTGGTTATTTTGGTTTTATTTTGGGTTTGGTTTTATTTGGTTTTGTTTGTATTTGGCTTTGGTTTCCTTTGTTTTGGTTATTTTCCTTTTGGTTCTATTGATTTTGGTTCTTTTAGGTTTGGTTTTATTTGATTTGGTTCTTTTCCTTTTGGTTTTATTTTGGTTCTTTTAGGTTTGTTTTTATTTGGTTTGGTTCTTTTCCTTTTGGTTCTTTTGGGGTTGGTTTTATTTGTTTTGGTTCTTTTCCTTTTGGTTTTATTGGGTTTGGTTCTTTTCCTTTTGGTTCTATTGATTTTGGTTCTTTTAGGTTTGGTTTTATTCCGTTTGGTTCTTTTCCTTTTGGTTTTATTTTGGTTCTTTTAGGTTTGATTTGTTTTGGTTATTTTCCTTTTTGGTTTGATTTTGGTTGTTTTAGGTTTGGTTTTATTTGGTTTGGTTCTTTTAGGTTTGGTTTTATTTGGTTTGGTTCTTTTCCTTTTGGTTCTATTGATTTTGGTTCTTTTAGGTTTGGTTTTATTCAGTTTGGTTCTTTTCCTTTTGGTTTTATTTTGGTTCTTTTAGGTTTGATTTGTTTTGGTTATTTTCCTTTTTGGTTTGATTTTGGTTCTTTTAGGTTTGGTTTTATTTGGTTTGGTTCTTTTCCTTTTGGTTGTATTTTGGTTCTTTTAATTTTGGTTCTTTTCCTTTTGGTTTTATTGATTTTGCTTCTTTTGGCTTTGGTTCTTTTGGTTTTATTTGGTTCAGTTCTTTCCCTTTCGCTTCTATCAGTTTTGATTCTTTTCCCTTTTGTTGTTTCCTTTCTTCCTTTTCTTTTAGTTTTGCTTCTTTTGGGGGTTTTTAACCTTTTATTTTGGGGGGGGGGAGGAGGGGAGGTTCAGCTTTGCTTTGCTTTTATTTGGGAGGGTTTTTTTTGGGGGGGAGGGGAGGGGTTCTTTTTCACTAGGGTTTTTTTTTTCTCCTTGGGGTTTATTTGGTTGGTTCTTTATTCCTATTATTATTATTATTATTATTATTATTATTGATTTTTGTTTTGTTTTGTTTCGTTTGTGGCTTATTTATAGGTGCTGTATTTTATTATCTGATTGTTAGGAAGGGATGAAAGGGGGCAAAATATTCTCTAGAGGGATAGAACTGCCGGCAGTATTGGGTATAATTTACAAGATGTAGTTGTCATACTGTATATTATTATTGATTGAAGACTTTTTTGGACCGTATTGTGTATCATTGGACTTTTTGTCTTAGGTCAGCATCCTTTTTCTTTTTGATGACACTTTAATGGTGCATTCATTACTTCTTAAGTTTTAATTAATATTACTTTTTCTTTTTTTCTTTCTTTCTTTCTTTTTTTTTTTTTCCTGCTTTTTATTTGGGGGGGGGGCTGGGGAGGGGAGAGGGAGGGAGAAGGGAGGGAAGGGTTGGGGGGAGAGGAGTTCCGACTTTAAAGGTGTGTTCCCCATATTACACCTCCAGTGTGCTTTGTATTCATCCATCAGTAGGGTTTTTTGACTGTAAGATGTGAACAACCACATTTCTTGCATGATGTTTTAGACCTTCTGTATTTCATTTACGGTCTCTTCTAACAATGCAGCAGCAGCAGCAGCAGCAGCACTTAGCTCGAGTTGGCACAAGCTACCACTCGGTACACTAAAACCCAACCCCTTTTCATGATGCAGAAGGCTCTAGGAGGCTGAAAGGCAGGGATTTGCTTCCTCTTTTTACGGCTAGCTGTTTCAGGATACCTCCTTGGGTAATTGGGGACCTGTGATGCAAACCTGAAGTTGAGGAGCAGAGAGAGCAGCTGCCCCTTCCCGTGATGAGCTGAGGAGAGAACTGGTGACAGCAGGCAGCAGCCTGTGGCCCGCAGCACCTGCTGGAAGCAGGGACGGCTCCTGCTCTGCGGCGCAGTTAGCCTGCGGCAACGGCCAACGAGGGAAATAAGAGTGGTGAAGCAAAGTGGTACCTCTGTACCTGTGCAGCACCCTGGTTTGACTTGCCAAGCACAGCTCCATCCCTAACCCCTGCTGACAACGCAGATACCTTAGCACGAGGCAGAGCCAGCCCAGAAGCAAACCTTCTGCCCGGAAGGCGCAGACGTTTCCTTAGGTTCCTTGTTTTGCTCTGTGGTGGTTGGTTGGTTCAGGTTGGGTTTGGTTGGTGGATTCTAGGCCATCCCCTTGCCAGTCTGTCCTTGTCTGCTGACTGGAGATCCGGGAGGCGCAGTCAGGTGGCTTCTCTGGGCTTTCTCCTTAGTGAGGGGTTTTGTTCTGTTGGGTGATTTGTCTTCAAATCAATATCCCCCAACCTGTTCTTGTGCCTGTGTCGATACGATTGCATTCCATGATGCTTACTGAGAGCTCTGGCTGCATTACACATCAGCAGAACTGTACTCACAGGTGGAACACAAATGCAGCACTTAAGGTCAATCTCTCTTCTTAATAAGCAATACGTAAGTGCCTTGAAACTTCAGACCTTTCCTCTTGGTTTTCCCCTTGATCTTTGGGTTGCTTTTCAGGTTTCCCCAGGTTCTTTAGGGTTCTCTAGCGCCTCCCCACTTTGTAATGCTGTAATGGCTTTTTTAAAAGCATATCTGTAGCTTGCCCTAGAGGAAATCTTTCTTTTATAACACTAACTGCTAACTCTCAGCTCCATTGTTCCATTTGAGTCATGTCATTGCGCTGGCTGCAGGCAGCAGGGCTAAGCCAGAGATCTCGCCGTCCTGCCGAGGGTTGTCGCTGGGCTTGAGGATGAAATCCATCCAGTAAAATGCTGTCAGGATTTCCTAGACTTTTGGCACTTTATTAATGGCCTAGCTCCTGATGTTGGTTCGTATCTAATGATCTGTGCTGAATGGGGATTCACCTGCTGAGGTGCTCTTGGGGTGACCTGGGCTGCCCTGCACTTTGGGTTCCTTATTGCCCCCCTTCATTGAAGGACAGGGGCTGATGAGCACCCTCAGACCGCGCTCGTGGCGTTTAAGTGGCGTTCCCAGCTCTCTGTTCCCACTTTTCAGCCAAGGTCATGGCTGCTTTTCTGGTCCAGTGGAAAGTAAATTGGATGAGCCTGAGCCTGAACTACTGCTGAGATTCTCTTGTCGGAGATGAGTTACCTGCTGGCTTCCCAACCTGGCAGAGGCCTCCCTGGTTTAGAGCCTGAACTTGGACAACACCGAAAAGTTTCAGCTCTTGCTTCAGATGAGTGCAGCATTTGGAAGCTTGTAGGGAAAGCTCTCTTGCAGTTACTTTGCTTTTTCTATTACTTTTTTTTTTTTTTCCTTCACTTTAAAATGATTCTGACAAATGGAGGAGAAGAAATGCCAAAGAGTAGCAGGATGGCTCTTTACCCTCTCGGGTCACGCATCCCGCAGGAAGGGAAAGTTGTTATTCAGGGACGTGTGGCACGGAGCTCATCTCCTTTTGTAGAGCTCAGAGCGTGGCCACAGAGCCCTTGCTGGCAGCATTTCTTTTCTTGGCAGATCAAAGCAGAGGCTGGTTCAGAAGATCTGGAAGGCCAGAGTCTGGGGTCTGGGGTTTGGTTTTCGTCCTGAGGTTCTTTAAAAGCATTTCTATTTTCTCTTTCTCTTTCCAGTTCCATGCTCTCGCTCAAGCTGGGGGTGAAGGGCCCAGGCTGTTTGAACCCAGATACCTTTCTCCTGCAGCTGAAATGGTCGATTTTTCTCTCTGGATGGTTAGGGAAGGAAAAAAGCGCGGTGCTTTGTTTGCTAAAAGCAAGGGAAGAGCGTCCCTTGGCAGAGGGGTCAGGCAGCGGCCTTGTCAATACTTTCCATTTTTGAGGATGCACACTGCAGGCTTGGAAAGTCTGCACAGGTTCATTGGCCACAGCTGCATTTAAATACAGATGCTGCTGGTGCCATCAATCTGACCATTTTCTTGAGGCATCTGTAAAATGCCTCTAAGCAGGGGCACCCTTCAAGGGGACCTGCCTCGGCACTCCCTGCCCGTATCATGAATCAGATAAGCTCCTTGCAGCAGCAGGAAAGATTTATCTTAACAGTTAAAAGGAGACCACAACAAACAACAATGTGCCTTTCTCATGGGGTGAAAGATCTCAGTGTTGGGTGTCTGTACCTTGCTCAGACACAGGGAAGGGGCTGCAATGGACACGACAGAATTCTATGCAACGTTCTCTCAGCCAGTTCCTCTCCAAGTTGCTGTCTGGGGGAAAAGGGAGGCTAGAGAAGTGCAGCACTGCAAACTGCACAGCTGATACATGCACAGGAGGAAAGCAAAAGGAGTATTGAGGGAAATCTGAATGAAATCACTGAAAATGCTCCAAGGATTGCCCCCCACACCCCCCCCCCCCCCCAGCAGCACTCTTTGCCATTCCCCATCTTAAACTTGCTCGTTTCAAAGAGTCTTAAAACTGAAATGAAATGAAAGTGCTGCTGGTGGTAGCAGGGGAGGTTAGGAACAGAACTAAAACCCAAATCATTTTGGTTACAGAGAAATGAGGGTGATACACTTCAAAAACAAAAGATAAAATGTCATTGGGTTTGGAGACTTCTTTGCACTTGAACCCAAAGGAGTTGCTGTAAGCTGAACCCTGCCAGCAATCCGGACCGGTACCCACAGGGAGGCTGCAGAGGGCTGAGCTCTGTGTGGCAAACAGAAGGGGAAGTGGAGACATTAGTAATGTGCAGAGGGAATCCCAGATTCCCAGCATGGTGGGGTTGGAAGGCACCTCTGGAGGTCATCCAGGCCAACCCCCTGCTCCAGCAGGGCACCCACAGCACAATGCCCAGCACCAGTGCCCAGGGGGGGTTGGAAGCTCTCCACACCAGGACACTCCACAACCTCTCTGGGCAGCCTGCTCCAGGCCTCCAGCACCCTCACAACAAACAACTTTCTCTTCCTCTTCACATCCAACCTCCTGGGTGCCACTTTGTGCCCCTTCCTGCCCTTGTGCTCTCCCTGGGCACCACAGAGCAGAGTCTGGCCCCAGCCTCTTGCCCCCCATAGCTCCTTTAGCTCTTGCTGAGCATTGTTCAGCTCCCCTCTGGGGTTGGTCTTCTCCAGGTTCAACAGCTCCATGGCTCTCAGCCTTTTCTCCCCACAGCGATGCTCCAGCATCCTCACAGCCTCCCCTGGACTCTCTCCAGTAGATTCCTGATGGAGGGCACTTCTTTGCTTGCCTTGTGTTTCAGTGAGTCTCTTAAACTTTCTCCTTCACCCTGTGTACATCACCAGGGGTAGCTTCTGTCTTAGAGCCGCTGCGGGTGGCTGAGCTCCGAGCAGCTCTTGCAGCCTATCAGACACATAGCAGAAGAAAAGTCAGTTCTTCGGTGGGGGCTGGATTTAACTGGCCCTAAAACCACCCCAAGTCTTTCTCCTAAGTGAGTGGCAGTTCTGGGCCTGATGAGATTCAAGCTGGTTACAGCCTCCAGTTCCTAAATTCCTCTGCAGAGCAGGGCTTGGCTCCCTCCTGTGCTGCCCTGTGCTTTCCCCCTGCACTTTCTGCTGCCCCACTGTGTGCACATCAGCTTTTCCTCCCTTTGTGCTGCATAAACAATCAATTATTTAGCAAGAGAAGGCAGAGAGCTCCCAGTCTGTACAAACAGAGGACTTTCCAAACCAGCAGCTGGAAACCTTGTGGGCTGGGTTTGCCCTGCAAGGAGAAGCAGTGGCATGGAACGCACGAGGTCAGAATTTCTTCTCTGGCTCAGCCTTCTTAAAGTCTGCAAAGCCTCTCTCTCCTTCAAGGCTTTTCAAGCTCTGAGCTGTAGAAATATCATTTCACCTCTTTGCTCTTTCCTCCCCAGCCCTTCTGTGGGCTGTATTGACTATGCCATATATGAAATACAGTTAATAGTGAACTTGATAGGTAGAAAAGCTCTTTGTGCTATGCCTAGGGACTGGTTTGTCCTACATGACCAGGTCATGTACTCTACCCTACCCTCTTAATATGCAAGGAGATAAAAGTTTTTATGCTCTGAAGGTGAGATTTATCCTTTTGGAGAAGGTTAGCATTAGGCCTGTGCACTGAAGTTTTCCAAAAGCCTTAAAAACAGGGATGCCATTGGTGCCAGCTCGCTCCTCAGGGATGATTCCCCCCCCTCCCCAGCCAGGTGGGACTGTGGCATATCAAGTAGAAGTTAGTAGTGGCAAAGTCATTTGCCAGATGGACAGTTCATTGATCTTTACCAATGGGCATCCCCTGGTCCAGCCAAGGACTGATGGAGGCATCTCACCTGCTTTTGCCAGTCCTGGGGCCTCTGGGTCAAACCCAAAGTCCTTGGCTGGCTGTGAAGTCGACGTTTCTCCATCTGCATTATGACTGGGAAAAGAAACCCAACCCAAACTGATCTGATTCCCAGCCTTGATTCTTGCCTTTGCTACTCACCAAGGTGTTCTGGCACTAAAGTGCATTAAAAGGAAATGCCTCCTTGTAAAAAAATTGATCAGCTGATTGGCTTTTGCCCTCGTCCAGCTGCTCCATCAGGGACGGGTGCTGCCCTTTTCCAGGCTCTCTCTACTCACACTGGTGTTGGCAGAAGTTTTTTGCAGCAGTTCTGTGGACTCCTCCTCGTTCAACCTGTTGGTTTCATCGTAGCATCTCAATTTCTCTCTGTTTTGGGGCAGCCAGTGACTGAATTCTTCACCGCAACAAATCAGGGCAGCAAAAGTAGAGGCCTGGAAGTGCCCCTGGCTTCGTCGCGTCTTTGGCTTTGTGGTTGAGTTTTAGAGCTGTTTGTGGCACAGTCTTCTTCCAAAGAAGACATGGAAGAGCCATGGCAGGAATTCCCTGCCCTTCCAGTGACAAACCTGCTTCTTGCCTCCTTGCTGTGTGGTGATGTTGGTCCCAGCACAGACTCTGGCAGTAGCAAGAGTAGCGGTGTAGAGTTGCTTTGTCCTGTTCCATCCCGAGGGGTAATTCCTGGGATGGCTAAGAGGTGTTCAGTGTCTGTGTGTCCATCATTCCAGTATGGAGAAGCCCCTCTGGGTGTGCAGTGTTCACGTGCTTGGTCTCACTGGTGCAGCCAAACTCATGAAATCATTTGGGGTGTAGGTGAGTGAGGGCATAGGACCAGTAGCAGGCTGCCCAGAGGGGTTGTGGATTCTCCTTCTCTGGGTGTGTTCCTGTGTGTCCTGCCCTGGGTGATCCTGCTTTGGCAGGGGGGTTGGTTCAGATGATCTCTAGAGGTCCCTTCCAACCCCTACCAGTCTAACATTCTAAGACTCTAATGTGTGGAGGCTGCCATTTCCCCACCTGCCAGTGAAGTTCCCTCCTGGAACAAAAAGGCATCAGCCACGGGAGAGCTTGGATCGTTCGCGAGATGCAGGTTTAGCAGGCAAGGAGGGGGAAGATCACATTGAGAATGCATAAAAATCATTCCAAGGGTCTGAGGGGTGCAAGGAATTGGAAGGGAAGGGTCAGCCCTCCTGTACCAGTTGGTCTGTAGGGTTTGGTTCCAAACAGCCTGCAGGAAGCTCATCTCCCACACTAACTGAACGGCTGCATCCATCCACAGCGGGCAGTGAAGGGATGTGTGGAACAGCCACAAAGAACAGCTGAGCAGGAAATGAAGCCGGGAAATGAAAGCAAGAAGTTCATCCTTGCCCTACCTGAGCTGAAAATTCAAGTATCCTTGAGAATGAGATAGAAATTCTCCACGGGGCAGCTCCTCTTTGGAGGCAAGCATCTGCGTTCTGAAGAGCAGAGATGGAACTGGGCACTTGACTCGCTCTGAAGTACAATCTTGCCTCCCAGTAAGGACGACAAACTGCTTGCTACAATCAGTCTTTCAATCAGAGTTCTCTGGCTTTCAGCACCTGACATTAGCCCCTCAGTGCTATTTTGGTGTGTTATTTATACCTGGGTAAATTATTAGTAGCTTTAAAAGTGTTTCCAAAGTACCTAGTTACCTCTGGATGCTGGTACGGGCCGTACCGGGAGTCCTTCAGCTTCTCCTTGCTGAAGGAGACGTGTGTGGAATCAGCAAGGCCACGTCTGTGTCCCACTTGTCTTTCTCCTTGATCAGGGCTTCCATTTCCTTCTCACCTCCTCTAGAGACATGGATCAGGTGTGGGGGAAAGATTTTAGTTGAGCTTGACGTCGTTTTTACTTCCATTCCATCTCCATCTCATCAAATCCCGCGGCCTTGCCGCACTTCCCGCTTAGCTTTTAGTTTTCACTACTCTCCTGGAACTTACTCTTTAGCCAACTTTCTCTCCTTGGAAAGCTATGTGCCTTATTTCCTAATCTCTTGGTGGAGACTAATCTAAAGCACAGTGATCTAGATTGCAGCATTCACGGCCACTTTGCATTTGGGGGTGGGAGGGAGGAAGCAAAGCCCAAGCGAGGAGGGCGGCAGTGGCCCGGCGTGAGTTGCCCCTTTGAGCACTTCAAACACTGTGCATCAAGTCTGTGTGCAATAGAAACCCTCCTGCTGCCTTCGGAGGTCCCAGCATCAGCTCCAGTTGAGGAGAATTCAGGTTCTTGAGGGGAGGGGGGTGGGGGAAAAGGCTATCCCTCTGGGTTGGCTCCAGCAGCCCTGTGGGGTCTCGGGTTAGAGGATCCACCATCACCTGCCAGCATTTGTGCTCAAGGCTCAGTCTCACCTGGCAGCCCCACAGGTCTGAAAACACTCATGGAACACTGCAACAGGTTGCCCAGGGTGGGAGTTGAGGCCTCATCCCTGGAGGTACTCGAGGTCAGGTGGAGGATGTCCCTGCTGACTGCAGGGGGTTGGACTTGGTGACCTTTGGAGGTCCTTTCCAACCCAAACCGTTCTCTGGTTCGCAGCCATCACTGAGCGTGCCTGTGTCCCTTTGTGCCGTTAGTGACATTGCTTTCTCCATCCCCACGCCCAGAGCCACCTTGCCTGCGGGTGCTGAGGCCCTGCAAAGTCATTCCAGCCTCCCTCTGGCTCGGTGAAGGGGAGGCTCCCCCACGCCTCCACCCCCTAGCCGTGCTGCTGCCCCCGTTCCCAGGCTCGCTCTCTCTACAGCATCCTAAGGTGAAAGATGTGCAGGACAAACACTCTTCATACTTCCTCTTTAGGAGAGTTGATTTTTACCAGTTCCTGAGGTCTTGGTTGGTCGATCCAAACACAACAGGGGGACACATATCCCCCGAAGGGCGGTTGGAGGAGCTCCAGCTGTGGAGCAAGGGCAGCGTTGGCTCGTGGTCGCATCCATATCGCGGTGCCCCTGTTGTGGTTTGGGCTTGGGGTTGGGGTTGGGTTTTTTTTCCCCCACCTGGAGCAATCATTTTTGTTGTTGTTGTTTGAGAAGAAAAAAAAAAAGAGAAGAAAAAAAGGAAAAATATTTTATCTAAATGCCTAATAAATGATATTATTTAAATAGCTTTGTAGGACTGAGAATAAGAAGCCTTAGTGGGTGAGAGAAGAGACTTAAACTATACAAGAGGGAGAAAATACCCTGAGCCTCCTAGAGCCTCTACTGAGAATGTCATGAAGCTGCAGTGCCCCTTGGTCAAAGTTCTTGGTTGAGATTTGAAATGAGAGACTGGTTTCCTGTGATGTTCATCTCTGCTGGCCTATGGTTTGCATTTCTCAATTCAGAGCTGATTTTTTTTCCCTTCCCAGAGTTGGGGAAAATGGAAAATATCCAAAAAAAAAAGACAAAAAAAGAAGATGAAACAAAAAAACCAAGCACCAAACCAAGCCACCCCCCGCAGCAGCAGCTTCACCTGGTGTGTGTGTGCGTGTGTGCGAGCTCTGGAAACACACCTTGGGGATGCGATGGCTGTGCGGGAAGGCTCGGTCAGGTTGCTCGCAGCGGCCAAACGCCTCCCGGCAGGCTTGTCCCTGGCTGGGCAGCGCCTCCCGAGCCAGCCGGGGAGAAGCCGCCGGGGCCGGAGCGCTTAGAAGCGGCCCTGCAGCGGGGGCAGCGCAAAGAGCTCCCCCGCCCCGCCCTGGGCAGCACCCACCCCAGCCCTCCCCACCGGCAGACCTCGTGGTGGGCAGGGCTGGAGGGTGCTGAGCCGCCTGCAGGGCCCGTCTGTGGATCTGGAAGCAAATTTGCACTTTGCCTTTCGAGGCTGTCCCACCGCAAACCATCGGCCGCAGCTCCCTCCCCGGCGAGGCTCTCGCCTGCTGGCGGAGTCCGGGAGGAGGAATCCCAAACAGGTGATCACAAAACAAAAGCAAAGCAAAACAAAACAAAACAAAACAAAACAAAACAACAGCAAAAGAAAGCAAAACAAAACAAAACAAAAGCAAAGCAAAGCAAAGCGAAAGAAAAAGCCCTTTCGGCAACTGCTGGATAACCTCTGCAAACTGAAAGGTTGTTCCTGTCAGGATCCTCTATGCATTTCTGTCTCCCCAAAGCATCTCTATTGTGTCCCCTGCTGCTCCCTCGCTGGAAGCGCTGCGAGGGCGTCACAGAGACAAACCCGGGCGTCAAGTTCCAAAGCTAGACTGGGGGAGGCTGGCTGGGGAGAGGAGGGGAAGGGGGCGGGAGGTGATCGGGAGCTCTTCTTTTCCGGGGAGGAGGGGGGGGGGGGGTCGTTAACGTTGTTCGCTTTGTTTATTTCCTCCGTTGGTTTCCCTCGCGTCCCTCTCCATCCCTGCGTGCGCTCATTTCGTTCTCTCTTTCTTCTCTCTCTTTTTTGTTGTCGTTGTTGTCCCTCCCTTCTGTTTTCCCTCGAGAAATGGAAACTCTTCTTTGCATTTGTGCAATAACTACTTGCCATGAACGCGGGCAGCCCTTGGAATTGCCCTGACTACTAACACAGCACAAGGTTGAACTCGAGCAGCAAGCGGCGGACTTGCTCCTGAGAACGTTTGGAGGGGGGATGGGGAGAGGGGTAGGGGGGGATTGGGGGGGGCAGGGTCGGCGTTGTCATTCTCGTTTTGACTTTGAACAATAAGCTCCGCTATTATTTCTTGGTTCGGGGGGTTGGTTTATCTTCATTTTTTTTTGTTAACCCCGCTGTATCGTGGTGTCTTTACATTTTTTAGCAGTATTTTATATATATATATATATAAAAAAATAAATATATATATATAATTCTCCCCCCCCTCCCCCCTCCCCCCTCCTCGCCCCCCCACCTTCTCTCTGTTAAACGCACTAAAGTCTTAGCTGGTTTTTGGGGTTGGTTTCGGTTGTTGTTGTTTTTTTTTTTTTAAGAGCTTGTTTGTTATATTCACAATCGCCACAAAAAAAGAAAAAAAAAAAAGAGAAAAAAAACCACAAAAGAAAAAGACAAAAAAAAATTTAAATCCTCACACACAAACAAAAACAAAAATAAAAAA